>NC_089042.1:22108333-22465000 GCF_034140825.1 Oryza sativa Japonica Group | reverse complement strand
TGGGATGGGCGAACGACGGGAATTGAACCCGCGCATGGTGGATTCACAATCCACTGCCTTGATCCACTTGGCTACATCCGCCCCTTATCCAGCTAAAGGATTTTCTCTTTTTTCCATTCATCATTATTCTATTTATTCTGACCTCCATACTTCGATCGAGATATTGGACATCGAATGCCACTCTTTAAAATGGAAAAAAAGGAGTAATCAGCTGTGACACGAAAAAAAACGAATCCTTTTGTAGCTCATCATTTATTGGCAAAAATAGAAAAGGTCAATATGAAGGAGGAGAAAGAAACAATAGTAACGTGGTCCCGGGCATCTAGCATTCTACCCGCAATGGTTGGCCATACAATCGCGATTCATAATGGAAAGGAACATATACCTATTTACATAACAAATCCTATGGTAGGTCGCAAATTGGGGGAATTCGTACCAACTCGGCATTTCACGAGTTATGAAAGTGCAAGAAAGGATACTAAATCTCGTCGTTAACTGAATTCAGAATAGAAAGATTCAAAATAAAAAAAAAAGAAATACCCAATATCTTGCTTCAGCAAGATATTGGGTATTTCTAGCTTTCCTTTCTTCAAAAATTGCTATATGTTAGCAGAAAAGCCTTATCCATTAAGAGATGGAACTTCAAGAGCAGCTAGGTCTAGAGGGAAGTTGTGAGCATTACGTTCGTGCATTACTTCCATACCAAGATTAGCACGGTTGATGATATCAGCCCAAGTATTAATAACGCGACCTTGGCTATCAACTACAGATTGGTTGAAATTGAATCCGTTTAGATTGAAAGCCATAGTACTAATACCTAAAGCAGTGAACCAAATCCCTACTACAGGCCAAGCAGCCAAGAAGAAGTGTAAAGAACGAGAGTTGTTAAAACTAGCATATTGGAAGATTAATCGGCCAAAATAACCATGAGCGGCCACAATATTATAAGTTTCTTCCTCTTGACCAAATCTGTAACCCTCATTAGCAGATTCGTTTTCAGTGGTTTCCCTGATCAAACTAGAGGTTACCAAGGAACCATGCATAGCACTGAATAGGGAACCGCCGAATACACCAGCTACACCTAACATGTGAAATGGATGCATAAGGATGTTATGCTCTGCCTGGAATACAATCATAAAGTTGAAAGTACCAGATATTCCTAAAGGCATACCATCAGAGAAACTTCCTTGACCAATAGGGTAAATCAAGAAAACAGCAGTAGCAGCTGCAACAGGAGCTGAATATGCAACAGCAATCCAAGGACGCATACCCAGACGGAAACTCAGTTCCCACTCACGACCCATATAACAAGCTACACCAAGTAAGAAGTGTAGAACAATTAGCTCATAAGGACCACCATTGTATAACCACTCATCAACAGATGCAGCTTCCCAAATTGGGTAAAAGTGCAATCCGATCGCCGCAGAAGTAGGAATAATGGCACCAGAGATAATATTGTTTCCGTAAAGTAAAGAACCAGAAACAGGCTCACGAATACCATCAATATCTACTGGAGGGGCAGCGATGAAGGCGATAATAAATACAGAAGTTGCGGTCAATAAGGTAGGGATCATCAAAACACCGAACCATCCGATGTAAAGACGGTTTTCGGTGCTAGTTATCCAGTTGCAGAAGCGACCCCACAGGCTTGTACTTTCGCGTCTCTCTAAAATTGCAGTCATGGTAAGATCTTGGTTTATTCAAATTGCAAGGACTCCCAAGCACACGTATTAACTAGAAAGATAATAGAAGGCTTGTTATTTAACAGTATAATATAGACTATATACCAATGTCAACCAAGCCAGCCCCGACAGTTGTATATCCATACAACAAAATTTACCAAACCAAAAAATTTTGTAAATGAAGTGAGTGAAAAATCAAAACTCAGATTGCTCCTTTCTAGTTTCCATATGGGTTGCCCGGGACTCGAACCCGGAACTAGTCGGATGGAGTAGATAATTATTCCTTGTTACAATAGAGAAAAAACCTCTCCCCAAATCGTGCTTGCATTTTTCATTGCACACGACTTTCCCTATGTAGAAATAGGCTATTTCTATTCCGAAGAGGAAGTCTACTAATTTTTTTAGTAGTAAGTTGATTCACTTACTATTTATTATAGTACAGAGAACATTTCAGAATGGAAACTGTGAAAGTTTTACCTTGATCATTTATCAATCATTTCTAGTTTATTAGTTTTGTTTAATGATTAATTAAGAGGATTCACCAGATCATTGATACGGAGAATATCCAAATACCAAATACGCTCACTGTGCGATCCACGGAAAGAAAAGTAAGTTGTTTTGGCGAACATCAAAGAAAAAACTTGCTCTTCTTCCGTAAAAAATTCTTCTAAAAATACCGAACCCAACCATTGCATAAAAGCTCGTACCGTGCTTTTATGTTTACGAGCTAAAGTTCTAGCGCATGAAAGTCGAAGTATATACTTTAGTCGATACAAAGTCTTCTTTTTTGAAGATCCACTGTGATAATGAAAAAGATTTCTACATATCCGACCAAACCGATCAAGAATATCCCAATCCGATAAATCGGTCCAAATTGGTTTACTAATAGGATGCCCCGATCCAGTACAAAATTGGGCTTTTGCTAAAGATCCAATGAGAGGAGTAACAGGGACTTTGGTATCGAATTTTTTCATTTGAGTATCTATTAGAAATGAATTCTCCAGCATTTGATTCCTTACTAACAAAGAATTTATTGGTACACTTGAAAAGTACCCCAGAAAATCGAAGCAAGAGTTTTCTAATTGGTTTAGATGGATCCTTTGCGGTTGAGTCCAAAAAGAGAAAGAATATTGCCACAAACGGACAAGGTAACATTTCCATTTCTTCTTCAAAAGAAGAGTTCCTTTTGATGCAAGAATTGCCTTTCCTTGATATCGAACATAATGCATAAGGGGATCCATAACGAACCATATGGTTTTCCGAAAAAAAGCAGGGTACATTAACCCAAAATGTTCCATCTTCCTAGAAAAGATGATTCGTTCCAGAAAGGTTCCGGAAGAAGTTAATCGCAAGCAAGAAGATTGTTTACGAAGAAACAACAAGAAAAATTCATATTCTGATACATAAGAGTTATATAGGAACCGAAATAGTCTTTTATTTTCTTTTTTCAAAATAAAAATGGATTTCATTGAAGTAATAAAACTATTCCAATTCGAGTAGTAGTTGAGAAAGAATCGCAATAAATGCAAGGATGGAACATCTTGGATCCGGTATTGAAGGAGTTGAAGCAAGATATCCAAATGGATAGGATAGGGTATTTCTATATGTGCTAGATAATGTAAGTGCAAAAATTTGTCTTCTAAAAAAGGAAATATTGAATGAATAGATCGTAAATTCTGAAACTTTGGTATTTCTTTTTCTTCCGGACAAGACTGTTCTCGTAGCGAGAATGGGATTTCTACAACGATCGCAAACCCCTCAGATAGAATCTGAGAATAAAACTCAGAATAAAAAAAATTGTTGTAATCCAATAATCGATCTTGGTTAGGATGATTAACCAAATTAATCCAAAAATTCTGCTGATACATTCGAATCATTAACCGTTTCACAAGTAGTGAACTAAATTTCTTGTTATTAGAACCAATAATTTCGACAAGTTCGGAACCATTTAATCCATAATCATGGGCAAACACATAAATGTACTCCTGAAAGAGTAGTGGGTAGACGAAATATTGTCTAGGAAATTTAAGTTTTTCACCCACACAGAAAATGATTCTATACTCCAACTCCTATGGAGTATGTACTCCCTCTCCCATCCACCGTTGATTAATCCATCCCAATCTCATGTGTGCTACCGGGTTTAGCAGGCAAACCCGTTTTAGTTTTTCGTGTTAAAAAAATTGCGATTAAAAACTGATCACGGTATATTCGGGCTAGTCAAACCGTTTAATCTGGGATTTAACACCGGGTATATGCATTCATCCAGGTGACGAGCCGGCGGTGGCAGTGGCGATCCCCGGACGACGATGTCGATCCAACATCGATTCTTCGCCAGCCGTGTGCTGCGATGGCGGCTAGCACAACCCGTCTTTCTAAGCGATGCGCAGGCAGATCCAACCCCATCCATCGAAATAGCAGAGACGGCGCCGCCGCCAGCCCGGCTCTTCGTCCAGGTTTCACGGCATGCGTGCCCCTTCGTAATCACCGGCGTACTCCTGTGCAGTGGCTCATCCATAAAAACAGCGGCGCCGAACTCCTGATCTCAAATCCCTGATGATGGCTTCTGTGGTTAGTGTGTTTGATGTGTAGATCTGTATCCTAATGTCCGACGAATGAAATGATGCTAAAGTTCAGATGTAATCCATCTTCATCTTCCATTCTGTTTTTGCAGTCATGCCGATGCGAGCTAGAACCATGTACACGTACCATGGAGAGCTAGCAGTGCAGGGCTGCAGGCCGACGGCAGAACGCCATGGAGAACAGCGTGACGGCACGATGTACACCAGCACCAGGTGATTGATGTCGGCATGGTGTTCGTATTTTCCTTGCATTTTCGTTCATATCGAGGATCCCTTTCATTTTTCTGTTTTTCGAGCAGATTTCATTTTTCTGTTTAGATCTACAAGCTGTGTACGAGAGTTTATGTTCTGGATGCGTAGAATTTTTCCCCCGTGATTTTGGTGGTTTGGATTGCATTCTTTTCAATGTCAATCTAATTTATTCTTCTGTTCATTGAATGATTAAGGTCCTGATTTCTTTCTTGCAGACGGCAGCCACCCGGCGGCAGAACACATTAACGACCTTAACTCAACCCAGCGATACCAGCCCATATGTGCAATGGGAAAAAGTTCTTGTTTAGAGATTGTGATTTGGCAGAATCGGGTATATATTACTAAAAAAAATCAGATCTGTGTTACAGTGGAGTATGGACTGTACTTTGTCTTTGTAATCAGCTTCACTTGTTCTTTTTAATTTGGAAATACATTTCGCTTTTTTGAATCTTTGAGAACAAATACTGATACTGACACTTTTGGATCATCATACATCCACGGAGCCCAGTATAGTTTGTGCTGGTGTGTACTGGAGTAAAAAAATAAATATACCGCTACTAACTTTAAAAATATACTATGTACGGCTACTAACATTCAAAAACAGTATTTATATACTGCTACTAACATAAAAAACAGTATATACTTAAAAAAAAGTATATACTACTATTGACTTAAAACACAGTATGTACTAATAAATAAAAAAAGGTATATACTATTACAGAGTTAAAAAATAGTATGTACTAAATAAAAAAGGTATATACTGTTACAGACTTGAAAAATAGTATGTACTTAAAAATAGCTGTATACTGGTATTGACTAAAAAAACAGCATGTAGTCAGAACGTATATACTGCTACTGACAAAAAGAATAGTATATGTACTTAAAAATATATACTGTTACTAACTCAAGAAAAATGGTATATACTAAAAGAAATATATATATATACTCCTTCAACAAGTAGTAGTATATACTGAAATAAGTAATACATACTGGCAAAAAAAAAGAACCGTATATCTCGGCAAAGATAGTTACGTATGCACGTTTAGCACTTTTAAAATTTTGAATGTAATCTGTTCAACCAACATGCACGGGTCAATTAATCAGTAGTGTATTTTTTTCACCGGATAAAATTCTCAATTGGATGCTAATAGAGGATCCAATAGGAAGGGGGAGTACATACTCCCAGGTGTACAAAAGAGGGTTCCTATTATACACTTTGTATATGTAAACTTTACATAGAAATTATATCTATAATTAGAAAGTTGAGTGCATAAATTTTACTAGAAATAAAAAAATGTTGATCATCTAATATTCTTTCCAAAAAAATATAATCCAATCAAAACAAACCTAACATAAAAACGATAAAAGAAAACGTTGATCTTTTCCCATCGCGTGAAAGGAAAACGAGAAACAAAAAACACTTTTTTTGGGCGCAGCTCCATTTTTCCTTTTGTCTTTTTCTGTTCGCTAGGTTCGCCGCCAACGAACGTTCGCGTATTAGACATACCCCCAATCGCAAAATATATGTCATCCCTCAACTTACAAAACCGGGTCACTTTGGGTCTTCAAGTTGTTTTGACTCCGGTTTTGTTCGTTGTGGCAGCTAAGTCAGCGTGAGACCCATGTGGGCCCTACATGTCAGTGAAACATTAGCTTCTCTTCCCCTTTGTCCCTTCTCCCCTTAGCCTCCTCACGACGCCGGATCCATCAGGCGTGTCGCCGCAACAGTGCCTGGCTCATCGGGAGGTCGAGGCAAGCCACCACAGCTAGATGCCCCGAGCTCTTGCGAGCTTACCAGCGACGGCGACTGCCAACACCGCCCCTCTTGCGGAATTGGAGGTTGGGAGGAAGTTTGAGGTCACGCAGGCAAGCTCGGGGTCGGAGAGGCCCAGGAGGATGGAGACCTTGGCAGCAGCGAGGTGAGCGAGGACTGTGGAAGGGGAAGGAGCGGTTGCAACGTAGGAGGAGGGAGACGCCATGGTGGGTGAGTGGTGACGTGTGCTGGTGGTGGAGGCGGAGCCACGGGTGGAGAGGCGATGGAGGCCGGCGGCATGGAAGGGTGGGCATGGGAGGCTGTTCGGCACAGGCGAGCAGCGGTCGACGTCGACTATTTGGAAGGGAGAGAGAGGAGAAGAGAGGAGAGAAGGGATGGGGGAGAGAGAGGAGGAAGAAGAAAGTGAATTCGTCGTAGTTGTCGTCGTCTAGTCATAAATCTTCACCTTGTCCGCCTCGATAACGGCCGAACCTCATCGACTAGACGAAGGCAGATGGTGCCGACGGGGAGAGCGAGGACGCCACTGTGATTGTCCATGGCTGCAGATATGGTGCCCGCGTGGAGGGGGGCCTTCCTGCTCCAGTGTCATCACAGCCACTGGCCACCTGAACTGCTCCTCTTCTGCCTAGCCCCGCCGACGTTCTCCCCACCCGCCAGCCGGCCTGCCCAGACGAGGAGAAAAGTGAGAGAGAGGAGGAAGGGAGAGAAGAGGGAAATAGAGAGGGTGATGACATAGTCACCCTAACATGTGGGGCCCACATGGATCCCATGCTGACTCCTGCCACTTTGGACAAAACTGGGAACAAAACCGTACAAGGATCTAGAGTGACTCGGTTTTGTAAGTTGAGGCATGTCATATACTCCCTCCGTCCCACAATATAACAAGCTTTAGGCTTGTGCACAGGTATTAAGGCTGTGTTCGATTCTCTCGGTTGGGACTTGGTAACTCATTCCCCCGCACAGAAAACGGAGCAGTCTATTAGCGTGTGATTAATTAAGTATTAACTATTTTTTTTAAAAAATAAATCAATATGATTTTTAAGTAACTTTCGTATAGAATTTTTTTTGTAAAAAAACACACCGTTTAGCAGTTTGAAAAGCGCTTACGGTGAAAAAAGAGGGAAGTGAGTTGGGAACCATGTGTACCGAACTTGGAATGCTATGGATCTTGTTTTCCGTGAGTGCCCGGACGTTATCTCAAGGTTCAACTCATTTGTGGGGAATTGGATTGGCAGCAAAAGGCAGCCTTTTGTATTTCTCTAGTTGGACCTGGCATGGATGAGAAGTTGAATCGGCCCATGTGCAGCCGTCGTAAGAGTCCCTAAGAGCAAGTACAGTAGCAGGCTATAAGCCAGCTATAAATATATTTTAAAAAAGACAGAGAAAGAGAGAATAGCAGTGGGCTACAGATCTGTAGCCAGCTGTAGCACGGACTCCAAGACGTACTGTGTGTATGATAGGTAAGATCAGATATTAATAGTATAGTAATCAACTATTATATAAATTAGCTATTATATTGATTATAGATGATTTGGAGCTAGTGGTTAGCTATACTATTAGAATTGCTCTAACACTAACATTCAGGATTTTATCATCCCGTGACATCTATACGTAAGGTGTTACGCGAAATAAGTTCCGTCAACTATTAGACCCAAGTTGATGGCTTTTTTTTTTAAGAAAAAAGATACCAACTTAAACTGGGACATGCAGAGCTCTGTAGGGAATCGTTCAGCCATCCGATACGTTGATCTCTGACGCTTGAAAAAAAAGTGGAAAAAATGTACTCGAGTGGTAGTTAGCAAATCACTAAAATCACATTTCCAGTATCAGGAATGAAAAGCTCAGAATGAAGATGGAAAAATTAGTGATTGAAAACTGTAATCACAGAATCACTCATGTGTTCCTATAGAAGATTTCGAAAATTATTTTATTTCTTCTATTTACATCCAATAGCTAGACTTATACATAATTATAAAACGGAAGAAATCCTATTGACAAGCACCTTATTCTATATTTTGCCATCAACGAACATTACTTCTAGGAAAAGCTATCATATAAGTCAACGTCTAAGAAATGTGATTGTTGTCATCTTTCCATCCATTGTACTATGCGAGTCCGTTCCTTTTTCTTCCAAATGCCCAAATTGTCCTCACTATCTTAACAAATCCGTATTTATCACATGTATGAAATTTGCCTATGATTCTATCTGTATTAAAAAATTTGTTAATATGAAATATTCTAGGTACATCAATTAGAAGATTAATTATCACATGAGCTAAAAATATAGTGGCTAACCAGTTGGTCCATGAGAAAACAAAGAAAAGAAAAGAAAAGAAAGAGAGCTCATAGAGCAGCAGCTGTTGGTGTGGTGTTTGGCGGCCAAGATGGCGTATTTCTACGTACACAATTACTAAAAAAAAGCGCGTCAATTGACGCCCACACTATTTTATAACCTGTTTATGTTGTTTAATAGGTCTTTTAATTTTAGACTTGTCGAAAGCTGCTAAACCAACAAACAACTGTAACAAGATTTAGGTTGATGTTCGATATTTCATATTGACTCACTACTACAGACACTATTTCTCCGTGCGGTTGGATTTATTTTCCCGTAAGGTGGACCGGCCTGCCTGCAGCGCCGCGTCTGGGAAAATCGATATTTTCGCGTGCGGGCGGGCTGACCGCTCAAGATAATCGATTATCCCGTGCGGTGCAATAAGGATGACCGCACTGGATAATCTATTATCCTGTGCGGTCAAATTATACTGACCATACGGGATAATAGATTATCCCCCACGGCTAGCATGTGCTAGGGCGACCGCACGGGATAATTCGTGCCATCGCCCTCGCACATGCTAGCCATCCGGGATAACCTATTATTCCGTACGGTCGGTATAATTTAACCGCACGGGATAATAGACACAAAATTAGCTGAAATTTGACCGAGCTCAATTATAAACATCAAATTACATAGAATGTATAGTGTTTATAATATTACAAGTTTCCCCCGCGACAGTAAACCTTTTAGTCCACAGCATGTTCCCTCTCCCACTCCCTTAGGTTCTTGAATTTGGGGTCTGTAGCAAGTTCGCTATGAGGATCGTGGAACTCTTCTAGATGGTTACAGATGTCACGATGAATGAACCGGCATAAGTCCACGCATAAGTTGATAAGCGTTTTCTGATCGAACCAGCTTGCGTTATAAGGGATGCTCGGGAGCTATGGAAAGTAAAAGACAAATGATTTGTGTTAAAATCAACTTAGATGAAATATTTCCAATATCTAAGGAGCAGGAGGACTTACATATGTAAACTCAGTTCTGTATCTCCCACAGACCCTGAGCATCTCGCACACGTAATATCCGCATAGGTTCGACAAGTTCGGTTGCTTGTAACACTACATAAGAACAGTAGACACGTTAGTAAACAGTAGACACGTTAGTAGTAAGAACTGACAATCGTGATATACATAACGAATAAATGCTGACATACCGGCCAGCGTCCCTTTACGTAGAGTTTATCTCTCTTTGGATTCTTTATGAACCCGCCAAGTTTCCTATAACGGCCGTGTACTCTACAAAGATAAAATATTTAATTAAGCTAACTCTACATATTACAAATGATCTGTACGGAATATTGGGGGTTTGTTTCGAACTTACAAGTTCAGGAAGCATAGGAACTCCATGTACGCATTCTTATCATAGTTTGCCGGATCAAGAACTACAACGGCAAACCGTTGGATAGACGAGGAATAAAATATTATCTATTTCTAAAAAATGAAAAAAAATCATCCTTTCATCCGATTGAAAATAAATTTAATGGAGGCAAACCCAACTTTTCAATTTGGGTACTAAATACTTTGAAAAACATGTAATGTTAACATTATATATTAGCTACAAAATAGAAAAAAAACTGCTGTCGGTGACATGGGGCCGGGGGTATCGTGACTAGAGGCTTGGGTAGCCGCGGTCACCCACGTGGCCTGACCCCCTCGGGGGGGTCGGGCCCGAAGGTGACGTGGCCACCCCTCCCTCTGTCTCCCCGAGGGGTCGGGCCGCTCCCGTTCCGGCCCCGAGGGCTGGGGCGCCCCGACCCCCTGTGGTTTTGGCGCCACGTGTGTGGGTTAGGTGAGCATAGCGGGTTGGACGAGCGCGCCACGCCGCATTTAATGCAGCGCAGCGCACGTTTATCCGGTCCGTGACCGGTCGCGGTGAGTGACCGGTCACAGACCGGTCAGATCGCGGGTTAGGTGGCAACAGGCGGCCTGTCACACGCCTCGCCCCGTCCCGTCGGAATGATGAGAGCTTCCTAGCTCTCGTCCCTAGCCGGAGCCGGCGTGCCAACTCCAGGAGTTGGTATGTCAGTCCCGGTCAGATTTGTTCCAGGCTTCAGCGCAAGTATGGCAAGGAAGTCGCTGGCCATTAAATGAAGGTTGAAATGGGCGTCCACCGGGAAAAGCGGGCGAGCGGGGCAGGAGACGTGCGCTCTGCTTGTCAGAAGTCATTTCCGGCTGTAGATTAGCCCTGATTGTAAAAAGCATGTTTCCCTTCTTAGGCAGCTAGAGGCCCATGTGGTGACGCCTGACCAGATAAAAAGGAGGCCCAGGCCTAAGAAAAGAGAAGGGGGGAAAAAGAAAGGAGGGGGAGTTGGGACTCTGGCGAATGGTTCCTAGAGCCTGAACTCTCTCTCGCTCTCCGCCCTCTGGATTCCTTCACACACAGATCCACCAGAACACAGGAGTAGGGTGTTACGCTTCTCAGCGGCCCGAACCTGTCTACGTCGCCCGTGTCTTGCGCATTTCCTTTCTCGCTGACGTTCCTCAGATCGAGGGCGAAGAACCTCACTTAGCGCCCCCGGCCGAACCGGCAAAGGGGGGCCTACGCGGTCTCCCAGTGAGGAGCCCCACGCTCCGTCATCTGGCGCGCCAGGTAGGGGGCGCGTGTGTCTTTCGAAGCCCTCGTCCTCTTTCGTGTGCGCTAAGCTTCTCCCGCTCAGCCCAATGGCCGAGCGGGCAGTGGCGCACAGCCTCTCTCCGAACGCTAGCGGTGACGACGGGGAGCAGAACCCGCGCCGTCGGGCTCGCACCCCACCGTCCCCCTCTCGCCGAAATCTTGGGTGGGGGAAGGCGCTCGGGGAGGCCGGAGGATCCGCGACTTCGCCGCCCGCGGGCGACGGGGGAGGACGGCGAGACGGGGCGCGTCGCCGCCTCGTCTACGGCGATGGCGGCACGCTCCAGGGCGCGCTCCAGGCTGCGGGCGCGCTCCTGCGTCACCCGCCTGTCGTCCCCGATCCAGAGACTCCAGCCCGACGTTGGCTGGATGATGTGGCCGACTTGGTCATGACGGCGCAGCAGCGCCTAGGCGCCGGCGGGCGGTCCTCCGCCACCGAGACCTCTGGCGCTGCCGCCGCCGGCTCCATGTCGTCGAGGCGGAGGGCGCGGCGAGCGGCGGCCGTTACCCGCCGTTCGTCCGCCATTCCCTCGTCAACGCCTCCGACCCAAGGAGATGTGCGTGGGGGGCCGGATGCCCGCCTCGACATCGAGCGCCGGCGCGACACTCGTCGCGCCGCCCACGCAACGGAGGGCTTTTCCTCATCCGGAGCGCCACTTCGGTCCGGGCACGGGGGCCGGCCCCCCGTGTCCCCGGTTGGCGGTGCCGGCTGTCGAGCCTTTGTGGCGAGCCTTCGGAACGTCCGTTGGCCCCCAAGGTTCCGGCCCACCATCACCGAAAAATACGACGGAAGCGTCAACCCCGCCGAGTTTCTCCAGATCTACACGACCGGGATCGAGGCCGCCGGGGGTGACGACAGGGTCATGGCGAATTTCTTCCCCATGGCCCTGAAGGGTCAGGCGCGGGGTTGGCTAATGAACTTGCCACCCGCGTCGGTCCACTCTTGGGAGGATTTGTGCCAGCAGTTCACCACGAACTTCCAGGGCATATATCCGCGCCCAGGCGAAGAAGCGGACTTGCATGTGGTACAGCGAAGGGACGATGAGTCTCTTCGCTCGTACATTCAGCGGTTCTGTCAAGTCCGCAACACCATACCGTGCATCCCCGCACACGCGGTGATCTGCGCGTTCAGGGGGGGTGTGCGGCACAACCGCGTGCTCGAGAAGATCGCCTCCAAGGAGCCCCAGACCACCGCGCAGTTTTTTGAGCTCGCGGACCGTGTGGCTCGCAAGGAGGAGGCCTGGACCTGGAACTCCTCCGGTTCTGGTGTGGCAGCTCCGGCCGCCCCCGGGTCCGCCGCTCGGTCAGGGCGGCGGGACAGGAGGAGGAAGAAGGGGCCGGCCCGTTCCGACGACGAGGGTCACGTCCTCACCGTCGAGGGCGCTTCGCGGGCCCCCCGAAAGGGGAGGCCTGCGAGCGACAAAAAGAAGGAGGCCGGCGCTCCCAGCAGGGAGCGCCCAACCGGCAAGTGGTGTACCGTGCACAACACCTCCCTCCACGACCTCGCGGACTGCCGCGCGGTCAAAAGTTTGGCTGAGCGGACGAGGAAGTGGGAGGAGGAGAAGAGGCAGGAGCGCCGTGAGGGCAAGACCCCGGCAGCTCCCGCCGGCAACCGGCGAGGTGAGGCCAAGCAGAAGGCCACCGCCGAGGACATCGACGATGGCGACGATGACCTGGGGTTCCAGGAGCCTGAGGCCACCGTCGCCACCGTCGATGGAGGTGCATGCGCTCACGCTTCTCGCCGGAGCCTCAAGGCCATGAAGCGAGAGCTTCTGGCCGCGGCCCCTACCCATGAGGCGACGCGGCGGGCGCGGTGGTCGGAGGTTGCCCTCACCTTCGACCAGACCGACCACCCGCCGTGCGTTGCCCGGGGAGGACAGATCGCGATGGTGGTTTCCCCCACCGTTTGCAATGTGAAGTTGGGACGTGTCCTCATAGACGGGGGTGCAGCCCTCAACATCCTTTCCCCCGCAGCCTTTGACGCCATCAAGGCCCCGGGGATGGTGCTCCGGCCGTCCCAGCCGATCATCGGTGTGACGCCGGGGCACACCTGGCCGCTGGGTCATATCGACCTCCCGGTCACCTTCGGTGGTTCCGCCAACTTCCGCACGGAGCGGGTGGACTTCAATGTGGCGGACCTCAATCTGCCCTACAACGCGGTCCTAGGGAGGCCCGCGTTGGTGAAGTTCATGGCGGCGGTCCATTACGCCTATCTCCAAATGAAGATGCCGGGCCCCGGTGGCCCCATCACCGTCCATGGCGACCTCAAAGTCGCGCTTGCTTGTATGGAGCAGCGCGCGGACCACCTCGCCGCGGCGTCTAAGCCCGCGGGTGGCGACGAGAGGCTCGCCACCTCCGTCCCGGCCGCCCCAAGGCAGCGGATGGTCACGTGCGACGAGGTCCCGGTCAAGGAGGTTGCCTTGGGCGACGGCCCGTCCAAGACCGCACGAATCGGTGGTCTTCTGGACGACAAATAGGAAGACGCGCTCGTCTCCTTCCTGCGGGCAAACGCCGACGTCTTCGCCTGGAGACCGGTGGACATGCCCGGGGTTCCCAGGGAGGTGATTGAGCACCGTCTCGCCGTGCGGCCGGGCGCAAGGCCGGTCCGGCAGAAAGTGCGGCGACAGGCCCCGGAACGTCAAGCCTTCATTCGCGAGGAGGTGGCGCGACTTCTGGAGGCCGGATTCATCCGTGAGGTCATCCATCCGGAGTGGCTGGCGAACCCGGTTGTCGTTCCCAAGGCGAACGGCAAGCTTCGGATGTGCATCGACTACACCGACCTTAACAAGGCATGTCCTAAGGACCCTTACCCCCTGCCACGCATAGACCAGATTGTCGACTCCACCGCGGGGTGCGACCTTTTGTGTTTTCTAGATGCATACTCTGGTTATCATCAGATTCGCATGGCTAGGGAGGATGAGGAAAAAACTGCATTCATTACCCCCATAGGAACTTATTGTTACACCACAATGCCTTTCGGGTTAAAGAATGCAGGTCCTACTTTTCAACGTACTACTCGAATTTCTTTGGGTAGCCAGATAGGACGCAATGTTGAGGCCTATGTTGATGACTTGGTTGTGAAGACGCGCAACCAAGAGACCTTACTCTCGGATCTAGCGGAAACTTTCGAAAGTCTCCGCTCCGCCCACATAAAGCTGAACCCCGATAAGTGTGTGTTCGGCGTGCCTGCGGGCAAGCTTCTCGGGTTCTTGGTCTCTGCCCGAGGCATCGAGGCCAACCCCGAGAAGATACGAGCTATAGAGCGGATGCGCCCCCCCAGCAAGCTTAGGGATGTGCAGTGCGTCACCGGCTGCATGGCCGCCCTAAGTCGGTTCATATCGAGGCTGGGAGAGAAGGCACTGCCCCTGTTTAAGCTCCTCAAACGCTCCGGGCCTTTTACCTGGACGGAGGAGGCTGAGCGGGCCTTCACTCAGTTGAAGGCGTACCTCAGTTCTCCCCCAGTCCTGGTCGCCCCGGAGCCAGATGAGCCGTTGCTACTCTACCCGGTGGCAACCCCGCAGGTGGTTAGCGCGGCGTTGGTCGTGGAGCGCGACGAGGACAACCCTCACTCCGCGCATCCCCACCCTGCATCGACTCGACCCGGGAGAGAGCAGGGAGGAGAGGCCCCCGAGCCGAACGGTGGCCCAAGGCCCCCGACGGCCGGAGCTGGCCCTCCGCCTGCTTGTCCGACGGTGCCAGGCGCCCCCGACCCCCAGGATGGCCCCGGGGCCACTGCGCGAAGGCCGCGCCTGTCGCCCTCTGACCCCGAGGTCGTCGGCACAGAAGCCGAGTGCGCCCCGCGTGGCCTCTCGGACGAAGAGCGCCCTGGAGATACGGCCCCTGGCGAAGAGGATCGGCCCCGCCGAAAGGTGCAGCGGCCCGTCTACTTCGTTAGTGAGGCCCTCCGGGACGCCAGGACCCGATACCCTCAGGCCCAGAAGATGCTTTACGCTATTCTGATGGCTTCGAGGAAGTTGCGCCATTATTTCCAGGCGCATCGGGTCACGGTGGTTACATCTTACCCCCTCGGCCAAATCTTGCATAACCGAGAGGGTACTGGACGGGTGGTGAAATGGGCAATCGAACTCTCTGAATTCGATTTGCGCTTTGAACCACGCCACGCGATCAAGAGCCAGGCCCTCGCCGACTTTGTGGCGGAGTGGACCCCAGCTCCCGAGCCCGTCTCCGCCCTCGAGGCCAGCTCGGGCCCCTCGCAGCTGCCTCACACCGCCTACTGGGTGATGCAGTTCGACGGCTCCCTGTCTCTTCAGGGCGCTGGTGCGGGGGTCACGTTGACCTCGCCGAGCGGAGACGTCCTCAGATACCTGGTCTGCCTCGACTTTCGGGCGACCAACAATATGGCGGAGTACAAGGGACTCCTTGCGGGACTCAGAGTGGCAGCTGGACTAGGGATCCGCCGTCTCCTGGTGTTAGGCGACTCCTAGTTGGTCGTTAACCAGGTCTGTAAGGAGTACCGGTGCTCTGACCCGCAGATGAACGCTTACGTGCGCCAGGTGCGGCGTATGGAGCGCCACTTCGACGGGATAGAACTTCGGCACGTGCCCAGACGGGATAACGCGGTCGCCGACGAACTCTCAAGGCTCGCTTCCTCGCGAGCCCAGACCCCACCGGGCGCCTTTGAAGAAAGGCTCGCCCAGCCGTCGGCGCGACCCGACCCCCTAGGGGAGACGGACGCGCCTGAACGGCCCCCGAGGCCCGTCGGAGTCCAGGCCTCGGGACCCGAGGGGAGCGCTCCCAGCTCCCCTAGATTGATTGCTTGGATCACTGAGATCCAGGCGTACCTCGCAGATAAGACTCTACCCGAGGACCGCGAAGGGAGTGAACGCGTCCGGCGCATCTCCAAGCGCTACGTGCTGGTGGAAGGGACCCTCTATCGGCGTGCGGCTAACGGAGTCGTCCTGAAGTGCATTCCTCGGGAACAAGGCGTCGAGCTTCTCGCCGATGTCCATGAAGGCGAGTGCGGAGCCCACTCCGCCTCACGCACCTTGGTTGGCAAGGCCTTTCGCTAGGGTTTCTATTGGCCGACGGCTCTCAACGATGCGGTCGACCTGGTCCGGCGGTGCAGGGCGTGCCAGTTCCACGCCAGGCAAACCCATCAGCCGGCCCAGGCCCTGCAGACCATACCTCTTTCGTGGCCATTTGCTCTCTGGGGGCTCGATATCCTGGGTCCATTCAGGCGGGCCCCGGGTGGGTTCGAGTATCTGTATGTCGCTGTCGACAAGTTCACTAAGTGGCCCGAGGCTTATCCGGTCATCAAGATCGATAAGCACTCCGCGCTTAAATTCATCAGGGGCATCACTGCTCGGTTTGGGGTGCCTAACCGTATCATTACGGATAACGGCACCCAGTTCACTAGTGAGCTCTTCGGTGACTACTGCGAAGACATGGGCATCAAGCTCTGCTTCGCCTCCCCCGCCCACCCCAGAAGCAATGGCCAAGTGGAGCCCGCCAACGCGGAAATCCTCAAGGGCCTCAAAACCAAGACCTTCAACATCCTCAAGAAGGACGGCGACTCGTGGATCGAGGAGCTGCCTGCGGTGCTCTGGGCGAACCGAACCACGCCAAGCCGAGCAACCGGGGAAACGCCTTTCTTCCTCGTCTACGGCGCGGAGGCGGTCCTCCCATCTGAGCTCACCCTGAGGTCCCCTCGGGTCACCATGTATTGCGAGGCTGATCAAGATCAGCTTCGCCGAGACGACCTCGACTATTTGGAAGAGCGAAGGCGGCGCGCGGCCCTCCGAGCCGCGCGCTACCAGCAGAGCCTGCGGCGCTACCATCAGCGCCACGTCCGGGCCCGATCACTCTGCGTCGACGACCTCGTCCTACGCCGCGTCTAAACGCGTGCTGGACTGAGCAAGCTCTCACCAATGTGGGAGGGTCCGTATCGAGTGATCGGCGTCCCCCGGCCGGGCTCCGTTCGGCTGGCCACGGGCGACGGCACAGAGCTGCCTAACCCGTGGAACATCGAACACCTTCGTCGCTTCTACCCCTAGTCGGGGTCGGGTGTCATGCCTCGGGCTTGGGCCAACCCCGCACCCCCCCGGGCGTGCAGGGTTGGCCGGGGGCTACCACATGCATATACTTACCTTTTTTCTCTTCCGTATCTCAATAAAAGCATTTTCGATTTCCTGAGGACTGTGTCTGTGCCATCGTTTCCTTTTGAAGAATCTTGGCTTGAATTAGCACGCCCGTGCTCGACCCTGCCCTTGGTGGCCCGGGCCGGCTAAAATCGCCAAACGGGGCCCAGAACCGAGCCGTGCCCCGGGGCGCGGTGAACTCCGGGGGGGAATCGGCAAAGGCTCACAATCGGGTCATCCATAACCCTCGGTCACCGCGCTCCCGGCCTGGCCAGTCTCGACACGTGGATCTCCCCAGGCACTAGCCCCGACCCGCGCCGTTTGAGGCTGGGACCTGGGCACGAGCCCTTGTTCAAGCCAAGACACAGAAGGACCGTGGCACAGACCATCCTCGTCTCATACACACACCAAACAGAGCTGATGCAGAAATTTCCTCTTTACTTGATTACAGATTAAATCAGTTTATACAAGAAGGGGGCCCGAAGGCCTCGGAAGAAGAAGCAAAAGTTATTAAGATTGGCGGGGGCCTGAGGGCTCACTCCGACGCGCCCGGGGCGTCGGCCTCATCGTCGCTGTCGTCCGCACCGTCGTCACCGCCCTCCTCATCGGAGTCGAGCGCGAACGCGAGCCGAGGGGCCATACCCTCGAAGCTGTGGACGATGTGGTCGGCGGCGTCCCGGACCTGCGCGCGTGCGCTGTCCTCGGTTCCTGGAGGGAACTCTTCCAGCACTGCCCACGGGGAGAAGTCAGGGTCCCTGGCCTGGTAGCTTGCCAGTACAAGCTCCACCGCCCCCCGGGCGAGGTCCCTCGAGGATGACTTGATCGTCTCCTCGAGCTCCTCGGGGAGCCGCTCGAGGGCCCCGGTGATCTCTGAGAGGCGCTGGGCGAGGCCCCCCTGGTTGGCGGCGTACTTTGCGTGCCGCCCGCCCCAGAGGCCCGCCTGCCGCCCGGTGCGGTCTAGACGGGAGACGGCGTCCCGAAGCATGCCGGGCCCTACTTCGCTCGCCAAGCGGAGGGCCTCGACCTCCCCGGCGGACGAGTCCAGCGCGCCCTGCAGCTCGGCGATGGTGTGTTCGGCGGCTGCGAGGCGGGCGACTAGGTCGCCGTGGCCCGCGGCCGCCCCGCCGCTGCGCGCTCTCCCGTCCAGTTCCTTCGCCCGCGCCTCGAGCTCAGCGGCCCGCTGATCCAGTGCGGCCCTCTCGGCGCGGGCGCCTTCCAGATTGCGGCGCGCCTGCTCCTCCCGCGCTGCCTCGCGGAGGAACAGGCTGTCCGCCAGCCGCTGCGCCGCAGCCTCGGCCTCCTCGAGAGCTCGCCCCCGCTCGGTGAGCGCGTCCTCGCGGAAGCGGAGTGCGGACTCCTCTTCGGCACAGGCGGCCTCGTGCGCCGCCAGTGTTGCCTCCCGGGTGGCGACGGCGGCCTCGCGGTCCGCCAGGTCTCTCTCCTTCGCGTCCAGGGCGCGGGCGCGCTCCTTCAACGCCGTGGAGCGAGCCTCAAGGGCCTCTTCACGCCGCCGGGACGCCGCCTCGTTCTCCGCCGCCCGCCGTTCCCGGGCAGCGGCGGCGTCAAGGACTCCCCGGGCGGCGTCGAGCTTCTCCTCCAGCTCCGCCGCCCGGCTCCCGTATTGGAGGCGGAGGTCGCTCCGCGCCTCGTCGAGCACGGCGGTGGCGATGAGGGCAGTCTCCCGCTCCTCCTCCACCTCCCTGGCGATCTCCGCCAGGTCCCTACGACGGGCCTCGAGCTGTGAGGCATGCCGGCGGTGTGCCTTGCGACCCGCCTCCACCATGGCCTCCACCGAGCGCCGCCCCTCCTCGACGCGCGCCCACGCCGCGTCGAGCTCCGCCCGCTCCGCCTGCAGGGCCTCCATCTGGGCACTTAACTCGTCCAGCACCGTGCTGTTCGCGGCGGCCAAGGCCTGCAGGAAGGGCTCCGCGCTCAGTGGGGCAGCGGAAGGCCGAGGGGAGAGCCCCCATGGTGTGGGTGCCGCGCGGCTCGACCCGCCGATCGACGTGCCGGACTCGGGGGCGCCCCCCGAACCTGGCTCGTCCCAAGCGTCGCCCGAGGGGTCGGGCCCGAGCGGCGCGCCCGCGGCCTCGTCATGGGTGGCCTCTGAAGTCGTCGTCGCCTCGGGCGGAGTCGAGTCGGGGGTTTGGCAGGCCGCCTGGCGTGCGCGCGCCGCCTCTGCCACCCGGACGGACTCCCCGGCCCGGCGGAGTCTGGCCTGCTCCCGAGCGACCTCCTCAGCCTGGCGAACCCGGACGGCCTCCTGGGCAGCCTCCTCGGCTTCCCGGAGGCGGTCCGCGGCTTCTCGCCGGTCAGCTTCCCGCCTCCGGGCCTCCGCAGTCGCCGTCTCCTCGGCCTCAGACCGGCCGGACTTGGAATGGCGGGGGGGAGGGGGGGGGGCGCGACGGGATCTCGCTGAGGCAGAAGAAAAACCAGAAGACAAAAAGAAACGGGTGAGTGAAAACTCGCCTTGGGAGATGGGAGAATGAATACGGCCGCGGTGGGCGCGGGGACGAACCTGCGGGGAGGTCGGCTAAACGACCACCTTGGGGGCGAGATGAGGTTCCCCCGGCATGGTACGATCCCCCCCATCTTGCGGAGCCGTTTCTTCTTTCGCTCCCCCTCGGGCTGCGGCGTCGGCACGGCACCCTCCGGGCGCCTGCTGCTGGCACGCATCGCCCCGCCCCCTCGGGGAGGAGATGGGGGAGGAGTACCCTCCTGCTTCCTCTTCCCCCGGGTGTCGGTAGGGCGGTTGCCCCCCGGGCCCCCGTCGCGGGGCCCAGAAGCACGACCCCCTCCCGGGGTAGATTGTTCCCCCCTGCGGCTCCCGCCCGCGCCATCGTGGCCTCGGGGGGCCCGCTCCCCCGACACCCCGACCACCTGTATGATGGTCAGGATCTTGGCGCGCTCTGGATCGCAGCAGAGGGGGAGGACCCCTTGGGGGATGAGGGATGCCTCCACGGAGCTGAGATTCAGCACCCGTTGGACCACCATCCTGAAGTCCTCAGGGTCCCAGTCCCATTTGCGCCCCTGGTGGGTCCTCATGTAGTCCTCGGGCCCGGTGTACTCCCAGGCGCCCCGGGCGCGCCGCTGGAGCGGCGCGATCCGGCGATGAAGGTAGTCGCCGAACACCATGGCCCCCGTGAGCCCATGGGATCGCAGACCCGCCAGGCGGTCAAGAACGGCGTCGTAGCCGTCTCCCAGATCTACCGTCGCCCGCTAGCTGGAGGCCTGCGCCGGGGGCTGGCTCGGAAGTCGGAGGCACGCTTCGTCGGCGAGGGGGGTGTAGAACCAATCGCTCTTCCAGTCGTCCCACTTTTTACGGAGGACGCAGGGAATGTAGCGGTTCAGCACCTGCCCCCGCGGCTGGAAGTAGCAGCCACCGACTACCGTCGGCGGCGACACCGGCTGTACGGTGAAGAACCACCGGAACAGCCGGAGAGATGGACGCACCCCGATAAACATCTCGCACAGGTGTGCGAAGATGGCCAACGTCATTATCGCGTTGGGGGTGAGGTGCGCCATCTGGAGATCATAAAACTCCAGAATATCCATGAAAAAAATAGAGAATGGCGGGACCAGCCCCGCCATTGCGAAAGAGAGGAAGAAGACGGACCGCCCCGGGTAGTGTGGCGCCGGGCGTCCCTCGCCCAGCGCGACCACCTCCCGGCCGGTGGCAGATTCCGGCATGAATCGGCGCGGCAGCCCGGCCTGCCTCTCGCTCACGATGCGGGAAGGCGGCAGCACGCTACCGTCGAGCGGTGCGGAGCCCCGTGCCATGACGCCGGCGGAGGAGGAGCTTGAGAGCGAGCGAGTGCGGCAAGGGTAGGGCACCGGAAACGAAGAGTTAGAGCACAAGTGGCGAAGGCAAGGAAAAGAGTGGCGAGAGGAAAGAAACGAATCCCTCCCTCGGCGTCTTTACACCCTTGCCAACGCTATGCCCGGCTCCTCGATTCCCGCGCCCACTACCTCGCCCCCTCGTTTCTCGCGCCCACGCCTCCACTAACCCCGCTCGCCCGTTTGCGGCGCACGCGGCAGATGTGCGGCCGTGGCAGTCGAGATGGGGCAGATCGTGCGCGCATTAACTACGCCCGCCAACCGTGAAATGCGCCGTCATCATGTCTCCAGGCGAAACAAACCGGCTCGTCCCGATTCGCGCGCTGCTCGAGTAATGTAGCGGTCTTAAAGAGGCCGCTCATTATTGTCGGTCGGTTTTCCCTTGCCGATGCTCGCGATTTGCGACCGCTGGGTTTCTGCCCGCCTGTAGGGACCGGCCCCACCTGTCACCGGGCCTAAGGAGTGGCATCATGCCCGAGCGCTTCCCTCGAGGGGGGCGATCGCCCTGGCGTAACGCCGGGGGCTACTGTCGGTGACATGGGGCCGGGGGTATCGTGACTAGAGGCTTGGGTAGCCGCGGTCACCCACGTTGCCTGACCCCTCGGGGGGGTCGGGCCCGAAGGTGACGTGGCCACCCCTCCCTCTGTCTGCCCGAGGGGTCGGGCCGCTCCCGTTCCTGCCCCGAGGGCTGGGGCGCCCCGACCCCCTGTGGTTTTGGCGCCACGTGTGTGGGTTAGGTGAGCACAGCGGGCTCACCTAACCGCATTTATGGCAGGTTGGACGAGCGCGCCACGCCACATTTAATGCGGCGCAGCGCACGCTTATCCGGTCCGTGACCGGTCGCGGTGAGTGACCGGTCACAGACCGGTCAGATCGCGGGTTAGGTGGCAACAGGCGGCCTGTCACACGCCTCGCCCCGTCCCGTCGGAATGATGAGAGCTTCCTGGCTCTCGTCCCTAGCCAGAGCCGGCGTGCCAACTCCAGGAGTTGGTATGTCAGTCCCGGTCAGATTCGTTCCAGGCTTCAGCGCAAGTATGGCAAGGAAGTCGCTGGCCATTAAATGAAGGTTGAAATGGGCGTCCACCGGGAAAAGCGGGCGAGCGGGGCAGGAGACGTGCGCTCTGCTTGTCAGAAGTCATTTCCGGCTGTAGATTAGCCCTGATTGTAAAAAGCATGTTTCCCTTCTTAGGCAGCTAGAGGCCCATGTGGTGACGCCTGACCAGATAAAAAGGAGGCCCAGGCCTAAGAAAAGAGAAGGGGGGGGGAAAGAAAGGAGGGGGAGTTGGGACTCTGGCGAATGGTTCCTAGAGCCTGAACTCTCTCTCGCTCTCCGCCCTCTGGATTCCTTCACACACAGATCCACCAGAACACAGGAGTAGGGTGTTACGCTTCTCAGCGGCCCGAACCTGTCTACGTCGCCCGTGTCTTGCGCATTTCCTTTCTCGCTGACGTTCCTCAGATCGAGGGCGAAGAACCTCACTTAGCGCCCCCGGCCGAACCGGCAAAGGGGGGCCTGCGCGGTCTCCCGGTGAGGAGCCCCACGCTCCGTCAACTGCCTACACTATTCCATTTATAAAAGTGCAAGTTTCTTTGCATTGCACTGATGAAAACTGACAAAAAAGAAGCAAATGAAGGAGGAGAACAAGCTCTACACCTTTTATATGTAACCCAATCAAAGATTTCAGATCTAAAACCTTTCTCCCCTAATTTGTGTATGTTTAGGAGAGAGAAAACCGTCGGATTATCATGACAATGGTCGGGCTGGGGGCTTCTGTAGCCTCCCGACCATCGCAAGCGGTCGGTTTACGTGGGCTGCACGGGATAATGCATTATCCTGTGCGGCCCTAAGCCCGGCGCCGGCCTTCGGCTTGTTCCAGGCGGAGCCACTTACGGCCCGCTTGGAAGTTACCGGGGCCAGCGTCAAGGAAAATCTCATGTGTAGTAGTGACGAATAGATGGGGATATTAATAGAATAACAGAAAGTAAATCCTTTTATTTTTAACAAAAATGTGAAGAAGGGGCCACTAGTCCACTACAGTGGCTCCACCCTCTTATGCGAAAGTCACCATTCCCCATGTTGCATTAACCTTTTCTCTATATCTAACTAGCGCATAATTAATTTTGGAAAGACAACGATATATCTTTCTCCCTATTACTGCTGATTGTACAGTGCACCAATACTAATAGCTAGCTACTGCTTCCGTCCCATCGTAGCACTACGAATCTGAACATGCATGCACTATGTCCAGATTCATAGTCCGAATGAGTCATAGGTTCATATCCAGATTCATAATCCTAGAATAAGTCATAGGTTACTATATTTTAGGACGGAGGAAGTACCCGTTATGAACAAGCTCTGATGAATCATTCTCTCAATGATGTATGTCACATCAATATTAACTCTATCTTATCTAATTATCACAAGCTGCCGTCTGTGCCGCCAACTGATTGGTGGATTTAGCGGCCATCCATTTGCTGACACTGTTTGGACATGGTGCATTACCTGTTCACCAAACGGAAAAGAGGCATGTACACTACTAGAAAATCGATTTTTCATGGCGTTTGGAAAATATTTTTCATGGTGGCTATGTGGAAAAACCGCCAGTGCAGAAAATTGTGGGGTGGGGGGGTCAAGGGCCTCCAGCAGAAACATATCTTCGCTAGCGATCTATTTAAGAAGGCCGCCAGCGAAGATAGGATATCTTCTCTGTCGGCCCTCTTAAGCTGACGCCAACGAAGGTATGGTATCTTCGCTGGCGGTAAGGCGATGTGGCCCGCCAGCGAAGATGTAGGTATCTTCGCTAGTGGCCCTCTTAACTTAACGCCAGCGAAGATACCTACATCTTCGCTGGCGGCCATCTAAACCGTCCGCCACCTCTAATCATTTTCAATGGCGATTCAAACGAACCGACATATGACGACCGCCAGGGAAAATGCGCTGAACTATATCACCCAGCTACAGTAACTTCGAGCACCATTAGGAGCACGATTTTCTCTCTCTTAAGAACACATACATAGGGGGGAAGGTTTTGATCTTGAATCTTTTGAAAGATTTATTGTACCAGAGGTTAGTTATACTTTCTCCTACTCTTTTTGTCAAGTTTTTTTTTCATTTTTATTGGTTGTATGTTGAGATTTTTCATCGCAAAAAGTACTTGACATGGAGGAAGAAAAACATTTTTTATTTGTTATTTGGAGCTCAAAATGGGCAAACTTTGCAAGAAATATTGTGCATGATCGATGTTCCATATACATATCTAGTTTTTGATAGGTTTATGTTTAGCAGATTTATATATTAGTTAACTGCAAAAGAATGAGCTAGCTAGGAAGAGAAGAAGAGAAAGAAGGGTAGTTTGGTAATTCTTCAAGTTGTATGCTTTATATATGCAGATTTTTGGCTAGCTTTAATTATCGTGTTCAAAATATTTAAACTAACTAAAGTTGTATTATTTTTTCCGTAATTAATTAATTAATGCATAGATGGCGGACAGGGCATGGATGTCCATGCGCGCACTGCAAAAATCAGAAAATTTGGAAGGATCCATCTGTAATCGAGCAACACTTGGTGACTGTTGACGGTCGTTATTGATCAGTTTCGGCCGTCAATATTACCAAAATAGAGGAGAACTAGCCATGCTTGCAACGCATATATCTGTTAGAATAATAATATTCCACTAGTATTAGGTCTACTAACCTTTTGCAGAGAATGACAATAAAGTGGAGGAGAATCGACATCAACACAGACGATAAATCAATCGGATGATGTCGAGAGTTAGACTTATGCATGAATGGGCCAAGAACTCAGAATTGACACGACACACTGGGCCAAAATTCACAAGTCTACGGAGGAGAACAACAAAGGAGTCCACCTGTCGAATATGGGCTAGGATGGGCCGGCCCCTGGTTTGGTCGAACCTCCCCTGGCACCGTTGGATCTAGGTTTTGGCTGGACGGCGTGGATCACTCCCCAATGATGGTTGGAGGGCAATTCCGACCATTCCAACTGCCACAACCGTCATTGGCAGCCTATTTAAGGAGCTCCTCTTCTCACTTCATTCACACACCTCAAGCAAGAGCTCTCTCATTTCTCTCAAGTTTAGTTTAGTAGTATCTAGCTGGTGGAATAGGAATAGTAGAAATCAGGAGTCCGGAAGCCTTTGGAAGAGTTCGGGTATGGCTCTAGTAGCTTTCCTTTCCTCTTTTGTAAGCGTTGTACTTTTATTGGAATACTCTTCTTTATACATTTATGGTATACTTTCCGAGTATATGAATGCCTACTTTACATTATGTTCATGTTATACTGTACGGCTAGCTTATCTAGGAGATGCTTTGGTGCGGGTATAATGTTTGCATATGCAATTACTCTATGTCATGACGATGATATTAGAGCAGTATCTGGTAGTTTAGGCGTGGTGTCTAGATTATGGGATATCATTATTTGGGGTTATATATTGCGGATAAGAGGTGGGCCGCTGATGGTGACAGCTCAGTACGGGTATTCCTCCGCGCCAGTATATAATCCTAAGTTAATTCCCTAAGGAGGGTATTCCTCCGTATTCATGACGGGTTGTCGTAAGGAACTCGGCAGTCAGGAGTGGCTTCTCGAAGTACCAGGAGGGCATCGAATAGAGGGTATTAGCTAGTATATCGGTTAACTAGAATGTGAAATGCTACAATGGTATATATGTGCGCTTGCGGATGAACTCTGTAACCATAATATACCAAAAGTATTTCTACGCCATTGCTGGGAATTATATTTCTAGTAATGTCGTTAAGAAATACCAACAATGACGCATGGATTTATTGAACGCTACATAAATTGGTCACATCATGGAGAGATCCCAAGCAAGCAAGTTCCGAACCAGGTTACAGTACGCGATGAAGTGTTGAGCTGGGACGAGGATGTCATTGTAGTAGCTGAAGAAGAAGAAGAAGAAGAAGTGCATGCAATAGAACCCGTTGATGATGATGATGTTTTTGGTGACAATGGTCAGCATGGTACAGTTGATGATGCCGATGATGGTAATGTCAGCGTAGATGATGGTAATTTTGCAGATTTGGAAGAGATGTTGTGTCATGCTGAACCTGAGGTTGTTGCTGGGTCCGCTCATGGGTTGGATAACTTTGATGCATTGAAAAAGGCAGCAAAGGATCTTTTGTACAATGAGGCAAAGGGCTGCGAGAAGGATTTCACATTGTTGCGAACGGTGCTTGAGCTTATGAGATTGAAGGCCAGAAACGGTTGGTCCGACAGTAGTTTTAACGACATGTTGGTTCTATTGAAGAAACTTTTTCCGCAACCCAACTCCCTGCCAACAAGCACCTATGAAGCGAAGAAGCTTATATGCCCGTTGTCATTGGGTGTGCGAAAGATACACGCGTGTGTTAACCACTGTATCCTGTTCCATAAAGAGTACGAGGATTTGGACAGATGCCCAACATGCAAGAGTAGTCGATACAAAACAAACCGTAGCCATTCCGAGGGTCAGGATGTTGCCCTTGACGATGTAGAAGAGTTCGATCCATGCAAAGACAGTAACAAAAAGAATATTCCCCAACTTGTCATGTGGTACCTTCCGGTGAAAGATCGTTTGAAGTGTTTGTTCTCAAACCCGAGGGATGGCGAATTGATGCGCCGGCATCATGAAAAGCGAAAAAAGGATGGGATGATTCGACATCCTGCAGATGCAAGACAGTGGAAGGTATTTGACACAAAGTATCATAAGTTTGCAGAGGACCCAAGAAACGTAAGGTTTGCATTGAGCACCGATGGAATGAATCCATTTGGTGACTTGAGCAACTCACACAGCACGTGGCCAGTACTCCTAACCATGTACAACCTCCTAACGTGGCTGTGTCAGAAAAGAAAGTATATCTTGTTGACCATCCTTGTACAGGGACCACGACAACCTGGCAATTACATGGATGTGTTTTTGGAGCCTTTGCTGGAGGATACCCCCAATTTGTGGAAACAAGGGATCCGAGTTTGGGACGAATTCCTGCGGGAGTAGTTCACGCTACATGCAATTATCTTTGTCACCGTCAACGACTTGCCCGCACTGTTTTCCCTATTGGACAGATCAAGGGGAAGACGGGTTGCGTTATTTGTGTGGATGGTACCGTGTACAGGTATCTTAAGGGATCGAAGAAGCTAGTGTACATGCGGCACCGGCGTTTCTTAAGAAAGAATCACTTGTATCGCTCCGAAGCAGAATATTTCGACGGTATTGTTGAGGAAGGTGATGCACCAGAACCATGGAAGGGTGATAAAGTGTTCAAAATGACAAAAAACCTGAAGGTTGTTTTTGGGAAGGTAAAAAAGAAGGAAACGAATAAGAGGAAGAGAAATGATGCCGAAGTGCCAGCAAGCCCTAGCGTGCCATTTAAGAAGCACTCCATTTTCTTTAAGTACGTTCTGTACTGAAAAGATTTAGACATACGCCATTCTATCGATGTCATGCACCTAGAGAAAAATGTCTTCGATAGCACCATTAGGACTATACTGGACATACCAACTAAGACCAAGGATGGGCTGAAATCACGTAAGGACCTCGTGGATATACAGATAAGGAAAGAGCTTCATCCTGTGGATTAAGGTAATAATGGAAAAGTGTACCTTCCACCTTCTTGCTACACCTTGACAAGAGAGGAGAAAATGGCATTGTGCAAATCCCTACGTGGGGTGAGAGTGCCTACTGGCTTCTCCTCAAACATTAAGCGACTAGTGTCAATGAAGGATCTGTCGCTTTCAGGCTACAATTCCCATGACTGTCATGTAATACTCACAGTTTTCCTCGCCATTGAAATTAGAGCAGTCGAACCGGTTCACGTAAAGCTGGTCATCATAAAGCTGTGTTATTTCTTCAATGCCATATCTCAGAAAGTAATTGATCCCGAAGAGTTAGGTCCTCTCCGAGCTTTCGCTATACAAATAGTGTGCGAGCTTGAGATGTGTTTCCCTCCATCATTTTTCGATATGATGCAACACCTCATAGTTCATATCGTGCCTCAGATAATTGCACTTGGGCCCCTGTACCTGCATCAGATGTGGCCTTTCGAATGATACATGTCCATTCTAAAAGGCTACGTACGGAACCACGCCCACCCAGAGGGATCCATGATAGAGGGATAAACAACCGAGGAGGTCGTTGTGTGTTGCATTGATTACCTAAAAGATGGGAAAGCAATTGGTTTACCGGTACCTCGACATGAAGGTAGATTATCTGGGAAAGGAACAAGAGGAAAAAAAGAATCCACGACAATGACTACAAAAAAGTGAAAGATGCTCATTTCACTGTGCTGCAGCAACTCGCAATAGTGGAGCCGTACATGGAGCAACACCTGCAGGAATTACAAGCAACAAATGTGGGGCGATCTAATGCATGGATCATGAAGAAACACAAGCATCACTTTACTAAATGGTTCAAGAACCTCTATCTACCAGATGGCCATACCATGGAAGAAAGAACAATTAAAATGCTGGCCGACGGGCCATCAAGTGTGTATACCTTGTGGCAAGCATATGATCTGAATGGATACACGTTTTACACAAAAGCGAAAGACAAAAGGAGTGCATGCCAAAACAATGGCGTTCGAGTAGAAGCAATCGACACAACTGGGCAAAAGAGCACATACTATGGATTCGAAGATGAAATCTGCGAACTAGACTACGGGCCAAATATGCAGATTCCACTGTTTCGGTGCCGATGGGTGAAACACCCAGCCGGCGTGTTTGTGGACAACTTTGGGCTGACAATTGTTGACTTCGACAACGTAGGCCACAAGGATGACCCATGGGTGCTTGCCGATCGGGTCGCTCAAGTTTTCTATGTGACAGACCCATCTCATTTGAAGAAAGACATAGTTATTTCGAGAAAACAAAGGATTTTGCAAGTTGATGATGTCGAAGATGTCGAGGCATACAATCAATATGAGAACATGACATTATTCACAGATTTTCGAAACAAGATATTACGCGTCGAAGAATCAATTGGGGAATCGCTGAAGCCATACTTGAGAAATGAAGGTGTAGGGAAAAATGTTAGATGCTAATTTATTATGTATATCATATTGGACGTATCGATGAATTTATTTGTATTATAATGCGTGACAATGATAGATGATGAATTTTTGTATATGGATATATATGGTGACATGATAATTTTTGGATCAAAAAATAGTTTGGTATAAATTTATTTATATGCATTAAAAAAATATCAAGTGCAAACATTAAAAAAAGTGATAAGAAATAATATCATATCTTATTAATTTTTTTTGATAAATTAATCATATCTGTGTAAAAAAAATAAAATTATTTTTTTAAGTGAGAATGACATGTGGGGCCAAAGGGTTTTCGCTGGCGGCCGGCTTAGCCCACCGCTAGCGAAAACTGTTTTCGCTAGCGGCCCACAAAAGAGTGCCGCTAGTGAAAACCCACATAAGCTTGCCGCTAGCGAAAACCCTTTTCCCTAGCGGTCCATGGAATCCTCCACCAGCAAAAAAATGTTTTCGCTAGCGGTCGGCGCATTCCTCCGCCAGCGAAAATCTCTTCGCCTATAAGTAGCTAGCACGCGCGAGCGAAAAATTTACTAAGTCCCCGAGGTGCGCTTGCTGCCAAAATTTCAAGCACCGCCGCTAGCGATAACCCTAGCGCCCGCCACCGCCGCAGCCTCCTCCTCCATTCGCGCCATCCTCCATTCGGACACAGCTGCTCCATTCGCGCCTCCTCCTCCTCCTCCTCCTCTCTGCCGCCATCGGCACCGCCAGATCCAGCTCCCACCGTCATTCTCTCCGCCACCGCCGGGTCCTCGTCGTCGACGCTGCCTCCACCTCGGCCAGCCGTCTCCACCTCAGGAGTCATCACCGCCGCCGGGTCCTCGTCGTCCATGCCGCCTCTACCTTGGCCGGCCGCCTCAACCTCGGGAGTCGCCGCCGCCGGGTCCTCGTTGTCCACGCCGTCTCCACCTCGGCCGGCCGCCTCGACCTCGGGAGTCGCTGCCGCCGGGTCCTCGTCGTCCACGCCGTCCCCCCGCCACCGCCAGGATGCCGCCGCCGCGCAGGGACACGTCGTCGCCGCCTCCTTTCACCAAGGTGAGCCCACGCCCTCCGCCTCCCCTCTTCTATCTTCTCTCTGATTAACCCCATCTTCTCCTCCTCAGCCGCGCCGGGACTCGTTGTTGTGCCAGGACCGTCTTCACCGCCGCCGGGACCTCCTCCCCGCCGACTCTTCCTCCTCTCGGCTGCCGCGCCAAGACCATCGTTGCCACCGCCGGGACCTCCTCTCTGCCTCTTCCTCCTCTCAACTGCCGCATCAGGAATCGCCGCCGCTGCCTACGCTACTCGCCGGGCAGCCGAAGCCATCGTCACACGCCTCCAGGTACATCCCCCTCCTCTGCGCATCCTACCTATGCTGGAAATGCTGATGAATGCTGAGAATTGATGAATGGTGATGAAAATTGATGAATGATGAATGACTGAATTGAGATGAATTTTGGGTGAATGCAAATTGGTTGGGGGGTTTGCAGGGGATTTGCAATGTGGCAGATGGCACTGCAATTGAATGGTTGCAAATGTGATTTAAAAACATGAATGTATAGATGATTTAAAACTTGAATGTTGCAAATGGTTGAGATCAATTTTGGATGAATGCAAATTGGTTGGTAAAATTTGGGGGAATGCAGAAATATTTGGGGGGTTTGCAATATGTGGCAGAAGGCATTTTGGATGAACTTTATAATTTATAGTTACAGCAGTAGTTAATGGAATTTTGGACGAACTTTTGGATGAAATTTTGGATGGAATTCTTAAATGAAACCGCATATATATATAATTGTAACCTTTTTTTTTCAAATAAGTTCAGAATGTTGCAAATGTGATTTAAAACTTGCTATTTTGACATGCATACTGCTTTATATGTTGTTATGTTCCCTTTTGAATCAGAAGTGATTGGTTGATGGATGGATGAATTGATGAAATGATATATTTTTTTCACCCCATTTCGTAATCTGTAATTGATATATATTGATGAAATGATATATATGTGAGATGTAGTTGGGACTTAGGGATTATTGAGATGTCATATCTATAGCTAGCCCAATTCAAAATTTTGGATGAACTTTTGGATGGAATTATGAACTGAAACTGCATATGAAATTTTGCTATTTTTTGTCATATAAGTTCAGATTGTAGCTAGTTTGAAACTTGTGGATTGTTGCTATTTTTTTTTCATATAAGTTCAGATTGTGCAATATGAATTGGTTGATGGATGGATGAATTTGGATAGATTTTATTTGCTGTTTTGTTTGACTGATGCACTGAAACTGCATATATATCATCGTGCTCTTTTTTCCATATAAATTCAGATTGTTGCAAGTGTGATTTAAATTCTGAAATCCAGTGATGTATGGCTATATATATGGTTTTGCAATGAAATGTTGTAGTATCTGAGAGAATGAGTGTTTGAAATATGAGAGAATGCAATTTTGGGTGAAATTCTGAATGCAGGAATTGGGGGTGAAATTTTCATATACTCTGAAATTCTGAAATCTGATATGTTCTAAATGAAATCTGATTTACATTGCCATGAACTTTGTCCATAAGTAGTTCATATGTGAGATGTAGTTCATATTTCATATGTGCACTTTGAGATATGTAAACTTTGGGACTTAGGGGTTATTGAGATGTGAGATGTTATATGTGATATCAAACCATCACAGAATACGAAGTGCATGGGGAATTTTGTTGGATTGGTCAGGGTAGTCCATGGACGGAACCGACCTAGACACCGAAATTTTCCATGCACTTCGAAATCTGTCATTCTTTGATAATTAAGGAACTTAATTAGGTTTAGGGTTTGAAATTTAGCTGAAATGGATGAATTGATAGATTGGCCGTACTTTTAATGTAGTTCCTATGTTATCAAGCCATCACAGAATACGAACTGCATGGGAAATTTTGTTGGATTGGTCAGGGTAGTCCATGGACGGAACCGACCTAGACGCCAAAATTTTCCATGCACTTCGAAATCTGTCATTCTTTGATAATTAAGGAACTTAATTAGGTAGTTTGAAATGGTCAGGGTTGGTGGATTGTAATATTGTTGTCGTTACCAATCTCATTGATTGCTTTAAGCGATCAAGGAGTTTGTTGGCGATAACAATATTATAGTTGTAGTACAAAATTAGTATCTAAATTTTGCCTTCTTTTCGGACTTACAATAAGAAAATGATTGCATTTCGCAACTAACATAAATTCACCTTCAAAGGATATCAATCGACAAACCCACCCAAGAGCAACCCACAGGTGACAAGGGCAAGGAAACTCAGGCCGTCATCGAGGAAGATATTTGCATGCAAGTAGTCACGGAGGAATCTTCGTCATCTAGTTGCTGTTTTAGAGCCTGAGCCGAGCTATCCTTTCGATGATGTAACGGAGGATACTCCGTGCAAGCACTTGATTCTGGTCGGTAGGGTGGGAAAGAAAATACTCATTGCAACTGGGAGGTTCATACTAGGCCGCAGGTTTCATTGCCAAGACATTCCGGATGACTACGCCAAGGTAGAGGTCCGGACGGTCATTGAGGCTTACTGGATGCACGAGCTCGACTTTCCAACTACTGAGTAGATTGTGTACCTTAGAGATGCCGTCAACCAATTCATACTATGGCATAAGAATGATATTGAACTAGGGTCAATGGATGGAACTGATCGTCCACCAAGGATATCGGTGTCACCGTCGCGTCCACCAGTCGTAGCCAGTCCGAGGGATAGTCCTATTGCTTGACCCCCTAGACCAGAGCCACCAGTTGCATCACCTCTGTTGGTATTTCTTAGCGACACTACTGGGAATATAATTCCCAGTAATAGCACTAGAAATAATCCTGGTATATTATGGTCATAGATATGATCCGCAAGCGCACGGATATACCATTGTAGCATTTCACCCGGGAGTATTCCAAGGTATCGTATTTATTTTATCCCAAGGGAAGATATGATAAGAGAGTACTATGCTAATAGTTTATATGTTACTTATATACGTCAAAGTCTATGCAGGGGTTAATTAAGTTCAAAGGGTAGGGTGACACATAGAAGAAATAACTAAGAACTACTCTCGCTAAAATATAGTCTAAGTTAAGTGGAGAAAGAATAAGAAAAGTATCATTCCTGTACTTCTAGTATACATACAGCTAGTGGTTCGGCCGAACCAGGGGGTTCGGCCGAACCCTGGCCAGGCCCAATCAGCCCACAATTCGGCAGGTGGATTCCTCGTTTGTCCCTTAACTTAGAACATGGAATTTTGGGCTTATTTGATCATGTCATATCTGAGTTCTCAGCCCATCTATCCACAAGTCTGATTCTCGACAGTGTCCGTTTGATTGATCGATTGTTGTACTGTCGATTCTCCTCCATTTTGATAGCTTCTCCTGCATGGTTAGTTTTCCAAGCATATAGTGGAATAGAATATTTTATTTATGGAATAATGCATTGCAAGCATAGCCAGTCTTCATTAATTGGGTAATATTGACGGTCGAAACTGGTCGATAACGACCGTCAACAACGTCCAGGATTACAGGCTCCTGTTGCATCACCTCCTAGACCAGAGCCACCAGTTGCATCACCTCCAGGATCAGAGCCTCCTGTTGCATCACCTCCGACTGAAAAGGATGCAGAAGAACAATCAGTGCTTGCAAAGCGACAATCATAGCTAGCAATACGGGAAATGTCTCCCGCACAACCATCAGAGCCTGTACAAGCAAAGCCTACAAAGCTAGCGGCGGGTGAAATTGAAGCGGTGCCTGAACAGCCAATGCCCGATCAACCAGAGCCATCACAACCAGAGCCATCGCAACCAGAGGAATCTAAGGGTGCCGATGTGCCAGTGATGGTAAGGACGCACAAGCACAAAGCAAAAAGTGCGTCCAAGAAACAGTATATGGTAACGGCATTCCGAGGAAGGGAGAAAGATATCATAAATGCCGAATTTGATAAAAGAAAATTAAAAGGGTTCAAGCAAACCATGGATGACTATCTCAACTATATCAATTCCCCAGACGTGCCACACGAATTTGAGAATGGCAAACCATTCATTTACGACTGGCAACTAAGAGAAGGACCGTGGCAACTAAGAAGGTGGCACAATTGGTACATTAGGGCAAGCACCATGAAAGGCATTTCATCATTCACAGTTGCCGTGGGGGAGAACATCTTCTGGAGCGGTCCTTGTCTACTCCAAGTCCATTTCTCCGATATGCATCCCCTCTACCGTAGGAAGAGGCTGGACGCCAATTTAATTGCCATCTGGTGTCTGTAAGTTCTAGACTTGAACATGTTAATAAATCACTACACCTATATGCGTAGCTCATTTGATCATCCATTGTTGGCAGGATGAATTACGTGGAAGCTGAAGAGATGAAAAAACCTGTCGCCTACCTAAACCCGTGCAGGATGTAACGCTCCGCTTTCTGCGGGACGTTAAAAGCTAATTTATTGAAAATCCTAATTGCGAAAATTTTGTTCTTTGAGTGTTAAGTCTAAGTTGTGCCAAAGATCTCAATTTAAATCCCTCCCTGGTCCCGATACCCTGTTATCAAAAATCGTCTCCTCAAAATTTCCATCCCAATATAGTCCCGAAGCTCGATTCCTTCTATTCGGAATCCCCTCCTGGAACCCCATCTGTGAACTTTGTCGAATGCCCGAACCCTAACTCCGTCCAAGGATTCACCTTCGCGTCATAAACTCTCTCCTTGGTTCCTTCAAACCGATTCTCAAATTCGAATTCAACTTCTCAGGTTTTGATTCATCTATCTTTCTCTCTGTATTGGTTCGTCAATCTACCCTAGTTCTCTTTCTCGAACTTCTGACCCAAGTTTGAATATGCAAATCGAGATCACTTCCACCCTTGAACTCTAAACCCCAAGAGTCAATCCCTTTCGCCTTGAGCTCTTCCCAAAATGATATCCGTTCTGAAATAATCTCGAAGTCCGAACCCTTCTATTCAGACTTCTCTTCAAAATCCTCACCCGCATATCTCGTCAAGTAGTCAAACTCAAACTCCCAAGTTACACTCTCTTTCTCTAAATTATCCATCTCCCTTTGACTCGTCTCCGAATATTGTTCTCTTCCTTGACTCCTTTCTATTCTCCCAAGACCGAGTATCGACTTCGAAATTCAAGTCCAGACTCCAACCCTAAAACCTTCCAATTAAATCTCTCTGTAAAAGTCTAGTTAACCTCCCCCATAGGTTGGATTCCTTCTTCCTTTTTCCGGTCCACCTCTTCCTTCTCTTCCATCCCGTCTCTCTCTGGGTCTCGACCTATCAACCTATCTACCTATCAATCTATCTATACATCGATCTACCTAACGATCTATCTATCTATCGATCCATCTATCTATCTACTATACCTATCTATCTGTTTATCTATCCATCTGTCTATCCGTTCCTCTACCTATCAACCTATCTCTCTGTCTATCTATCTATCCTTGAACTCCTTCCCAAATATTTGTCCCATGGTACAAGATTTCTTTAAACCCCCCCTCTCAATAATCCTTGAGCCACCAAATACAAATATATCCCTAGAATATCAATTCTCGCTTTGAACTCCAACTTCCCATCGACATCGAGAATCATGCCTCATCGAAATTCCTTCCCATTTCCGAAAGTATCAAATTCGCTCTTTGAATCCCCTCCTTGGCTTCTCCAAACTTTGTTGAGCTCAAATATCCAATTTGAATTCAATCCAGAAAGTCGATCCCTTCCTTTGAATCCTTGCCGAATATTCGCTCCGACTACAAAAATATTCAATTCCCGTTTTGAATCCTTCTTCGACTCTTCCTTATTGTTCCTAGAGTCCAAGTATCAAGGTTAAATTCCCTCCAATTCAAATTGTCTCCACATTCAATCCATCTAAAAAAGTCTATTTTGCCTCCCTCTGCTTTTGTGGGCCGAATTCCTCTCCCTCGGCCCATCACTCTCTCTCAGTCCGTTTCCTCCTCTCTCTCCACGTGCGCCGCGCGTGACCACCAAGAGAGAGCGCCGTCTCTCTCCCCTCTCTCGGACGTTCTCTCTCTCGTTCTCTCTCACTCTCCCTCGCCGCGCCCAAACCGCTCCCCACCAGCGCCCCGCCGATTCAAACCGCCACCATTCGATTTTCGCCGCCGCCCGTCGGTTTCCCGCGCGCGCGCGCGTGGCTAACCACGCTCGGTCGGTCGCCGCGCTCAGTTGTCGCCGCGTCCGTCCAGACGCCGCCCGTGCCCTGTTGCCGCATGCCCGGCCGCTCCAAGCCATGTGCGTCCAACTCCCGGAGGCAGAGCTCTCTCTCCCTCCTCCTTTCTCCCAGAATGGCATGGGCAGAGCCCCCTTTCCTCCCTCCCCTTTTTGCTTTTTTCCCCGACCGGCACCATCGACCCCCCCCTCTGCCGCCCGTGACTGCCAAGTTCGCCACCCCCACCTTGACCACACGCGACATTCGAGCTCCCTTGACCATCTAAGTCGGTTCCCCCTCCTAAACCGCCTCTTCTCCGCCTATAAAAGCCAAGCTGCTCCCCGCTCTTCCTCTGTTCTTGCCGCCTTGCCGCCACCACCTTCCTCGCCGTTGCGCATGCCGGAAAGTCGGCAAGCGCGCGGAGCCGAAGGGGACCTCCGGGCGCCGTCTTCTTCCCCTTTCCCGGCCCGAGGCCGAGGAGATCCCAACGCGGTAGCCCCGTTCTCCCTCCCCGCCTTTCCTCTTCCCCTCTAGCTTGCGTAGTGGCTCGGTAGCCCTCCCGAACGCGCGTGGATGCCGCCCCAAGCCCCGCCGCCGCCCGGCATAGCCCCGCTGCCATTGCCGTCCGATCCCGGAGGCCGCCGCTCGTCACCGGCCCTCCTCGGTACTCCTCTGCCCCATCCGATGCCGGGAATGCACCCCTTGAACACCGGAGATGCTCCCACCCCGCCGAATCGAACTCCCATTGCACCGGTGGATTTTCCCCCTTTTCTCGCCGCCGGCGTGCGCCGCCGCGATTCATCGTCGCCGACCTCCCTCCGGCGAATCCGAGCCGTTGGGTCGCTCCCTCTTGACTCCATCGTCACTCCGGTGTGCTCCCCGAAGACCAAATCCGTCGCGCAAGGCTTCGGTGAACTCGGCCGCCGTCCGCCATCCATCTCGGCTTCCCCTTTCTTCCTCCTCCCGCCGGCCCGCGTGGCTGCCACGTAGGCGCCATGTTGGTGCCAACTCGGCTAGACCGAGTCAAACCGGCCAGCCCCGCTTTCCCCCTCCGTGCGCGCGGACGATGGTGCGCCATGCGGCTGCGTATGGGCCCGCCGCCGTTTGTCCACCCGGTGCACCGTTCCTAAGCCACGCGCACCCGAAACCCTAGCGCCGCACCCCGCGTGCGCCCTCCCCACCGTGAACCCAACCACCGCCATGTGGGTCCCACGCGGTGGACCGCGTCCACCCGCGTCGGCCTCTTTCTCCCCGCGCCCCCTCTCTTTGGCCGCCCCTCCCGCGCCCGCGCCGGCCCATTAGGTCTGGCCAAGCTGCATAAACCCCTCGGGCCGCGCCTAAGCCGCCCGAGGAAGTCTATATGGCATCCCTCCTTCCTTTCTTTTTCAAGGGATTTAATAAACCCTTTTTCCCCTATTCCATAAATCATTTCTCTATTCCAAAATCCCATGAATCATTTTCCTTGGTCTCGCACACCAGTGACACTCAATAATATTCTTGAGAATATTATTTCTATAAATTTCAATTAAACTTCCAAAATCCATATCTCCCGATCCGTAACTCCAATTGACCCCGTTCCACTTCCAATAATTCCGTAAAATTGAGATCTATTTAATGGCACTATTATTTAGTCTAAATAGGATCCTTTTCTTGGTCTTTTGTTTAGGTTTTTGATTGTTTGCGTATAGATTCGCGAAGCTCTGTGAAGACCCTGAGCAAGGCAAGCCACCTTTGAACATCTTGAGCCTATATTTGAATTTAATTATATTGCTTGAAAAATATTATGCATTGATAGGATTGCACTCAATCTGCTTGCCCCGTCTGCAAGGCAGATTGGCGGGCCTACCTAACTTGTTGCATTTGATCCTTCCATTGTGATTGTTATATCATGTTCCCTTGTAACCATCTAGTTGCGCCTCGATATTCGTGCACTCTGTGCGAGTATCGACGGTCGCCTTCAAACTTAAAATTTGAGTAACTTCTTGGGTAAATCTTAGTTTACAAAAGGATTGGAAAACCCGACGCCTGAGTCGGTGCCTTGTGAAAGAAAATGAGTTTTAAAAATAAAACTCGCGACACAAGGCCATTCCTGGGCGGAATGCATGTGTGGTCGCATTTAAGGACCGATTCCTTCGGAATTACATCCGAGCATACAATAGTGCGACCACACGGGTGGAATGGGACACCCCTGGCTGAGTAAATTGCTAATCGGGGGAGCCTTGATGCCGAGAGACATGTGGATTCAACGGGGTGGTGTCGGGGAGAACCCCCGGGCTTCCTGGCATAGTATGGTCTGGGACCTAACCTGTTGTTGGTCTGGGACCCCTCTCGTCGGCATATGGCAACCCTGTGTATGCTCTCGAAATGCCTTGTCATGAAAGCCCTTAGGTCACCAGACGTGGCCATTCTGCACGGGCTGGGTGATTCGGGTTAGTAATGTCGTGTGGGTAAAGTGTAACCTCTCTGCAGAGGTTAACAAACTATTCGAACAGCCGTGCCCACGGTCATGGGCGGATGTGAGGTGATTCCTTAGCGTAGTTTTTGTTTTACCCTGTTTTATGAAAAGGTGTTAAGGTTAGGGAAACCTAATGCTTGGGAAGCAATTAGCTGTCCGGAAGACAGCGGGACCGGGAGTCCCTGGAAGTGATTGGTCGTTTGGGGACCACTATTATCGGGAAGTTTGGAAAAGTTGGTTTGGTTTGGAAAAAATAAACCAGATTTGAAAGATCTTGATAAATAAATTTGTTACTTCTCACCCCGACCGAGCTGAGACTTGTCTCGCTCTAGTTGTGGAAAGCACACACTTAAATTGTTGAAAATCTTGAAAACAAAATTGATTGCTAAATTAACCAGCCTTCCCTTGAAGCTTGCATTAACCACCTAAGTTCCCATGGCTTGCTGAGTACGTAAGTACTCACCCTTGCTCTATATAAATATAGTTCTGCCAGCTCTGAAGATGAAGTTGAAGTGAAGTAAAGATTAGGGTTTGTCCTAGTTCCCTGCTGCTGCCTGTGGTGTTGGGTGTTAGACCGTTGGTTCCGCTGCTGCCGCTGTTGTTGGTGTTTGCCTCGTCCGTGTCGTCGGTTGCATTCTCGGGCTGTCTGAGCTGCAACCTAAGTTAAGGTAAATAAGTCCACTATTTATTTTAAGGATTGCAATGATTCATATTTGTCACCGTGGGTACCAGCGCTACATCCTGGGACTGGTACTGAGATCGCGGTTTCGTAGGAAGCGGCTCGCGCTGTTTTTCCTACGACACGCTCCTATCAGGTGCCGTTGTACGGCGGTGCTGGATTGGGGTGTGACACAGGATAAGTAAGCCGAACCACACATACACGCTAGACGAAAAGAAGCTACCAGAACACATCAAGGCGATGACTCCCGATGAGAGGAAATCTTACATAGCACAAAGGCATCAGGAAAAGGTGCTAGATGTCGCTATGTACATAGCTATGGCGCTTGAATCTACGCAGGACAAGGAGTGTGTTTATGCCCCATATGCCTTTGAGTAAGTTGTAATATGCACTAAGAGTATATACATATAATCATGGCTCGACTAACAATTTCGTTTGCAGTGACCATTTGATAGTCTTTCTTCTCTATCCAAAGTACAATGAAGTCAACGTCTTGGATTCTCTCGATAAAGATAGCAAGACCTATCAGGAATTTCTAAGAATTATCGATCTGTAAGTTATATATTAGCATGACGTGTTTTAATATATGACGAATGTAAATTAATTATATCTACAAACAGTGCATTTAAAAGAGGTATTATCAGCGAGGCGGACAACGCAAAAACTCAAGAGAACGCATATTCGTCCTCAATAAGTGGCCGGTGGGTACATATGGATGCCAAACAGTGCTACTTAATTTTCATAAATGCTTGTGTGTTTCCATTTAATAACCTAATATACCTTATAATTATTTGATGTTGAAAGTGTCACAAGCAACCGGTGGGAACAATACTATGCGGATATTACTGTTGTGAGTTCCTAAGGGTTAATGGGAAATATTGTGCGAATTACGACGAGGTAAGTAATACACACTTGTTAAATTAGTCACTAACTTGTATTATTGTGAATAATTAATTTCCTTAATTCTGTCATGATCTGATGCAGCTTCCAAAATTCCCCAAGTCTGAAAGAGAGCTCGATGATAGATCCATTGAAGACATTCAGCGGGACATGTGCTACTTCATCCACCGTGAGTGCGCACACCAGCTTGGGCAGTTTTTCGACAACGAAGGAGTTTTGGCCTTGCCGGAGAACGAATCCCTGTCTAACTGGAGCAGGCGTTTAATATAGCTAAGGTTTTGTAATTCATTCAAAATACTTGTAAATGTTATGTCGTCGGTCGAATTTAATTTGTCAATGTACATATATATAGGTGCTTCCGAATTATATATGTATATTATTCTGCTTCATACTCTGTGGCTGTAAAATACGTGAAAGATAACAAACTCTATCGATAGCTTGATTAGTTATATCATCCACGTGTGACTCTGAAATACGCGCACAAACAATAGAAAAAAAAAGTATATCTAATATTGTTTTTATTTTTTTTAAAAAAAATAGAATCTTCACTGGCGGGCCATGTGTCGGAACAAGGACGGTCCATATCTTCGCTGTCGGGCCACGTGTCCATCTATAGAAGCCTTAGTTCATTTTTCCTAGCATGCCACGTGGCCTAAAATAATGTGAGCCGCCAGCAAAGAACTATCTTCGCTGGCGGCCGACCTAAGGCTACCGCAAGCGGAGATATTTCTTTGCTGGCGGCTGTGTTATGTCTGCCGCCAGCAAAGACATGTCTTCTTTGGCAGCAATCCTAAGGCTACCGCCAGCGAAGACATGTCTTTGCTGGTGGACGTTCCTTTGTCAGCCGCCAGCGAAGATGTATTTTGGCTGGCGGTAAATAACCACGAGCGAAGATCGACATTTTCACTGGCCTTTGCTTTGTGGCGGCTGCGATTTCCACCAGCGGAAACCCAAAATGGCCGCCACGAAAGATGGTTTTTGTAGTAGTGGTATCAGCAAACGGATGGCCGCTAAATCCACCAAGCAGTTGGCGACGCTGCTACCAGCTTGTGATAATTAGATAAGGTAGAGTTAATATTGATGTGACATATATACATCATCGAGCGATGTAAGTCAATTAGTGTCTATTCGCTTAATTGGTGACTCATCAGAGCCTGTTCATAATGGGTACTCCCTCCGTTTTAAAATATAGTAACGTATGACTTATTCAAGAACTACGAATTTAGACATGCACGGAGGTAATAGTAGTTATTAGTATCGGTGCACTGTACAATCTACAGTAAACTATGTCAGCAAATGAATGGCCGCTAAATCCACCAATCAGTTGGCGGCACAGACGGTAGCTTGTGATAATTAGATAAGGTAGACTTAATATTGATGAGATATATATACATCATCGAGTGATGCAAGTCAACTAGTGTCTATTCGCTTAATTGGTGACTCATCAGAGCCTGTTCATAACGGGTACTCCCCCGTTCTAAAATATAGTAACATATGACTTATTCAAGAACTACGAATTTAGACATGCTCGGAGTAATAATAGTTATTAGTATCGGTGCACTGTACAATCTACAGTAAATGGAGAAAGATATATCAGGGAGAAAGATATATTGTCGTTCCAAAAGCTGACACCGGTACTTGCTCCGTATTAATTAGTGTCAGATCAAGAAAAACGACACTCTACTATACTCCCTACGTTTCATAATAAACGAATCTATGACCATACGTGACATATTTGATATATTCTAGTTCTATAAGTCTAGAGATATATACGTTCAGATTCATAATACTAGGATATGTCATATCTGATACTAGTTAGTTTTCATAGACTGAGGGAGTACTGGATGTGACACATTATAGTACTGTCTAGATTCGTTGTACTATGATATGTTAGATCAAATTTTAGGTTCATTATTTTTTTTTGACGGAGACAGTAGATTCTTCCCATGAACCCATGAACTGGAATCAATATCAAGTGCAGTTAGTTAGTGACTGCAAGTTAAGCAGTCATATCCATTTACAGCCGTTGGATCAAAGTTGATGAACGGCAGAGAGATATGCCACGTCACAACCTGGCTGGCAGAGCTAAGTACATGCCACAGTGCGCAACAGGACTTTATGTGCGTGCTACAGTACCCTGGCCGAATCTGAGCTGTTCTTATTTGATCTAACGGTGAGGCAACGACTGCTAAAGTTGCAGTCCCTATTACAACTGCAGGGGATCCTGATCCGTAAGAATAAATCTGAATATAATGCACGTCTAGATACATCCCTTGGGTTAAACTTTATTTTTGGCACAAAGAGTATCACTTATGCACATTGCCACTACAATCATTGTCCGTCCGATAAGAAATTAATGGTTCCTTTTGGCAGATGTGTGGGTTCTCTGCCATAACACTAGATACTGTATCATTGATTTTCCTCGACGTCACCTCATTTTGTTTTCATGCGGTCCGTACGTTGAACCGCATGAAAAAAATGGAGGGACCAGAGCCGGGTCGTCGCCCGCACAGGAAAATCAATTTTCGTGTGCAGGTCATTTAACAGGCCGCTCGACCTTCTCCCCTCCTGACGCTCGCGCGAGGCGGCCGGGAGCGGCAGCGCCCTCCCCATGCCCGGATCCGGCGGCGGCTGCTGCCCCTTGCCCGGATCTGGCGGCGGCGGCAGTCCCCCGTCCGGATTTGGCGGCGGTGGCGGTGGGGTGCCCGGATCTTGGGTTAGGGTTTCCAATTATTTGAAATTTTATTTTTTTTTCGGATTTTGATTTTCCTGTGCGAGCGGCATAAGCGGATTTTCGCGTGCGGGTGCGCCACCCGCACGAGAAAAACGTGATTTTTTCAGACGGGGCGTTCCAGACAGGCGTAAAAACTGCACGCAAAAATCAAAATAACCACACGCAAAAATAGCTATTGTAGTGGTGAGAGGATGGTTATGATTAATTTGTTGGTCCGACGGGAAATGGTCCCTGGCTGCCGTGTGATACTGCATATGTGGCAAGTGGTGAAGGAAATATTTTTAGGCCCGAGCAAATTTAAATATACCTACTATTTGATACAAGATTTTTAACTTTAAATTAAATTCAATTGTGTATTTGACGGTGAGCCGGACAGCTCCTTGTGGTAGCCGGACGGTAGCTCCGCCCCTATGTGTGGCATATTCCACCAATAGACACTACAAGAAACTTTAATACCACAAGATTTATTTCTATGGTATAACAATTTTAAAATTGTTGTAATACATAACTATTGCCAAGATGCTGATGCAATGATTTTTTTTTCTGGCAAAAGGCTAGTTCCGTGGTGGAGTTAACTACTCCTACGCAACACTTCCTCTGAATTTTTTATATACACGGTTGACTTTTGGACATATTCATCTTACTATATGTAATTGTTATTTATTTTATACTTCTATACTACTTTAAGGCTGTGTTCGGGACTCCCCGACACCCAAAACAAAGCACATATTATTGTATGATTAATTAAATATTTGCTAATTTTTTTAAAAAATAAATTAATATGATTTTTTAAGTAACTTTCATATAGAATTTTTTTTTAAAAAAACACACCGTTTAGCAGTTTAAAAAGTATGCGCACGGAAAATGAGGGAGGGAGGTTGGGAAAAGGAGGTAACGAACGGAGCCCACGTTGAATGTTGGTACCACTGTCAGGTGGGCCCATGATGCCAGTGTCAACAATATAAATCAAATATAGTGTGGATATCAATTGTTCATCACTACGAGCAGTTGTGTACCTCAACATCCATGTACAAAATTGTATCAAATATGATAAGATGTTTAAAGAGTGGGAATAGTTTTGTTTTGCTTTTTGGGCTTTACTGTAATTCCGTGGCAAAGCAAGGGTATTTAGTTAGTAACTAAAAATAACTTAAACCCATAACGATCAAGATATATGTAACATTAACGGCGTTGTATATTATAAAATGGAGGGAGTACCTCTCTACTAATATTCAACTAAAAAGAAATATCAAAGCCAAGGTGTATCATCGACAGGGCATGCATCCGTCGGAAAAGAAGCCGCAAATCTCCTTTTTAAATTAGGTTAATTGGATCCGTGCTATTGCAAAATTGCCTATTGTGAAAAATGCCATTACAATTTGTCTATTCGTAGCCGTGCCATTACAAAATTAGAACTGTGCCACCACCGTCACGTTTTCCATGCATCTTCTTCCTTCTCCGTCTTCTTCCTTCTTTCTCCTCTTGTATCGTGGGCGGCGGGGCTGTGGCGCGCTGCCGCGCTGGGGATGTGGGCACGGCCATGGAGCAGCCCCGGTGGGATGGTGCCGGTGGGGATGTTGCCGCTGAGGTTGACGTAGCGGAGGTTGGGGTGCTTCACGAGTGACGGTGGTATGGGGCAGAGGGCGAGCGCGGCAGTGGTGGGCTTTGCTGGCTCGGCAACCTCGGGCGGCCCTGCCGCCACCGACGAGGAGGTGGCCGGGAGTGGGCGGGCGGGAGGCGCGATGGCTCCACCTCCTCTTCCACCGCTTTCCTCCTGCGCAGATCTAGCTGCCACTCCGCCCTACATGTGCGGATCCGGCGGCGGTGCTGCGGATCTGGCACGGGCGATGGTGGGAGGCGCGGCGGGTGAGAGGGAGGTGCGGCGGCTCCACCTCCTCCTCCACTGCCTTCCTTCTGCGCGGATCTAGCCGCCGCTCCGCCCCACGCGGGCAGATCCGACAATGTCGCATCAGATCTAGCGCGGGTGACGGTGGAAGGCGCGGTGGCGGGCAACGGTTGTCTCGGTGCTGCCGCCATCGAGGCGGTGGCCAGGAGCGGGCTGGCGGGAGGCGTGGCTCCGTCAGCTCGCTGAGCACCGACGGCACGCGTGCGGCGTCGTCGGGGAGGTAGAAAAGGGCTAGCTCAGTGATGCTGCCAGACTCCTTGGAGCAGAAGACGGCGGGCTCCCAGGTGCTGCAATTGGTCGATGGCTGCTTGACAGGGTCGCCCAGCTACGCGGGGCGGCGAGGACGGAAAGAAGGAAGAAGAAGCGAGAAGGGCTTGGCCGGCATCGGAGGAGGAAAGAAGACGGGAGAAAGAAGGAATAAGATGGAAAAGGGAGGAGTTGGATGGAAAATGTAACGGTAGTGGCACGGTTCTAATTTTGTAAAATTTTAATGGCACTGCTACGAATAGACGAATTGTAGTGGTATTTTTCTGAATAGGCAAATTTGCAACATCATATATCCAATTAACCCTTTAAAAATAGGGGAAAGCCATAAAGTGTATGTGTAACCACCACCTAAACTGGAATTCCTGAGTGATAGTCCATAGTAGCACCAGTGAAATTTTTTGTTTCCATCCTTGGCTTGACTTTTAGAAGATGTCATATTCGGCTATTCAAGATATTTTCACAGCCGGTGTAAAAGAGGACCAGGAAACAGGGAGTCGGAGCAGCACCAACCATTTCTTTAATTTTTTTTTTGGGATAAATCACTTCTTCAATTAGGCCCGGTTTAGTTCTAAAAATTTTTGTTTTGGGGTGTCACATCAGATATACAAACACACATTTTAAGTACTAAACGTAGTCTAATAACAAAATAAATTACAGATTCCGTCAGGAAACTGCGAGACGAATTTATTAAGCCTAATTAATCCGATATTAGTAAATGTTTACTGTAGCATCACATTGTCAAATCATCGCGCAAATAGGCTTAAAAGATTCGTCTCGCAATTTCTATCAGAACTGTGTAATTGTTTTTTTTTCATATTTAATACTCCATGTATATGTCCAAATATTTAATGTGATGGATGAAAAGTTTTTTTTTTCGACTAAACAAGCCATTAGACAATTATACTATAAGTTTACTTTACTGCCATTGGGCCTAAAATACATGACCAGCCCACACAGGACTTAACCCACACAAAAAAAAAAAACAGTAGCATCACGATTCACGAGCAATGGATCAAAAACAAGATGAAATATTGAAGAAAGATAGAGCGGAGCTTCTGCAAGCTCAGGCAGAGCTCTGGTGCCACACTTTTGGCTATCTCAAATCCATAGCACTCAGGTGCGCCGTAGAGCTTGGCATCCCCAACGCCATCCACCGCAATGGAGGCTCTGCTTCACTGCCCGAGCTGCTTGGCACTCTCCCTCTCGCGGCAAACAAACGATCATGCTTGCCTCGCCTCATGAGATTCCTAGTCTCTTTCGGAATCTTCAAAGAAGACATCTCAAGGGAGGGAACAACAACAACAACAAGCGTGTATCAGCTCACACCGGTATCTCGCCTCCTTGTTGATGGTATTGGCATGAACAGCAACACTGAGCACACATGCCAATCAACCTATGTGCTCGTGTGCGTCTCACAGCTTCAAGTAGGGGCATCTTTGTGCTTGGGAATTGGCTCACGAGCAGCGATGAGAACACCCCATTTGGAATGGCGCATGGCATGGATTTCTGGGATTTCACCGGCCATGATGCCGAGTATAGCATGCTGTTCAACAAAGGGATGGCGTCCGACAGCCACTTCGTGGTGAACATAGTCATCCATGAGTGCGCCGAGGTGTTTGTGGGGGTAAGGTCGCTAGTTGATGTCGGTGGTAGGAATGGCGCGATGGCGAAGGCAATTGCTGATGCCTTTCCACACATAAAGTGCTATGTTTTGGACCTCCCTCATGTTATCCATGGCACCCCAACTGATGGTATTGTTGAGTTTGTTGCAGGGGACATGATGCACTTTGTTCCGTCAGCAGATGTTGTGTTACTCAAGGTACTATAATTTTTGAAGTGATTTTTTTAGGTTTGCACTACACATTTTTCCTGTTTCTCTAAACAAAAATGCACAAGAGTACAAAAGAAAATGATTGTTGAAACTGAGCTTGGTCAATGCGGCCTATAGTGGAGTCCAAGCTCATGGCGGTAGGACCGTGCGGCCATGGGTGGAAGCCATAGTCGCTGAACAGAACCAGACGCCATCGCTCCTAAAGTCCAAAGGTTGCAGGAGGGAGAGGGGATGAAAAAGGGAGAGGCCGACAAGTGGGTCTGATGCCACATTGGATGCCAACATAGGCTTAAAACCACTCGTGGTTAGCAAAGGTTAGGGAATGTTAAATATCCGGTTTTATCTAGTTGAAGGGGGTAAATCGTACCTTTGTAATAGTTGGGGTAACTTAATAGGCATGATAAAGGTCAAAAGCTATATACGGTTGTGTCATGTCTTTTGTTAGAAAAAATGAAATAATGGACTTGTCTTAAAAACACCTTGCAACTACGTAACCGTATATTTTACACCCATCAACTAACAGAAGTTCAAAGCTTCCAAAATAGTACATCGTAAGAGCAGTACAACCCGGTTTAATGGTGCTTTCTTAGTTTTGAAATTCAAATATGCTTTTTACTTGTATGACACCTAATTAAAAAGATATGTAAAAGTAGTTAAATGTAAGTGAAACAAACATATTTTTGGATGTCAAAATTGTGAAAACCACTATAAAAAAGGCTGGGTTGTACTGCACTTATTTGGACCGGTTTTGGTAATAAGAGGGTGCAAAATGTTCGGTTCCCAAGATGCTTCCTTTTCTTTATCACCTACAACACATGCGCACTTGCACATCTAAAGTTTGTGTCAGATGACTTGTATCTTCACTTAAAAAGATGTAATAATTCATAGGTTGTTTTTCCTCTATTCCCCTAACCATGCCTCCAGAACAAAAAAAAAATGATGAATTGACCTAATTTTGTACTTTGGTTGTGGATGGCAGTTTGTACTACATGATTGGAGCGATGAGGATTGCGTAAGAATCTTGACACGATGCAAACAAGCTATAACTAACAAGGAAGAAGGAGGCAAAGTGATAATTATAGATACAGTGATTGGATCACCATCTCAACAGATACTTGAAGCTCAACTTTCAATGGATATATGCATGATGACGTTGACAACAGGCAAAGAACGAGAAGAGAGAGATTGGCATAAGATATTCTTGGAGGCGGGCTTTACACGATACAAGATTATGCCCATCTTAGGGGTTAGAGCACTTATTGAGGTTTATCCATAACATATTAGATGAATATGTCATAAAAACAACTTTGTATCTCGAACAACTACATGATCCTCTTTGTATTATGAATATGTTCTACGTTGATTACTCTTAAATGTGTGTGAACTCCTTGTATTGTTCTATGTATGCCAGTTAGTTATTACTAATCTCATGTCTACACTACACCGGACCAGGTCATTTGTGACGGGTCCAAATCCTTATCTTCGACGGGTTTGTCCCTTTGTCATAGATTAGTGATCACTGATGACTTAACCTCACCTGTGACGGTTGAAGGTCCGTCAATGGTGAGAGACACCTATGACGGGTTACAATTAGCAAACCATTAGTGGTGAGAGATATTTCTGATGAGTTATAATTAGAACCTGTCACAGACTATGTCACCTCAAATGAGTTAAAGCAGTCGACCCATCACAGGTGTGAAAAATCAACCAAAAAAAAGTGCCTCGCTGCAACAATGATTTACATATCCACACTGAATAATCCAAAACATTTTAGACTACATTTCTGATCCAAGAACTTACAAGGTTGATGTTACAATGAACATAAAAACAAACTAATGCAAACTATTTGAGAACTAGAATGTTCAAATTCCAATTTTCTAGCAACATCACCAAAGACAATGAAACTCTAAACACTTCCAGTGCACCACCTTCACGAAAAACAAGACACATCATGCGGCTCCAACTAACAAATTAGTGGCAACACATCAGTCATCCACCCCTGCGATTAATCTCCAGTGGCAACACATCATGCGGCTTCAAGAAGAACACACCCCAATTAAAAACTTGGCACCGATAACTTGCAAGATCTAAAATCAAATCACAAGAATACAAACACATACATCAGTACCCATCTGATGCATGACGGTGGAGGCATCGACACGTAGTGCCCACAGGAGGAGGTGGACACTGTGGCAGCCGCCGCTTGGGGATGGAGGAGGCGGCTAGCCCTTGGAGGTGGCTGCTCGGTGATGGAGGAGGAGCCGGATCCGGTTTCCCCTGACCTGGATCTGGCATCCCCTAACTTGCCCTTGGAGGAGGCGGCTAGCCCTTGGAGGAGCCGGATCCGGTGTTGGAGAGGCCGGATCTGGCATCCCCTATCTCGCCGACGTTCCCGCCGGGCCTCGGCACCTTGCTCAGCTTGACGATGGACTTGACGAATTGCGTGAAGAAAGCGGCCTTGTCCTGTGTGAACCGCCTGACGAGGTGGCTGCAGCGGCCGCTGGATCTCGCCCTTCCTCGTCTGTCGGATCTCGCCACGCCGACGCTCGGGGATGAGACGCTGACGCCCGGCCACATCTAGCCACATCTGGCCGGCGCCCGGCGGCATCTAGCCGCATCGGCGCCCAGTGGCTTGGATCCCGGCGCACGGAAGAAGGGAGAAAGAGGGAGGGGCGGAAGAAGGGAGAGCGCGGGTGGAGGCGGAAGAAAAAAGAAGAAGACCGATGGGCGTGGGTTCGGAGCTGGGAGGAGAGGGGAGGGTTATGAGAGCGATTTTTTTTATCATCTTTGACGGGCACACAAATATTTGGCCCATCACAGGTGACTTTACCTCACATCTGACGGGTTCCTTTTTGGCCCGTGTCACAGGTGACCTTTTTTTTTTCGGGGAAATGGGAATAAATTACTCAGGAATAATATTGTTTCTTACAAGATATGAAATAGAAACACGACTAGAGAGGTCCTCACACCGACGCTTATTAGCAAGAAAATGGCTGACCATATTCTGCTCACGCCGAATTTTCCAGAGAACAAATTCTCTACTTCCATTCAAGAGGTCCCTGATCTCCCTAACAAGATAAGCCAGCTCAGACGTCGCTCTTTCTTTCGACTGTATCATCTGCAAGGCAACTAAGCAATCTGTTTCCAGGATAACTGGTCTGAGCGTCCAAATGAGGAACAGATAGATCCCCTCTCTAAGAGCCAGAAGTTCTGCTTCAAGAGGGGAGCTGCATCTGCACATAGACTTGCAGGAGGCAAAGATAATCGCCCCCTCCCAGTCCCTGATAACGACACCAATCCCACCCTTAAGCAGTTGGCTGTCAAAGGAGCCATCAACGTTTGCCTTCATCCATCCTTCCGGCGGCCTCTCCCATCTCATTTTACAGGCTGGATTGGATCCATCAGGTCTACGACATCTCCTTGGAGTAGCAGGGATTGCAGTTTTTCCTTTCACTGAACCAGCAGCTTTCTCTTTGTTTTTTAAATACATGACGCAGTTGTGCGTCATTGTTAGACATAATAAAAAAAAGAAAAAGTAAAAAAGAAGGAACAAAGGAGAGAACTCACAGGGCAGCCGCTGACCAAACAGAGCGCTCATCGCCATTGATGTGGTGTTTTGTGGCTAGGACATCATGTCTAGAGGCCTCGAGTGCCAGGACCAGGGTGAACTTTTCTCAGAACTACTCTCTCACAAAATCAATACTAATAGGTCTCACTGCCTCTTCTAAAGGTGGTTACCCAAAAGTCATGAATCCATCATGGATAAGCAGTCCTAAACCCATAGAAAATCAACACGGTATTGCAACGGCGATAGCTAATTCGCGTGTGTGTTGCGGCGTGCGTTTTAGGCCCATAAGGCCCACAGCGCTAGTGCGTGCGGATGGCGTCCACGTCCATATTTTTTTTCACGGAAAAGCTAACGTACGCGTTTTTCCCGTTTCTTTTTCCCCTTTTTCAGCGATTTTTTATTTAGAAGTTGAATCTTTCATCTCTAATTTCTGCTGAAAGTTTTGAATTTGAGTTGAAAGTTTTTAAGATTTGAGTCGAAAGTTTTTAAGTTTTGAGATGAAAGTTTTCAAATTTGAGTTGAACGTTTTTGAATCTGAGATGAAAGTTTTTAATTCTGAGTTGAGATTTTTCAACTCTTTAGTTGAAAGTTTTTAAGATTTGAGATGAAAGTTTTTCAAATTTGAGTTGAATGTTTTTGTATCTAATACGAAAGATTTTAAATCTAAGTTGAAAGTTTTCAAATCTTTAGTTGACAGTTTTCAAATCTTTAGTTGAAAGTTTTTAAATTTGAGTTGAAAGTTTTTAAATCTTGACTTGAATTTTTTCAAATCGGACTTGAAAATTATCAAAATCAAGATTTGGAAGCTTCAAAATATGAGTTGAAAATTTTTAAATTTAAGTTGAAAGTATTCAAATCTTGACTTGAAAATTTTTAAATATGAGGGTTTCAATCTAGACTTGATAGTTTTCAAATCTTAGTTAAAATGTTTCCAAATCTTGAATAAATCTGATTCGAAAGTTTGTTTCAATCAACTAAACAAAGGGAAGAAACAGACACATGATGAATTCTTATTGAAAAAAAAGAAACAAGAAAAAACAGCGCTAAGTGCTATTAGTGGAAAAAAGACGCTAAGTGCTCTTAGGGCTGCGAATGTGAGCGCCGCGTCCGTTCCTAGCGCTTAAGCGCCGAACAGGAACCCCGTAGTGCAACATGGATAAGTAGTGCGTTAGCTCACCTATTGGGGAAGTCAACACACAGTTTGTATAGGTCTGTGAAAATTGTATTACACAAATGGTGGCTTCACATGGCCTATTTTTATAGGCAGACCTTTTTAGTGGCCATCTAGAAAATCAATTTTTACATGTCAGATTAAACCACCTGTGAATTTTTCTAGCCCACCTGTGAAAATAGATACCTCACATGTGGTGTGACTATGCCTACGACGGATACAACCATTGATCATGTCATATACTCACAGGTGGTCTCGTTTCATAACAAGTGCCAATTTAATCTAATCAAGAATATGACAGTACCTCATAATGTATGCGTTTATATGTTCAGGACCAATCCACTTATTTGGGGCTGCATATGGAAGATAAACACAATGGCCATGGTGCATGCAGAGATGGAGATGAAGTCCGTCGCGTTCTGGAATCCAATTCGGCCACCTGAGATAGTGCTGAATTCAAACGGTCGCCAAATTTCCATATGGTCTCTGTTTTGGGCCCACGAGTACTTGATGGAAAGCTCTCGGAATTCTCTTTCCAATGGATCCAACTTCATTTTCAAATTCCATCTGAGTCATCGGCAACTGAAGAAACAAGGGGATGCATTGTCTGTAATGGGCCTATGGGCTTGTAAGTTCGTCTGGGACCCCGGCCCAAGTGGGGCCCAAGGGGGGCTGCGCCCCAAACAGAGGGAGGAAGCCCTTCTGACTTCCTCCATCCCTTAAATAGCTAGCAACCCCTTCAGGGTTAGTTGGGTTTTGTTAGATTAAAGTTTAGCCATTGCTACTTCCTTGCAGCGCACGTGTCGGCTAGACCGTCCATCTGCTTGTTATTCAGAACCTCAACTTATCATCTGTATTTAATTCCTATTTGCAATATCAGATTGCTTTTATCTTGTTCTTGCTTGTTTCTTCGATTTGCTTGGAGGAATAGGGTTGATTTGCACCGGCAAGATCAATAACCCACGGAGAGGTGTATCGATCGCTAAGGCGCAACGCAACGTCTTGTACGGTTGTAGTCAGATCGTCAACGTTTCTCTCAAATCGTAGTTATCTTAACTCACAGAAAGATCGGGCCAACAACAGCCTTGAGTATCGAGTGGAACTCAGGGTTCATCAGGTGGTATCAGAGCTTTCGTTGCTCGGTGAGTTTTTATCTACCTATAACCAGAAAATTGCCCTAAAAAAATTGCATCCTTACCTAGACATATTGTGCCATTGCGTTGTTCTTATCAATTTTTGCTTTGTTGAGTTCTGCGTTACATCGTCGAATCGAGTTGCTGGTCTTAGCGTCTAGTCCGTTTAGAGTTTTGAGTTCTAGTCATGTTTTGTTCCACAATCGTCGCCGCCATCATGTCTCTATTGTCGTCGGGACCTAAGAAAACGGAATCGGCTTGCTGCCACGGTTCTATTTTTGTAGTTTTCAGAAGTTTTTTGTCGGTCAGTTTTGGAGTTGCATCTAGGTTTTGCTTAAGTTTCTGGTTTGCCCGTGAATAGATCGGCCGTGCTTGTTGCCGGCGTAGAGAGGAGGAGGAAGAATTTCCAAATCTGTTTTTGGAAGTACGAGAGTTTAATTTGGAAAGAAATAGTAGATCAGATTGATTGAAAATCAGTTTCTCTTTTTCCTAGTGGTGCCGTATCCATCCACACGTCGCCCACCACCACCGTGAGGAGTCCGACCCCCTCCCTCTCCTCTCGGTTTCGGTTTCGGTTTCAATGCATACCGTGAGTTGCTAGACACCTTGGTGAATTTTTGTTTGGTGTCAGTTTCGTGATCTGTTTGGAAAAACGGAACCAGTATAAATTTAGCATTCCATTTTTTGTATAATTTTAATTTTCGGTTTGGAACTTTTCCATTTGACTTCCTGTAATTTTTTTATTTATATTTGAGTCCCTGTAATCGTGCATTGAGGTCCTTGAGTTGTTTTTGCAGAAAAAAAAGAAAGTAAGAAAAATGCAGGAAGGTGCATAAAAAGAAAAAAAAAGAAAAGCCGCACCCAAAAAAAACAAAAAAAGAAAGAGAAAGAAGAAAAAGGAAGAAAGAAGGAAGAAAGAAAAAAAATCAGTTGTATCTTTGAGCTGAATTTGATATATCAGAGTGTGCCTAAGTTGTTTCTAGTGCTATCTTGTGGTATCGTTTGTGACTAGTCTCACGTCTCTAGTACGTACTAGCCTAGGACCAGCACGGTACTTGACTTTGAACAATTATTCAACTTTGCATTCTCTGATTTGATCATTTGCTATTCCTTTGCTACATATTTAAGCCTACCCAGAGCTCCACAGATTTGATTGCAGCCGTATGACAAGTGTTTGCCAAGGCATCGATACATCCAACCTCCCATTGGGGTTCTTGGTTGAGTCGGTGTACGTCACCACTCCGCTTGCTTTGGTAAAAACTTGTAAGAGCTTGGTTGAAAGCTCGAGTGTGTGTGATATTTGAGCTGCCACTACATAGTAGTTGATAGGAGCGTGCATATTCTTGTGTGTGTTTCTTGTTTGCTACTAACCATGGCAGGATTGAGCAAGCGAATACGAGAACATCGGCTTCTTCACCGTCTACAAGATATGACAACATCTCCACGTGATGCATACGAGGTACATCACTATAATTTTGCGCGAGTTGAATCTAAGTTACCATTTTATGATGGTAAGTATTATTTTGTTGCATATATTGATTGGGAACTAGCAGTAGACAATGAATTTGACAAATATGATTTTTCTGATGCTCAAATGATTAAGGCTGCTAGTAATAAGTTTACCTCTTCTACATTATTTTGGTGGAGTTATGTTAGTAATAAACCTGAAACTTGGGATGAATTCAAAACCATGATGAGAAAACGCTTTGTGACATCTTATTACAAATGTACTCTTCGGGAGAAATTAGAACATCTGAAACAAGGTGATAGAACTGTTGTAAAGTACATTCATGAATTTAAGGTCTGTATCATCTACAGTGGTCTCAAAGAGTGCAATGAAAATACAATGCGTAGATTTTTTAATGGCCTTAAATCTGAAATTCAGGTTTTGCTTGATAATGTGACATATAATCATATTGGGCACCTATTCATGTTTGCTCGTAGCATTGAGAGTCAGATCATATCAAATGCGAGGAAGCATGAACAATGTGATTTATCTCCCGTTTCTAAATCTCCTATATCCTTGTGCAATGATGATGTGCAAACATTGGAGGAGCAATCTTTTGTCTCTCCTGTTACTAACGTTTTGCAGGGAGTTCAGAACATTCAACAAAAGGAGGAGAATGGTGTACTTGAGAAGAAAGAGGATGAAGCACCTGCGCTTTCAGAAGAAATTTTGCAAGGTAAATTAAATGGTGCTGAGATAAATGAATGTGAGTATTCTCAAGCTGAGCTACACATGTCCACTTTTCATGCTATAGTAGAGCAACCATTAGTGGAACCAATTGCTGAGATGCCTTAGTCACAAGTTGATTTACTTGCTGTTCCTTGTGATAAAGAAGAGTTGTGTGATAATGCTTCACTTATATCCAAGCCATAACTAGTGAATGAACATTCTATTTCTACATGCCATAACTAGTGAATGAACATTCTATTTCTAGTGTTTCTTTGTGTGCTGATTTTAAGCATATTGTTCACATTGTAAATGAAGTAGAGGAACATGAATTGCTATCTTCTTTAAATACCTATGTTTGGTTTGATGATTTTTGTGAGCTCGAAAATTTGAAGGAGAAATTATTTGCTAAATCTGATTTGCCATGTCCAACTAATGCTATTTCTTATATCTTTGGCGAATATAATGATAGAGGAATATATTTGGTGCATAGAGTTTACATATGTTCGGATTTAGAACCTTCTGTACATGTGCATAAAACAAGAAAACTAGAGAGAAATGTTACTGCTAACAAAATTATCTCGAGTTTGGCTTGTTTTGATTGGAAGAAACAGATTGTTTTAAATGGACTACGTGAAGAGCACCATATGGAAAAACCGAGGACGGTTTTCCGTGAAGAAGGAGAGGATGATGTGACCATGGCTACTACAGATACAACCATTACTCACATCATGGATGAACAAGAAGATATGAAGATCAAGTCCTCCAAGTGCTGGAATCCGATTCGGCCACCTACTACATTGCTGACTTCAAACGGCCGGCGAATCAGCATACGACCTCCGTTTTTGGCCCGTGAGTACTTGATGGAAAGCTCTCAAAGTTCTCTTTCCAATGGATCCAGCCTCATTGCCAAATTCCATCTCAGTCGGCAACAACTGAAGAAACAAGGTGTTGCAACACCTGTAATGGGTCTATGGGCTTGTAACTTCGTCTGGGACGCACTATCTCTATAATGGACCTAGGAGTTCTTACCTGATTATAGAGATAGTGTGTCCTCCACCTGATTGGGATGCACCCCACATGGGCCCCACTTGGGCCGGGGTCCCAGACGAAGTTACAAGCCCATAGGCCCATTACAGGTGTCGTGGCACCTTGTTCCTTCAGTTGTTGCCGACTGAAATGGAATTTGGCAATGAGGCTGGATCCATTTTAAAGAGGACTCCGAGAGCTTTCCATCAAGTACTCACAGGCCGAAAACGGAGGTCGTATGCTGATTCGACGGCCGTTTGAAGTCAGCAATGTATTAGGTGGCCGAATCGGATTCCAGCACTTGGAGGACTTGATCTTCATATCTTCTTGTTCATCCATGATGTGATTAATGGTTGTATCTGTAGTAGCCATGGTCACATCAACATGTAAAAATAGTTTTTGCAGTAGTGATTTTAACAAAATGATAGTGTGTTGTATCTATGACAGATTGTAAAGGTGATTGAGCATAGTTACAACAGTTAAGGGCGAAACAAAGGGGAGGAAAGTAATAAGCTAAGGCTACACTCTGGGCACGACTAGCAAAACCGTGCACCCACAGCCCACCATGTAGAGTATTTTAATTAACTAACACCATTATGGTGGCACTAATCCAAATCTATGCCAATAATCAAAGTCTATGCATTAATATGATCCACCTTTTGTATACTTGTTGAACTAAGTATGGCTAAGCATGTCCTAAACCAACATCTAGTCATTTTAAAACCCAAGTTATCAATGGCGTAAGGGTAACAACATATAGCTGAGTAATAGGACCCATCCCACATGATATTGTAAAAGAATGCAACGTTTAATAGAAAATGCGGGACATTTGTAAATTGGGTACAATATGATCAATTTAATGCATGACTTGCCTTGCTCTTGCACTGATGAGACCACAACAACGTCTTCGAGAAACCGCGGAGCGACGAAACGGTCAAAATCTAAGCAACAAACGAAGCACACAAGAAAAACATGCTATAAGTCTACTGAAACAGGAAACAAAACCATTTTAATTGGATTCTAGGGATATTTATGAATTTGCTGAGACTTGAATGGACTCAAACGGAGCTCGGATGGATTAGTTATGAATTTTAGAATATTATCTGTGTTTTTACTATAAAAAGAAAGTCCTTAATTGATTTTATTGCGCCGACAAGCGGGCCCCATGGGTCAGCTGCGCATAGAGGGAGGGTGAGGCGCCGACATGGGCCCTACCCAGCAGCGGCTCAAGGTGGCCGGTCCACCGTGGACCGGGACCACGCGGGTGGTCAACCGCTGGTCCATGGGACCGACGGCCCAGATTGGCCAGGAGGCCGATCAGACAGTGCGGGGAACTACCGCCGGGCTCGGCTCGGCTTCAAAGCTGCCTGGCTGGCCATGGCAAGCGGCATCGGCGCGCGCGGTCACCGGCGACGGCAACCGGCGGCGCGGGAGGCTGCGACGGACAGCGCGAAAGGCGGCGGCACACGGAAGAGAGGGAAAGAGGAAGGAGAAGGAATCCTCACCGGCGAGCTTGGTGGCCGGAGCGGAAAACGAGGGTGGCGGTGATGACCGGCGATGAGGAGGGTCGGACGGGTGGCGGCGGCACCCTAGGAAAGAGCAGAGAGGGGTTAGGGGTAGGGAAGGCGACCACGGCGGCCACCATTGATGGCCGGAGGCGGAGGGGAGGGAGAGACTCACCGGCGCGCGAGAAGAAGGGGGGCTCCGGTGGGGTTTTGCGGCAACCGAGTGGCGGCCGAGGTGACCCACTCGGTGGCGAAGGTAGTGGCGGCGGCAGCTCTAGCGGCGCGGCGCGAGCACGGTAGGAAGCACGGAAGGGGGCGGCGAGTGGGGGAAAAGAGAAAGGAGTCTTGGGGAAGGCTTTTTATAGGCGGAGGGGGAGGCGAACATGGCCGGGGGGGGGGAGATTTCTCGCTGACGTGGGGGAGGTGGGGAGAGAGAGGGGGGGATTCGAATTGAATCCCGCCTCTATGAGTGCGCGCGCGTGCGGGAGAGGTGCAGACGTGGGCGGCGACGTGGGTGCGGGCGCAGGGCGCGGAGTGGGGCGCAGGAGGAGCGGGAAAGGCGGCGGCGTGGGTGGCTCGGCGGAGGTTGCCGCCGTCAGCTGGAGGTGGAAGAAGGGGCCGACAGGTGGGCCCCACCTGTCGGTGACCCGGAGACAGGAGGGAGGAAGTGGGCCGGCCCAACAAGATGAGGCCGAGCGCAGGCGGGAGGCGGGTGGAGTGGGCCGACGGCCGAAGGAGAGGAAAAAGGAGGAAAAAGAAAGGAGAAAAGGGAAAAAGAATTTCCAAGGATTAAAATATTGCGGTTTGCTAATTTTAGTTGGTTAAAATTATTTCCTAGGCTCTGAAAATTCCACTAAAAATCCTGTTAGCACATTAGAGCATGGGGAACTCAAGAAAAGGTCAACCATGCCATTTCCAATTATTGATTGCATTTATTAATTAGGATTAGCTCTAGGTTTAATTAAACAATTTCTTCTGGCGATTTATTTTATGAATTTAAAGCAAGGGAGGGGAACTTCAAGGCGTGACAACAAGGAAGGGCCCTGCGGCACGTGGCGGCGGCGGCGACGACGGCGGCGGCGGTGGCTAAGTCGCGGCAGCGGTCGGCGTCGTTCCACGGGCGCGGCGCGGCAGAGCAGTGACACTCGCTGCTGAAGCAGCGGCCGCAGACACGGCTTGACCTGCTAGCCGAGCATGTGGCCGCTGCACGTGATGGCACGCACCGAGTGTCGCGTGGCCGACCTGGTCGCAGCCGCCATGGAGCTCTACGTCTAGGAGGAGCGCTGGCTGCTGCTGCTGTCCGCCGACCCCGTCGCCTTCGGACTCCGCTTCTTCTTCTCCCCCAAGGCTGCAGCGACCGCCGCAATCACCGCCGCTGCCGCTCCTCCCCCGCCGATTTAGGGATGAGAGAGGAAGAGAGGAAGAGAGGAAGAGAGGGAAGGGAAGAAGGGGCTGACATGTGGGACCCACGCTGAGTCAGTTGCCACGTTGGACAAAACCAAAGTCAAAACCACCGAGGGACCTAATCTACACAGGTTTTGTAAGTTGGGGGCGCGTTGTATCCGGTTTTGTGGTTTAAGGACGATTTTGTAATTCGATGACAAGTTGAGGGACCTTCGGTGTACTTTTTCCTTTGCCATGGGCGAGGTTGGCCTGGAAGGAACGAGCTGGGCCAGTGGGCCGGTCTGGAAAAGAAAAAAGAAGAAGATAGGTATGGAAGGAGTTGTGCTGGATCGAGTTGGGCTAGAAGATGGAGGAGATGGGTTGGGCTACACTAGGGAGAGAAGACGGAGATGGAGGGAGCACGTGGCCCAATTGCATACTATAGTTTGATAATTTCCCATGAAATTATTTTGGGAGATATTCTGAGAATTTGAATTTATGCTTGATATATTTGAGTTTATATAATTTCTAGGAATTTCAATGGATAACGCTTGATTGGGATTATGAGAGGATTTTTTGGATAATTTTAGATGATCTGGAGAAAAAATGTAGATAGATGAAGGAAAGGATCTTAGAAGTGTTCCAAACTCAAAATTAATATTTGAATTCTCCGGGTAGAGTTCAAGGGAAGCTCTCATTCTTGGGTAATTTGAAGGATTTAAATGGATTGGTGAAGATTTGAATGAAGGTCAAAGGAAAGCTTTGTAGGAAATTTTACATCAGGGTTTTGAAATTTTTAGGAAGGGAACCGAATCTCGAGAGTTTACTTCAGATATACATTTTGGATGTAGGTTTTGGGTCACAAGGAATGACTTTTAATTCAGATCTTGCTACTAGTCTACTAGACCCTACGTACGCACAAAATACCAAAATTTTGAAATTTAGGATTTTTATTGAAGAGTAAAATGCATGGAGGGTCACTTAACTTATTTAGGTGTATGAGGTAGATCACTCTAATTTCAAAATGCACATCTAGATTACTAATGAGTTAAGAGAGTCATTTTCCCATCTAACCATCCACATGAGCAAACCCTGTAGATCTGGTATACCACCTATAATTGAAAAAATTGCTCCCGGACATGTGCAGAAAATCGCGTGTGAATTTTTTCCCTTTCTCACAGCACTAGCACTTGAAAATACACAAAATTAGAGAAGCCAAATTATTTCACTTGTGCTTTTTTTATGAGTTCTTCTAGTTCTCAATCCTCTCTCTCGCTTGTCATAAAACCTAGCAACAGAGGCAACAAGTCATGAATATAAAGAGCGACGGAAACATACTCCTAAGCGGCAGCGATGACAAACTTAAATAGCAAAGCAGGTTAAATCCTAAGAGGCAGCGGCTACGGATGCCCAAACAATTTTTTCAATCATATGTGGCACGCAATATGTACGAGATGTGCTCATGAGAATAGTTAGATAGCTAAATGACTCACTTAATTCACATTGGTGATCCAGATGTGTATTTTAGAAGTAGAGTGACCTATATGACACACCTAAACAATTTAGATGACCCTCCATGTATTTTACTCTTTATTAAAAATAGCTTTTAACGGCTAAGCTAAATCTGGCCTCTATATCCACAAATGGATATATGCAGCCAAAGGTTACACGAGTGCATACACTACTAATCTCATAACCGAGATAAAAAAAACAAACAACCTAAAGAAAAAAACTAAAAGTCTAAGTTGCAAGCTTTTTCTCATTGCTTCAAACTTCAAGGAAATGCTGAGCTAGCAAACTTCAAGGAAATGCTGAGCTAGCTCGCCCTTCCACCGCCACGCCTACTCACTGCCATTGCAGCCACCAAAAAGGCTCCTCTATTCTGCTGTGAGTGGAGAAAAAGGATGGAACTAGTCTGCCCAGCTGCCTTGCGGTCACCAAGCACTAGTCAAGTGTCGCCTGGACAACCTACATCATCACAACACGAACAAGTACGTCGGCACCATGCCATCATCGCCACAGAGCACCACACTCGCCGAGCTACCATAGCTTATCTCGTCAAAAATGGACGCTACAATGTTGTCATTGCCATATATCATGACACCCATCACCCCCACAAAGCAAACGAGCTTGCTATTGTCCCACCATCATTCCAAGTTTGCCGCAGGACCTAACTCTGCAGAACTGCCAAAGCTTATCCACCGAAGAAGCTTATCTCACATGAATATTGATTTGATATGTCATATGTGAAAAGTACTTAATGAAGTACTCTAAACAAGATCCAACCAGGTTCACGGGCTTGCTAGCTAGTTACATATCTTTCTCAAGCTCTCGTTAACACGCTCGGGTGAAAACTCCTCCAGTCTCCTCTCCCCATATCTCTCTTCCTCCTTGTCTCCGGTGGTTTGTCGCTGGCAACAGGAGGAAAGGGGTATGCTTGATCGGTTGAATACTATAGATAAGAGGAAAGTGGTGCTAGATATGTCTACTTTTGCTGACCATTTGAAGAATAAGAGGATTCTTACCGAACATTTGATGAATAAGAGGAAGGCTTCATCATCATCGGCAGTCAATCAAAAGATTACACATTCACTGCCATCAACAGATAAATTCATTACAGCTCTTAACTCATCTTCCCTCAATATTCATACTAATAACAAAGACTGGAGGTTGGATCCTTACCATTAATAGCAGATACAATGGTGTCTTCACCATTAGCAACAACACCTCTTCCCCATGGAGTAAATCGCAAATTTGTTTATCAAAGTGCAACAACATTGCGAAGTAAATGCAACACCTGCTTGATCAAATCGACACACCTCTTCTCCATGGAGCTTAATCAAATCGACACACCTCTTCTCCATGGAGTGAATCCCAAATTTGTTTCTCAGAGTGCAACAACATTGCGAAGAACATGCAACCTCTTCTCCATGGAGCTTAATCAAATCGACACACATCTTCTCCATGGAGTGAATCCCAAATTTGTTTCTCAGAGTGCAACAACATTGCGAAGAACATGCAACCTCTTCTCCATGGAGCTTAATCAAATCGACACACATCTTCTCCATGGAGTGAATCCCAAATTTGTTTCTCAGAGTGCAACAACATTGCGAAGAACATGCAACACCCTGCTTGATCAAATCGACACTTTTGTGGTCACTTCAGCTCAAGAGTATTTTGTAAATAAACTCTTTGTTGGTATTTTTTAACGTCACAGATAAAAAACGCAAACGCACGGAAGATGTAGCACTTCACCCGAGAGTATTGCAAGGTATTGATTTCCACAGGGAACGTGTGTGTCAGCTCTTCTTCAGGTTCATCCAAGGACACGAAGCTAAGGTATTTTAAGGTAGAGAGGATTTACTAGCGAGAGACAATGTCTACGGAAAGCCCAATTTAATCCTAACGCGGTACTTCGGGCGCTGGCCAGCTCGCTGCTCTAGATATGGCTCTACAACGTACCCGGACAGGGAGGATTTCAATGTACTTAAGGACTGTCACCACCTCTACACCCACCTCAAACCTACTATGAGATACGAAGCAAACAACGGAAATTAACTGTAGCGCCCGTTCCGTCGTGGCGCCTAACGGGAAAATTATCTCTTAAAAACCCTAATTGCGAAATTTGTTTCTTTGATTGTTGTCTAGTGTCCGTGCCATCTCAAGATCTCAATCCCCGATCTATCGTCGAGTTCAATTCCGAATCCAATTCCTTCCAAATCGAATCCCTCCGCAAAAGTCTAGTTTGCCTCCCCCGAGTTCGATGGGCCGAATTCCGCTCGGCCCATCTCTTCCCCGGCCCTCTCTCTCCCGGGCTCTCTCTCTCTCTCTCTCTCTCTCTCCCCCTCTCCCCCGGCCCTCTCCCCTTCCCGGCGCGCGCCGCTCTCCCTCCCCCCCCGCTCAGCTCCGCTCCGCCTCGCCCGCGCGCCGCGCGCGCGTGCGCGCAGAGCCGCGCCGAGCGCCCCCTTCCCCTCTCCTCGCTCTGTCGTGCCTGCGTAAGCCACCCGCGCGGACGCCGCCCGTTGCAAGCCGCGCGCGCGTGCCGAGTGGCCGACCGCCCGGTCGCCGCCGCCGTCAGCCTCTGCACGCGTCTGTCGCCCGTGTCGTCGCGCCACTCCAAACCGCCCCGCCGTCATCGCCGTCGTCATCGCCCGGCCCCCGCCACTCCGCGCGCTAGCCTCCAAGGGGCGGAGGCAGAGAGCCCCTCTCCCTCTGCCGAGTCGCCCCGCTCCCTCCCCCTTTTCCCGAATCGGCAAAAGGGCAAGCCCCTTTTCTCTCCCTCCTTTTTCCCCTTTTCCTCCCGCCGGCGTCATCCTCCCTCCCTCCTGTCGCCGTTTTCGCCGCTAGCCGGAGCGCCAGCTCGCGCCTTGACCGCCAAAGTCGGTTTCCAAACCGACATTGCCGCCCCCTATAAACCCAGGCGCCCTCCCTTCCCTTTTCTCCCATTCTTCCCTGTTTCTCGCCCGCGCCATTGCCGTCCCTCTCGCCGACCGCAGCCGTCGCGTGTGTGCCGGAGGAGCCGGTGCGCACTAGGACGCGGAAGGGGACTCCGGGCGCTCGTCTTCCTCCTCTTCCCTGGCCCGAGGCCGGAGAGATCACTCCCGCGCCGTCGGCCTCTCGTCACTGCGCCCCGTCCCGCACGGTAGTGTCTCTCTCCGTTCTTCCTCCTCGCTCCATCTCCTCCCCCTAGCTTTCGGTAGTAGCTTAAGTAGACTCCCCGTAGTTAGCCGGCGCCGCCCCGACCGTTGCCGTCGATCGCCGTGTGCTCGCCGCCGTCGCCGCCCGAGCTCCGTAGCACCCGCTCGTCGCCGGCCTCGCTCGGCGTAGTTCCGCCCAATCCGATGCTAGCGTCGAGTCCCGAAGCCGCATAGATGCTCTCACCGCCGGGAATCGACCTCTCGTGACCTCGTCGCCGTTTCCCTCTTCTCCCGCCGCCGGTTGTCGCTGCCGCAATCCGCCGCCGTCGAGCAACCTCTGGCGAATCCGAGCCGTTGGCTCGCCTCCCCTTGTCACGTGCAACCGCCCGGTGTGCACGCTTTTGCCCGTATCGCCGTGGTTCGCTCCGCCGCTCGCCGCCGCCGCCCGCCGTCCATTCGCGGCCGGGTCGTCGTCTACCTCCCGCCAGCCCACGTGGCCGCCACGTAGGCGCCACGTCGGCGCCAGCTTAGCCAGACCGGGTCGGGCCGACCCCGGTCGGTCCCTCCGCGTGCGCGCGATCCACCGCGAGCCGTGAGGCTGCGCGTGGCCCCGCCGTACCTGCGTCCACCGCGGACCGCGCGCATGCACCGCGTCCCTTCCCCGCCCGCGCGCGTGCGTCGCGTGCTCCCTCCGCACGGTGAGCTGAGCCACTGACAAGCGGGTCCCACCCGGGACCGCGCGTGGTGAACCCGGTCCACCGGCTCTCTCTCTCCTCCCTCCCGCGCGCGCGAGTTTGGGCCGCCTTGGGCCAGCCGGCCCATTTAGCTCGGCCGGACCGCTCCATTTCTCTTGGGCCGCGCCCTAGCCGTCCGAGAAAAGTCTATATTCCCTCCCTCCCTTCTTTTCTTTTTCTTTTCCAAAAAGGATTTAATTAAATCCTTTTCCTTTAGATCAAAAATTCAATAATCTTAGAAATTCAATATCTTCCCAACCGTGAATCCGTTTGACTCCGTTCAACTTCCAAAATTCCCCAAATCTCGAGATCTATCTAATGGCACGCTTAGAGGCCTTTAATAGGGCTTTATTTTCGCCGTTTGTTGAGTTGTCCCGTTTTGCGTGTAGTTTCAGAGCCCGAAGACCCGCAGTGCGAGGATTTCGAGGATCAAGCTCCAGATCTCAAGCAAGGCAAGCCACCTTTGAACATCTTGAGCCTATATTTGAAATTTAATTATATTGCTTGCGAAATATTATGCATTAATAGGATCACACTTAATCTGTTGTCCCGTCTGCAAGGCAGATTGGCAGACCTACCTAATTTGTTGCATTTGATCCTTCCTTTGTTAATTATTATACCATGTCCCCTTGTAACCACCCAGTTGCACCTCGATATTCGTGCACTCTGTGCGAGTATCGACGGTCGCCTTCAAACTTAAAATCTTAGAAACAACTTGGGTAAAACTGGAGTTTTACAAAAGACTTGGAAAACCCGACACCTGGGTCGGTGCTTGCGAACTAAATGAATTTCCAAAACCGCGGACCGGGGAACGTACCGGGTGTACGGTTTCCCGCTCTCGCACTTAAGGACCGATTCCTTGGAATTTCATCCAAACATAAGACAAGTACGACCACATGGGTGGAATGGGACACCCCTGGCTGAGTAACTAGCTTATCAGGGGAGCCTTGATGCCGAGAGACATGTGGATTCGCCGGGGTGGTGTCGGGGAGGACCCCTGGGCTTCCTGGCACAGTATGGTCTGGGACCTAACCTGTTGTTGGTCTGGGACCCCTCTCGTCGGCATATGGTAAACCTGTATCGGCTTTCGAAATGCCTTGTCATGAAAGCTTGGAGGTCTCCCGACGTGGCTGATCCCCACGGGCTGGGTGATCCGGGTTAGTAATGTCGTGTGGGTAAAGTGTACCCCCTCTGCAGAGGTTAACAAACTGTTCGAACAGCCGTGCCCACGGTCATGGGCGGATGTGAGGTGATTCCTAGCGTAGTTTTGTCTGACTACTGCTTGTGAAATTGCTGTTGTGAAACTGGGTTCGATGTTTGAAAAATCAGCAGCTGACGGGATCAGCTAGGCCCGGGTGGCCGTTTGAAATGTTGTTGGCCCGGGTGGCCGTTTGAAAAGCTGTTGGCCGGGTGCCAACCCTGTTTCAAGATCTAAAGACTGATACATTGCACATACTCCGACCGGACGAGACGCACTGTCTCATCCGTGTCGTTTGAGAAGCACTCACTTAGACTTTTTAGAAAAGAGTTCAAACAAAATCAATTACGAAAACAACAGCCTTTCCTTGAAGCCTGCATTAAACACTTATTTCCCCTGGCTTGCTGAGTACTCCCGTACTCACCCTTGCTCTATATAAATAATCCCCCCCCAGTTGCTGAAGAAGATGAAGTGGATCCTGCTGACGAGGAGTTCTTCTAGGAGCAAGTCGGCTACGATGAGTTATAGGGTTTCGGCCTAGTTCCCAAGTCGCGCCTGTGATGATTGGTCCAAGTCCTGGCTTCCGCTTTCCTTTTGTAATGCAGTTGTGAGCTCGGGATCTGTCCGCAGCCCAATATGACTGTACTTCTACTCTATAATAAAGAGACCTCTGTTGCTGTGATACTCTGTCTCCCTGTGATACCAGCACTATTTCCTGGGACTGGTATCGATTAACAGGTTAATTTGGAGCGTCACGGGCTAGTTCCGGTCGGAACTAGTTCGGGGCGTGACAAGAGATGGTATCAGAGCACAGGCTTGGCCCTAGGGCGAAACCCGACACTTAGGACAACCCTAAGGATACCAAGTTCAAAACTACTTGCGAAAAGGTAAGGTTTGTTTTGTCTTCTTTATTTTCAATAGTTTGTTTCTAAAATGGTTACTGATCTTTCTCCCTCTTTCAAAATTGTAGATGGCAGTGAACGCCAGCTTCAGTTCCCACGGTTTTGGTGAGGGTCACCACGTCGCTCAGCTTCGTGACCTCGCCCGTTTCCTTGGCTTCTCGTGTCCCGAGTACACGGGGTACTCCGTGGACCGTGTTCCCCCTCACTGTGAGCTCTCTGTGTACCTTTACCCCCGTGGAGGTATACACGGAGCTGGCCTTCGCCCACACCACTTCACTGTAGCCAGGCCCACTCTCCAGATCGCGTACCAGGACCTCTCCTGGACTGCGCTTCGTCGCCTGGCCCACGACTACAGCCACCGTCTCGGAGGCTCCTCCTTCCGGCAGCTTCCACGCCTTCCTTCTGGCCACTCAGACGCCAGGTACCCTTGTCCATACAGCGAGTCTCAGCCAGTGCTGACTCGCATGGTTGAGCTTTCGGAGGCTCAGGCCACTCAGCACGACCTACTCCTTGAGGCTTACCGCTCCCTTGCCCGCCGCTACGCCGCCTTGGAGGCCCGTCTGGCCGAGGAGGGTGTCACCTCAGTTGACACTATCTCCTGGGACTCAGGCCGCCTCTGCCACGCCAGCCACCTGTCCTCCCACAGCTCCCGCGGCTCTGCCCGCACTCCCAGTGGCCCGCGCTCCCCCAACTCGCGTGCGCCGTACTCACCAGTGTACTCGCCCTACCCACACCCAGTTAGCCCTTCCTACACCCCAGGACACACCCCAGTTGCTTCCTCCCGCCGTGGCCCACGCTTTATCCGCACTGCGCGGAAGCGTGTTGTTGGTTCTGCCACTGTGTTCCGTTTCCACTACCCAGCTCCCCTACCGCCAGCGGCCCGTGCTGCTGCCGGCCCTCGACAGGTTCCGCCGGTCCCTTCGCGCCAGCCGATCGACGTTTCTTCGACTGAGGAGCCGACTACAGGAGGCAGCCAGGCCGACGAGGAGTAGAGGAGGCAGTCTTCAGCAGCCGTCCGTGTGATAGGCCCTTTTGTTCCGCCGCCAACTCTTTTGGAGTCGTGGCGAGGTAGTGCGTGCGTGTGTTTGTTGTGGGTGTTGTTTGGTAGTCTGGTTCTCCTAGGTGGTGTGCGCACAGTCAAGCTCGGCGTAGCTCTGTGACTTGTCCACACCCGTTGTATCAGGTGTTTTTATGATTTGAAAAATCCAGTTTATGCCTAGTGTGTGCTATCTGAGTTGCTATTTGCTTTGCTCCTTGCCCTCCTAAGTGCTTATCTGACTCTTACCCCGCCCTCTTCTGGGAGTTTAGATGGCTAGCCGCCCCCGCCGTGCAGCTCGTGCACCAGCCCGCTTTGGTTTTGAGGATGGTAGAGTTGAGCCAGAAGAAAATCATGGATCAGCTAATGAGCAGTCTCACCACAGCAACCATTCGCATCGTACTGTTTCCCGCAATGCAGAGGTTGAGCAACCCCGCCACAGCAGCCGCTCGCATCGCACAGTTTCCCGTGATGCAGAGATGGGACAGTCTCACCGCTCTCACCGCACTGCCAGTCACAATTCTGGAGAAGAACGCCTCCCTTCCCCACCTCATGTGGAAACCAACATGCAACACTTAATGGCAGTTCAGACACAAATCTTGCAAGGACTAAACACAGCCATAGCCAGTTTTCAGCATAATGCGCATGGAAATGGCCACCCTCACATGGGCAACAACAGATCCAAGCTGACAGACTTTCTGAGGTCTCGTCCGCCAGAGTTCTCTCAGACCGTCGAGCCCGTCGAGGCTGACGATTGGTTGAAAGATGTTGATAGAAAACTCAACTTAGTGCAGTGTACTCCTGTTGAGAAGACGCTCTACGCCTCTCACCAACAAAGAGGACCTGCCGCAGATTGGTGGGAGAATTACTGCAATGCACACCCTGAACCCACTAACATTGCTTGGGATGAGTTCGCTACGGCTTTCCGTGCAGCTCATGTGCCTGAAAGCACTATTGACATGAAGAAAGAAGAATTCAACAGACTTAAGCAAGGCAACAGCAGTATCAATGAGTACCTAAGTCAGTTCAACAAGTTGGCTCGGTACGCCCCTGAGGAAGTGGACACAGACAAGAAGAAGATCAGGAAATTCTTGAAAGGAATCGCAGTTGGAATGAGACTCCAGTTGCTTGCTCATGACTTCCCCACTTTTCAACATATGATCAACAAGGCACTTCTACTTGAGGATGCCAGAAAAGAGGCTACCGAAGAATACAAGAAACGCAAGTCTAACCATCAGGGAAATTCTTCCCGAGGCGCACCTCGCCCTCGCTACGGTCAACCCATGCAATACCACCAGTCGGTCACTCAGGCTAACCGCCAGCCAGGCTACGCCCCTCGTCCTCAGATAAACCGTCCGGCACCTCAGCCACAGCAGCGTGCCCCTAGTGGCAATACTGCGCCTAACAGTGTTACCTCTTTCAAGTCACCGCAGGGACCGTCAGCAGTTCAGTGTTTCCGGTGCAACCAGATGGGTCACCTGCGTCCACCGCGGACCGCGCGCATGCACCGCGTCCCTTCCCCGCCCGCGCGCGTGCGTCGCGTGCTCCCTCCGCACGGTGAGCTGAGCCGCTGACAAGCGGGTCCCACCCGGGACCGCGCGTGGTGAGCCCGGTCCACCGGCTCTCTCTCTCCTCCCTCCCCCGCGCGCGCGAGTTTGGGCCGCCTTGGGCCAGCCGGCCCATTTAGCTCGGCCGGACCGCTCCATTTCTCTTGGGCCGCGCCTTAGCCGTCCGAGAAAAGTCTATATTCCCTCCCTCCCTTCTTTTCTTTTTCTTTTCCAAAAAGGATTTAATTAAATCCTTTTCCTTTAGATCAAAAATTCAATAATCTTAGAAATTCAATATCTTCCCAACCGTGAATCCGTTTGACTCCGTTCAACTTCCAAAATTCCCCAAATCTTGAGATCTATCTAATGGCACGCTTAGAGGTCTTTAATAGGGCTTTATTTTCGCCGTTTGTTGAGTTGTCCCGTTTCGCGTGTAGTTTCAGAGCCCGAAGACCCGCAGTGCGAGGATTTCGAGGATCAAGCTCCAGATCTCGAGCAAGGCAAGCCACCTTTGAACATCTTGAGCCTATATTTGAAATTTAATTATATTGCTTGCGAAATATTATGCATTGATAGGATCACACTTAATCTGTTGTCCCGTCTGCAAGGCAGATTGGCAGACCTACCTAATTTGTTGCATTTGATCCTTCCTTTGTTAATTGTTATACCATGTCCCCTTGTAACCACCCAGTTGCACCTCGATATTCGTGCACTCTGTGCGAGTATCGACGGTCGCCTTCAAACTTAAAATCTGAGAAACAACTTGGGTAAAACTGGAGTTTTACAAAAGACTTGGAAAACCCGACACCTGGGTCGGTGCTTGCGAACTAAATGAATTTCCAAAACCGCGGACCGGGGAACGTACCGGGTGTACGGTTTCCCGCTCTCGCACTTAAGGACCGATTCCTTGGAATTTCATCCAAACATAAGACAAGTATGACCACATGGGTGGAATGGGACACCCCTGGCTGAGTAACTAGCTTATCAGGGGAGCCTTGATGCCGAGAGACATGTGGATTCGCCGGGGTGGTGTCGGGGAGGACCCCTGGGCTTCCTGGCACAGTATGGTCTGGGACCTAACCTGTTGTTGGTCTGGGACCCCTCTCGTCGGCATATGGTAAACCTGTATCGGCTTTCGAAATGCCTTGTCATGAAAGCTTGGAGGTCTCCCGACGTGGCTGATCCCCACGGGCTGGGTGATCCGGGTTAGTAATGTCGTGTGGGTAAAGTGTACCCCCTCTGCAGAGGTTAACAAACTGTTCGAACAGCCGTGCCCACGGTCATGGGCGGATGTGAGGTGATTCCTAGCGTAGTTTTGTCTGACTACTGCTTGTGAAATTGCTGTTGTGAAACTGGGTTCGATGTTTGAAAAATCAGCAGCTGATGGGATCAGCTAGGCCCGGGTGGCTGTTTGAAATGTTGTTGGCCCGGGTGGCCGTTTGAAAAGCTGTTGGCCGGGTGCCAACCCTGTTTCAAGATCTAAAGACTGATACATTGCACATACTCCGACCGGACGAGACGCACTGTCTCATCCGTGTCGTTTGAGAAGCACTCACTTAGACTTTTTAGAAAAGAGTTCAAACAAAATCAATTACGAAAACAACAGCCTTTCCTTGAAGCCTGCATTAAACACTTATTTCCCCTGGCTTGCTGAGTACTCCCGTACTCACCCTTGCTCTATATAAATAATCCCCCCCCAGTTGCTGAAGAAGATGAAGTGGATCCTGCTGACGAGGAGTTCTTCTAGGAGCAAGTCGGCTACGATGAGTTATAGGGTTTCGGCCTAGTTCCCAAGTCGCGCCTGTGATGATTGGTCCAAGTCTTGGCTTCCGCTTTCCTTTTATAATGCAGTTGTGAGCTCGGGATCTGTCCGCATCCCAATATGACTGTACTTCTACTCTATAATAAAGAGACCTCTGTTGTTGTGATACTCTGTCTCCCTGTGATACCAGCACTATTTCCTGGGACTGGTATCGATTAACAGGTTAATTTGGAGCGTCACGGGCTAGTTCCGGTCGGGACTAGTTCGGGGCGTGACATTAACTACCCAGACACCACGTCTACGCAATTAATAACTACTTTAGTGTTTATAACTCACTAAAGCAATCACTATATTTTAATCGACTATACTGAACAATGATCCCATACATTGATTATGAACTAAGAGGTAACTCTCACAGAATAAATCTTAATTACTCAGAATGATATTTGTATTAAAGCATAGTAATTAACAAAGTATAAGAAATAAGAGAGGATTACTAACAACTCCGAAATTCCTCCGACTTCCTCTACTCTACTGTCTCCCAAATCTAGTATACAATAAAGTACAATAGAGCCTCTTATAATTCAGTTCATGCTTTGGGGTGTGTGTGTGTGTGAATGAGGGAGAGGAGAGGGGTATTTATAGGCCTAGAGGTGCCTTGGGAATGTGGAGATGCTTAAGCATCCAAAGAGCATCTCTTCTCTCCTATTGACAAGTGTCCATGACAGTTTCTTCAGGTATAATGCTCACAACCGTCATTGGGAGGACGTTATCCACTCAGCGCAACTTGGGCTTGGGCCAGCGGCCTCCGTCAGGGTTCGGCTAAACCCGAGACGGCTTCGTTGGCTCCGGTTTTCGGCTTAGACACTCATTTTGGGCCCCTCATTCTATTGCTATGGATGTTTGGCCCATTTGGAGGTGTTTAATTGGGTCTTTGGGTCCAAACCTCCATAAGTTTGGATATAAGTTTGATTCTCTTTTTCCTTCATGTATATTTCTTCTCAACTTAGGTAGTTTGCCACCTGCATACGAATGTACACCAACACTCGTGGAAATTGTTAGAAATAAACCCTACCACTATGTTGGATGTTTTATATTTATGGTCTTATGTAGTAGTGACGGCGAGAATTTGGTACTTAACAGCCGTCCACTCTTAGAGTTTATGCAGGTGGCATTTGACCTGCAATTGATGTCAGCCAAAGCAAGGCATGTTTCGTTGATTGGGGCCACCTCTGTACCTGGGCAAGATATAGTGGTGTCTTCACCATCAGCAATATCACGTCTTTCCCATGGAGTAAAACCAAATTTGTTTCTCAAAGTGCAACAACAATGCAAAGTACATGCAACATCCTGCTTGATCAAATCTACACTTCTGTGGTCGTTTCAGCTCAAGAGTATTTTTGTAAAGAAACTTCCATAGTTGATCCAGGTGGGATTTGACCTGCAATTGGTGTCAGCCAAAATAAGGCTTGTTTTTATCGGAGTCTTCTGTGCCTGGGCAAGAGCCTCAGAGTGCTTTATAGAAGGTAATAGCTCTAGGTGGCTCCGCTTTTGAGGATGTGGCAACTAAAGATCAAGTAATTTAGTAAGTTCTTTCCTCGTGTCCCTTTGACTTTCTGGTCCCTTAGTGTTGATGGTATGCTCATTTCTTATGAAATGTGAATAAATGTGCATATGATGTTGAACCTGTGCATAACATTCAACAACCTTTTGGTGCTTGATTAAATAAATTCAATCCTCCATTTCACATCATATATAATACATTTCGGGTTTCATGCATGGATCCATTGATGTGCTTCATATATGTATCTAAGATCATATGAATGTTAGCGAATTTAGACGAGGGATGGAGAGATCAAAACGTCTTATGATGTGGAAGGGAAGGTGTAGAAATTTACAATCTTTAGTGGGTGTGGGATTGTTGTTGTGTGCTGGACCATTTGGAAAGCAAGGAATAATGCCCACTTTAGAGAGAGTTTTCCTGCTAATCTCATTGAATTGATCTTTTCTCTCTTTCCATGGATTTCTGAAATAGCCAAACTGGAGGCCAGGAAAGAAAGACTTCGACGGGTTCCCAAACTACTAGAACAAGTTGATGGCAGGAAGACTGAAAAGCTATGAATTGGATATTGTCGTATTGAAGATTTTGGAGCTTGGAAGACTTGGTATGGAGAGTTGTAGACTTATCAGACTGAATACGTGTTCTGATTTGAATCAGGCTCTATGCTCTGTCTGCCTTTGTTAAAGATTTTGGTGCAACTTGATGTAATTCCCTGCTTTCTTAAACTATTTTTTGAGGCCTTGTATGCCATTGTGGTGGGATAGCATCACAATGGCAACAAGAATTTGCCTGCTGCTATAACTTGTTTAGCTTGGTAGATGACATCACTATTTATGCGTGGTAATAGTTGGATCTTTCTGCAGAATTTTCCAGAGTTCGAGCAACTCCTTGTATTATAGTTTAAAACCTAAGGTTGAAAGAAGGGGCAGATGCTGGTCTATGTGACTTTAGAAATTATAGTTGCGAAATTACTATGGCTGCTCTCTTTTGATTGACTGGAAGGCCTGCATGTTATTTCGATGGGTCAATGAAATTATGGATAAGTGGTTCAATAACCTCTCTGGTAGCTTCTCTATCTGGTAAATAAGATGTATGTTGGTTGACTTATAGGGGCCCGACACAATGAAGGCCCAGTGATCGGTCGGTGGTCTATTGTTCGTCATCCGACGCGTGTTTGCACGCCCGCTTTGTTTGTTGCGAAGCGACGAGTCGTGGATGACAGTGGTTTTCAACCATCGGGCCCAGTCATCAACGGGATGAGCAGTGGATGGAAATTCCATCGAGTGAGCAGCCAGATACAACTCGTCAGGTGGCTAAATTTTCTGCTTGTTTTATGCGGTTTAGGTCTACAATTAGTGGATGAAGGGTGGGGTCTTCAGTTTTCGTGGGAACTGCCAGTATATGTTGACCTGTTGGGTGGCTTAGTCGGTAAAATAGTTTCATAGGAATTGCAAGTGCTTAGGGGTGACAATAAAAACTAACGACCAAAACCAAACCAGAAAAGACCAAGATATCGGTGCTCGAAAGACCGAACAAATTTGAGCCCATTTAGTTGTCCTAGCCTGCTACCCGAAGTGACTGAGATAGGCCCAATTTCCACGCGATCTAACTCTGAGTCCCCAAAGCAACCCAACACCCTCCGGAAGCAAAGCCTGCCTCCTTAATGCATATATCCAAATGGCTCTCCAGGCCAAATTTGGGCAATTCCAGCAAAACAATCTTGCTCCAGCTGGCCATTCGGTTGGCTAAATTCCTCCCCTCACTTGCCAAATTTGTCCAGCCACACTCACTTGTTAATGGTGCACCCCACGTACTATTTCTCCTCTCATCTTCTCTCTCTTGCTCTACCACATCTCTCTCTTCTCTACATTGTCACTGCTGCCACCTTCCACCGGAATCCCTGCTGCCACCGCTCTCCTTCTTCCCTTGCATCAGCCACGGAGGAGCCGTGGACATGCCCTCGAGGTGTCGTTGCTGGAGGTGCTCAAGGAGGACTTCGTGGTAGGAAGGAGCCGGCGTGGGCTTGGGCATGGGCACAATGACGACGGTGGGGGAAGCGGATGCACCCGCACGTGGTGGTTGTGAGTACAGTGAGAAGGAGACAAAGGCAAAGGAGAGAGGACGGGCGGGATAGTAGGAGGCACCGCCCATCGATATAGGAGGAGGATGGAGCTAGCATGGGCTTGGACATGAGTGCGGTGATGGTGGCAGTGGAAGCAGATACCCCTACCACTGTGGTTGTGTGGAGCAGACGGAGGTGGAGGCGAAGGTGAGGGGACACGCGGGACTGCAGGAGGCACCGTCTAGCAGTGCCAGCATTGCCATAGGAGGAGGATGGAGACAGTGTGGACTTGGGCGCGGCATGATGACAACGACAAAGATTTGGCCGTAGAAGAGGAGAGAGAGGAGAAGATGAGAGGAAGAGTGAGAGGAGGAGGTGGTGAGGAATAAGGTGATGGAGCCAATGATATATGGGATCTATCGTTAGATTGGAGAGTGTAATGAAGAGTCTATTGCAGTGAAAGGCAAATTTGACTATCTTTTTTTTGGCAATCCGGCCAAATGGAGATTTGGAGATGCTCTTACCTGAACAAGCACATATGCATGGTCTTCAGAAAGACCGAGAGAAACATAGATATCTGCTCCTTGTCTTCCTCATCCCCATCACCTCCAACACTGGAACCTCTCGCCGCCGCATAGATCTCTACTCTGCCTAGCCCGACATCCTTTGTCCCTATGCGCAAATCCGGTGCCCTCTTTAAAAACCAACTCATCCTCCTTGCCGTCTCACTCAACCAGGAGACATCGACCAGTCTCTCCACTATGCAGGCTAACGTCGGCTAGCCTCCAGGCTGCCCAGGCTACAGTCGATCGACCTCCCCACCATAGCGGATGGTGTTGGTTGCCGCTTACCCAACCTAGCTGCGACTTAGCGGGCATCCATCTTCACTTCTCCGCCGTCCCACATTCTATTGCATGATTTGATTTTCCTCTAATTCACTAGATCAACGAGTTGATTTGGGATGTTCTTCAATCTTCCTCTAAGTTATCTTTTTGATTTTTCTCAAAGCTGGCATGCTTCCCTGCATGCCATGGGGATTTGAGGAGGGTTCAATCTGGTCAGTAAGACCGAAGACTAGACTGAAATTTCGGTTAACCGAACCACCAATTTACAAATTTCTACTAGTTATTCCAGTCTCCTATTTTTATATCGAAAAGACTAGACCAGATTTTTGGTCTAGATCGAACGCCCACCCCTAGTGGTGTCGATGGATCTTTATGGAAATCCACCACATTAGTAACCAGAGTAATCGGAGAACTGACGCAGGGACCTAGGTACTTTCCCAAAGCAAGGAAGGTGACCCGAGGTCAACATCAGCTTGGGCCCTAGCTAGCATCAGCCCGAGGCCATGATGTCCTCTGGAAGTGGGCTAGAGCCCTGAGGTATGTTCCGGTTGAATCTACATCATAAAGGAGATTTGACCGAACCCTCTGTGCAGCCTTTCCCCATCATTCCGCATTTTAATTGCGGCGTGATTTGATTCATGTGGAAAGATCACAGATGATGTAGGGACGTGGCGGTGCATGCCTCCCCCCGCTTTCCCACATCACCCCGAAGGAAAGGTGGGCGACGCGGCGCGTGCTCCACACTCACCCGGTGGAACCCCCTTTCATCATCCTCAGTAGCTGACAGATGGGCCCAATGGTAGCTTGGATGACGACTTCAGCTACCCTACTCCACGTGTTAGATGGAAGGTCAACCCGTCACATCCGACCGGCTCTCTTGGAGGGACAATGACAAGATTAATCCTATCAACTCCTATGAGCTAGCCCCTACCTATGTACACATGCATGGGCCCTATGGTACCCCCTTGTCGTATAAAAGGAGGACCAATGCCACTAAGAAGAGGGTTTAACTAAGTTAGGTTCAAGCTATAGCTGAGGGAGGGTGAGTTCATCCCTTAGCACTCAAAACAACTTCTAAGAACGCATGGTAAACTTCATCATATAGCGATGAACATAGGAATAGGGTATTACACTCCCAAGTGGCCCGAAGATGTATTCATTGCTTGTCCACATTTTTACAGGACCCTCGACCCTAACACGAGCTCGGGTACGTGCACCTTGGATGAACTTCCAAGGGTATCTAGCCTTCCCACTAGAGGAGCTTGTGCTTTGATATGTAATAGTCCACCCTCCAGAATCGCATAGCCTAGCCCATCCGATGGGTGGGCCCATTTATAAATACCACCCCACTTACACTTTCCTTCTTGCTTCGTGTAAAAGGTTTAAGTCAGGAGATATGGTTGGAGGGATAATCCATTATAAGTTGGTTCCATCCTTGCTAAACTAGCAAGATGGTACTAAATATGCGCACACAACTCTCATGGACCACACATGCCATGTTCTAATTGGGTTGGGATGTCACACAATAGCAGCAACAACGGCGGAGGAGCAGCAATAGATGCCTAGGTTGCACATCTTGTTTTTGTTCGGCTTGATGAGCAACGCTCGACAGTATGTCCCCTTTGCTTCCATGTAGTTCTTTTGTATCAGCGCCCACCAAGATTAATTGATGCGTGCATCATTGACAAGAAGAAATTTTATCAACTATATTGATTTGAATTGATACGACCAAGATAACAGTTGAAGCTTCATGAGTCGATAAATGAGAAATGTGAGCTCTCTTACCAATGACGGATGCAGGATTTTAAGACTAGATATTCACTCAACATTGTAAGTATATTGTCCCTTATGTTTGGTGATTAGGGGATTTGAGATAGTTGACTACCATGTTAGAAGTGGTGTGAGTTGAAGTCTTGAAGAATAGATTTGTTAAGAAAAAATCTAGAATCAAGTATCAGGTCAAATTAAGTATATGGATATATGATATACCTATATATACTAATTTTGTTTCATAGTATTTTGAATATTCTCGGGAATACCCAAGAACCCCTTACATCCGCCAGTAGCTCTTACAAGAAGTATGGTTGTATCTTGCTGGGTGACCTTGTAGAGGTTGATGAGGATGTCCTCGACGCACTCTTATAATTGGGGACTCGGAGTACCACAGATGTGCGGCGACTTTGATGGCCTCATGGCCTCCATGCGGTTCTAGCTCTCCGCTGGTACTATTTCCTATGTTTCATATGATAATACTATAAGGCGTTTTGGGTTTTGAATAGATTCATACATTGATCCACATATATGTTTCATATATGTGCATAAATTTATATGGATGTTAGTGAATCTACAAGAGAGATGAAGAGGCCAAAACATCTTGTAATGTGAGGGAGTACTTATCAAGCTGGATTCATAAGTTGGGTAGGTTATTTGATAGGGAGGCGTGCGAGTGCATCGATGGCGCAGCCGCTGCTGCTGGTGGCTGCTTCGGGTTCACGACTCCACATGATGCTTGAGAAGGGAGAGATCTCGCAGTGGAGTACATGCGAGGGTGTTAAGTTCGGCACGGTGGCATCAAGGAGGGAGCCGCCTAAACGATGACCCCGCTAGCACGGCGGATGTTACTCCTCCTCGTAGAGGAGAGAGAGGTAAGTGTGCAAAAAGAGAGGCACACTGAAATGTGGGTCCAATATATTCACTAACATTCATATGAATTTGGATACATGTAAGAAACATATACATGAATCTATTCAAATATCAAAACATCTTATAATGTAAAAGAGATAAAGTAATGCTTATAATGCCGAAGTCTATACGGATTCGCGTGAAATAGCCTTTCCACGTGGTGTTGTGCAATTTCAGCTTTCGTCTCTCTCCCCTAACCGTCGGATTGCGGATGGCGTAACTCAACTAATTAATATGTTTCTTATAATGCAACCAGCTCATCTGGGTTTAAGAACTAGGTTTAATATGAATGCTTGGATTAATTGTTATCCTCTCTTAGTATAAAGTTATAACCCACTAACTACTAAAGCTTAACATGCAAAGATGTCACATCATCATCCACTAACAATCATTAAATTTAAGCATCATGCAAATATACTATATTTTCAATAATTTTATAATTATTAAATTTTAGAGCTTTTGAAATGCAAGTATGTTAAATCATCATCCCACATAATTACGTAATCTTATGTTATCTATATATTTTACACTTTGTTTTTACCTATTGATATTATACTAAACTCCCGCAGCAACGCGCGGGGTTTTACCTACTTCTTTCAATGGTAGATCATATATCTATTGATAATAAGACATCTATGATGACTTTATCAATTTGAAGATATATCAAGAATGACTGGTCGGAAGCAATTCTACTTGTAATAAAGATTTTAATTACTATGAGTATTGCATAATAAAAAGGGTATATGAAGAGATATTTTAAGGACGATCTAATTTGCAGTAAACATTTTATTATGTAAGTAACGTGTTTTAGTTATTACAAATTTGGGTGTGTTTTAGCACATCCGTGTTTTCACATGCAAAATCTGGTCATATATTTGTACCTTTTCTACTGGCTGGGAGTCTAGGACTGCTGATTGATGATCTAATGCATTTGAAACCTACTAATGTGACTCCTGTATTAACAAACAGTACTAATGACGAAAGAGCTCCGTGACTGGAGCAGTTGCAGCTAGAGCTAGCTTTCGAAAGCCTAGCAAACCTAGCTAGCATGCGTGCGTTATTCTCTTTATTCTCTTTAGTACTGATCTCTGCTATAGCTTTGCATCTTTCACTAGCTCTCCTTTGCATTTAGAAGTATATAAATTCAAGTGGCCGGGTGTTTGTTGGATCTAGTAGCATTTCTCAGACTGCATCACGCAGTGGCCGACACAGTGGGTATTCACTGTATGTACAGGATTACCCACAAATTTCAGAAAAAAAAAAAGGTTACGGGAGGGGTGTTTGAAACTGATGGAAGAAGAAGATTAAGTTGGTACATGTAAAACAAAAAAGACATTAGCATATTATTAATTAAATTTTAATTAGAACAAACTTGACAAATAGATAATTAATATTTTAAAGCAACTTCTATATATAAAATTTTCGTACGAAAAACATCATTTATTACTTTAAAAAACGTGCTAATGAGAACCGAGGTAAAATCTAAATCTTAATTCGAAAAGAAACTACTACGCCTAATACTTTATTTTTTGCCTTTTTCTTCACCAAATTTATTTCTCCTAGACTTTTGGCTCACAATATTTATATTCTAGTAGTCAACTAAACTTAAATCCTCTAACACAAAACACAAGTTCATTATTAAACATTAGACGTAATACATACTCTCTCCATCCCACGAAAAACAAACATAGGATTGGATGTGGCATGCCGGTGGAAAAACCGTTTGTAGTCCCGGTTTGTAGCCCACAACCGGGACTATGAATCCGGGACTAAAGATAACTATCTTTAGTCCCGGGTGAAATAATGTTTAATATTAAATCTCATATTAAATCCGGGACTACGAATCTTATATTGAATCTCTAACAATCACATCTCTAAATCACTTGCATGCGCGAAATCCTTCGAGGGCTAGCTACCACTTAGGTTTGAGGGACGACGACGACGACGTCTTTTCTGCAACATGCAAAAAAATGTATTAGTCTAAACGCAAAGGAACATATATTGTATTTCACGTTTTCAAGTATATATATATATATATATATATATATATATATATATATATGCATGCTAAGTTTAATAATCGTTTAATTATCTCGTTCGTACACGTTTCGCTCGCGTTCGTTCTCACACTTTTAGTTCAAGTGCCTTCACATTTCGTTCATGTTTTATTCACGTTTCGTTCACGTTCGTCCTCTTTCGTTCGCGTTCGTTCACGCTTCAATCACGTTTCATTCATGTTTTGTTCACGTTCGTTCGCGTTCGTTCACGTTTTATTCACGTTTTCGTTCTCGTTAAGTTCGTGTTCGTTCACGTAAGTTCACGTTCTGTTCGCGTTCGTTCACGTTCATTCACGTTTCGTTCACGTTCGGCAATGACGGGGCGGCAGTGGTGGCAGCGGAGCGGCGGCGGCAGCGGCGTGGCATCGCGGCGGCGTGGCGCGGTGGCGTGGCGAGCTTGAGGCGGGGGCGGCGGCGTGGCGGTGGCGTCGGCGTCGTCGGCAGTGACGGCCGCGTGCATGTTATGTCGGCGGCGGTGGCGGCCGCGGCGAAGTCGGGGTCGGCATCAGCGGGAGGCGGAGTCGGGGTCGGCCGCGTTGATGTCGGTGGCGGCGTCGGCAACGAGGCGGCAGTGGTTTGGAGAGAGAGAGAGATCGAGAGAGAGAGAGAGAAGCAGCGGCGGCTCTGATCACCCCAGAGATGCGGCGGCGGTGTCGGCGGCGGAGGCGGCGACGACGGCGAGACGACGGCGAGAGACGACGGCGGCGAAGGAGAAGGCCTATGCAGTGGCGGCGAAGGAGAAGCCGAGATCGGAGGAAAAACTTCTAAGTGTTGGTGGAGAAGACGAGGGCACATCGGGAATATATATACCCATAGATCTTTTCTCCCGGTTGGTGAGAACAACCGGGACTAAAGATATCTTTACTCCCAGTTCGTAAGAACAACCGGGACTAAAGATATTTTCCCGCTATTTCCAAATTCTTTTTAAACCCGGTTAGGGTTAAGAACTGGGACTAAAGATAATAGCATTGAATATTGAATTTCATTACATATGTGTTTCTAAAATAGTAAATAATGCATTAAAATTATTTAAAGTCAAAAAATTAATGACAAAACCTTCGAAAAATTATTGTTGTCTGTAGTAAATTAAGTGGATAATATATAATAAGCACATGAATGATTTAAAATTGTTAAAAATTCTAATAATCATATATAATTAGCATATGCATAATATTAAATTGTTAAAAATTCTAATTAACATATGTAAATACCACATGCATGATTTAAAATTAATAAAAATTCTAATAATCATATATAATTTGTATATGCATGATTTAAAATTGTTAAAAATTCTAATTAACATATGTAAATACCACATGCATGATTTAAAACTTTTAAAAATTCTAATTAGCGTATATAACTAAGATATGCATGATTTAAATTTGTTAAAAATTCTAATAATCATACATAATTAACATATGCCATACAACAATTGATTTATATGGGTATTCAATATATCCAAAATAGTTTACATCGTGTACACAACAATTACGGCAATACATCGGCGGTAACGATTTACGGCACGTACTTTCTCCTCACTATTGTTCCTTCCTTGTGATCGCTACGTGAGTAAGGGGTGTCTTCATTTGATAGGAGGATGCTAGGGTCAATCGTCACCGTGAAAGGGGGGTTGCCCATCAAACTGATCGTAATCCTCGTCAGTCTTGTCCTCTACTCCGACGATTTTTCTTTTTGTCTAGGAGAACCACGTAGCGCTTCGGCTCGTCAAGCCCTTTGCCCTTCTTTCCTTTGCTAGACATGTCCGTCACGTAAAAAACTTGCGTTACATCATTGGCAAGGACAAAAGGTTCGTCCGAGTATCCAACCTTGTTAAGGTCAACCGTTGTCATCCCACTGTCATCAATCATTACGCCTCCACCAGTCAACCTAACCCATTGGCACCGGAACAGAGGAACCTTGAGAGGTCCATAGTCAAGTTCCCATATGTCCTCGATGGCACCGTAATGCGTGCCAGTTGTACCATCGTGTCCCATGGCATCGATACGAACAACACTGTTCTGGTTTGTGCTCTTCATGTCTTGGGCTCTCGTATAGAATGTGTACCCATTGATTTCATATCCCTGGAATGTCACGATCGAGCCAGATGGTCCCCTCGCCAGGAAGGCCAGTTGTTGGTTAATCGTCTCGTTGCCCATGAGATGTTGTCGCAGCCACGTGGGAAAAGTATCAATGTGATGCCGTGTAATCTATGCATCGGACTTACCGATGTTTCTGGCGCGAACTAGAGCCAAGTGCTCCTCGATGTAAGGAGCCACCAATGAAGATTGTTGCAGAACCGTGAAATGGACTTTACGGAATAAATTGTTGTCTACCGTCATTATTGCTTTCCTTCCGAGAGTCCCTTTTCCCCGTAGTCTCCCTTCATGGCGTCATTCAGGTACCCCGATTGGGCGAAGATCTTCAATAAATTCTACGCAAAATTCAATGACCTCCTCTGTTCCATACCCCTTGGCGATGCTTGCCTCTGGACGAGCACGGTTATGAACATACTTCTTCAGAACGCCCATGTACCTCTCGAAAGGAAACATGTTGTGTAGGTACACAGGCCCGAGAATACCGATCTCTTTGACAAGGTGACAAAGCAGATGCGTCATTATATTGAAAAATGAAGGTGGAAATATCAACTCAAAGCTGACAAGACATTGCACCACATCATTCTGAAGGGTTTCTAATCTATCCGGATCGATGACCTTCTGCGAAATTGCGTTCATGAAAGCACATAGCTTTGTTATTGTTGCCCGGACATTGTTTGGGAGGATACCCCTTATTATAACTGGTAGCAGTTGTGTCATCAACATGTGACAGTCACGAGACTTTAAGTTTGTGAACTTCTTCTCCTTCGTGCTTATTATTCGCTTTATATTCGCGGAGTATCCGGACGGTACCTTGATTCTCTCCAAGCATTCAAATATACTTTCCTTCTCTGCCTTGCTAAGAGTGTAGCTGGCTGGACTCAAGTAATGGCCTTCCTTTCTCCTTTGGTTCCGAGTGAAGGTCGCCGCGTTGTTCCATATGCTTCAGATCGTTACGTGCTTCCAGTGTATCTTTCGACTTTCCATATACACCTAGGAAGCCAAGAAGGTTTACGCAAAGGTTCTTAGTGAGGTGCATCACGTCGATTGCGTGGCGGACGTCCAAGAATTCCCAATAGGGTAACTCCCAAAATATGGAGTTTTTTTTCCACATCGCCGCGTGACCATCTTCGCTCTCTATAGGCTAGCTGCTAGGCCCCTTTCCAAATACTACTTTAAGATCTTTCACCATAGCAAACACTGTTTTCCCGCTGCGATGTTTAGGCTTCGTACGGTGGTCTACCTTATGTTCAAAGTGCTTGCCTTTCTTCCATACTGGGTGGTTTGCAGCAAGAAATCAACGATGACCCATGTACACAACCTTCCTACAGTGCTTAAGATACGTACTTTCTGTTTCATCCATACAATAAGTGCAAGCCTTATACCCCTTGTTGGACTGCCCGGATAGGTTGCTAAGTGCAGGCCAATCGTTGATGGTTATGAACAGCAGTGCTCATAGGTTAAACTCCTCCTGTTTGTCCTCGTCTAACAAGGGACACCTTCCTTCTTCCACAACAGTTTAAGATCTTCGACCAGTGGTCTTAGGTATACATCGATGTCGTTACCAGGTTGCTTGGGGCCTTGAATAATAATCAGCATCATTATATACTTCCTCTTCATGCATAGCCAAGGGAGGAAGTTGTAGATACACATCGTAACGGGCCAAGTGCTATGGCCGCTGCTCATCTCTCCAAAAGGATTCATGCCATCCGTACTTAAACCAAACCATATGTTTCGTGCGTCCTTTCCAAAGTCTTTAAATTTTATGTCGATGTTTTGCCACTGCGAACCATCGGCGGGGTGTCTCAGCATCCCGTCCTGTTGATGTTCTTCAGCGTGCCAACGCATCATTCTAGCATTCCCCTTGTTCCTGAACAAACGCCTTAGCCGTGGTATTATAGGGAAATACCACATCACCTTAGCAGGAATTCTCTTCTTCGTTAGCTGCCCATCAACTTCACCTGGATCATCTCGTCTAATCTTGTATCGTAGTGCTTTAAAAACAGGGCATGCTTCTAGGTTCTCGTACTCCTCACCGCGATATAGGATACAATCATTCGGACATGCGTGAATCTTCTTAACTTCCAGTCCTAGAGGGCAGACTATCTTCTTAGCCTCGTACATTGTCTCGGGCAATTTGTTTCCCTCCGGAAGAATGTTCTTGACGAGTTTCAATAAATCGCCAAATGCCTTGTCACTAACACCATTTTTTTTCTTTCATTGCAAGAACTCCACAGTGGTATCCAACTTTTTGTGCCCCTGCTCGCAACCTAGGTACAACGACGTTATGTGGTCCTTTAACATCTTGTCTAATTTATGGGGCCCCTTTTCACTTTCGCAGTCCTCCTTGGCGTCCTGCAACATCTGACCAAGATCATCCGCAACATCGTTATCATTAGCATCCCTGTCCTCCTCGCCCGTTTGATTTCCTTCAAATCCAGCGTACTAAGCAAAGTCCGGATTATTGTCGTCTTCCACTTCATTTTCTTTCATTTCAACCCCTTGCTCTCCGTGAGATGTCCAACAATTATCGCTTGGCATTAACTCCGACTTAAACAAGTGGAAATGAATAGTCCTGAATGCAGAATACTCCTTCTGGTTCTTACACTTATTGCATGGATAACAAATAAAACCCTTATGCTTGTTAGCTTCGGCCACTCTCAAAAAATAATGCATGCCGACAATAAACTCTTTAGACCGCCGGTCAGCGTACATTCATTGCCCATCCATCTACATGAAATGAAAAAAAAAATCGTACACAAATAATTATTCGTACAATAATGACAGTCATACAATAATAATAAAATAATCACAAACTCTTCCAAAGGTCATACAATAATGACATATCATTATTCATACAAAAATTATAAAATATTCCACCAAATAATTCTTATTTATTATTTTTGAACTTTTAAACTAATATTAATGTGTTGTACTTCTTTTGGTTTTCAATTTAGTTTGTTTTCTATTATTTAAGATTAACTTTCACTATATTTTCCTTCTCAACTATTTTATAAAACCTTCTTTAGCAAATTAACAAAATTTCTATATATTCTTTCTTTCCCACACAAATTTTCTCTCTCATCAACTAACAACAAAATTTTGGAGACAAAAAAGTGAGCAAAACATAGCTCCAAATGTAATATGACAAAAAAAACATTGGAGGATGAAGTTGCTAACCTTTTAGGCACCTCTGATTTGTATATAATCACCAAAATAAATTCACTAGAAATTTTGGCATGACCTCCCCTCTTTTTTGAAGAAATTTTGAAGCTTGCTCGGGCTGAAGGAGGAAAAAGACATATATAAAGGGGTGGAACTTTAGTCCCGGTTGGTGTTATGAACCGGGGCTAAAGATCGCCGGGATCTTTAGCCCCGGTTGGTAACACCAACCGGGACTAAAGTTACGATCTTTATTCCCGGTTGGTGTTACAAACCGGGACTAAAGATCCCGGGGGGCCTGACAAGCCCTGACAGCATTTGAACCGAGACTAAAGATGATCAAATATGCATGTTACCCTTTTTAATCGGGACTAAAGATGATCAAATCGCCAAGTTCCGGTTTTTATTGCAACCGGAACTATTGTGGAATTCGCCCGACCGACGAAAGATGATTTCTCCACCAGTGGCGCATATCCTAATACAACGAATCTAGACAAAATTATGTCCAAATTCGTAGTGTTAGGATGTGTTACATTAATTACTAGCTACATTAGTTTTTTTAATGAAACGGAGGGAGTATGTAATTATATAATTGTTGAATGTATACTCAATTAATAAATCCTGCGTACGTCACTGGCATCACGGGCCCTGCCTGTTGACGCATGGTCAGTTCCGAGGCAGCCAAGCTGTTGATCAAATAAACTATATGTATATCAGGACTTCAGCTGCCTGTGTGAATATATAAATTCAGGAACACGTACAACCACGGGGATGTGCCTGCAATTTGAAACCACAAAAACGCACGCGTTGCACACTAGCTATAGGTTTGCACTTATATAATACACTTCTCATCAGTAAACAAGAGAACGGCATGGGTCTCCTGACACTTTATGCTTATCAACGTGTGACAGTCTCAAAATAAAATGAAGGCCAACTGGCTAATTGGCCATCCATAATGTGAGACAAAAGTACTCTTATAACTTGTCGATAAGGATTTTGTTCTTATTTCTCAGATAAGCTATAAGTATTATTTTTGTCTCACATTAATTGTAAGGTCGACCCATGTTCCCATTTCTCTAACTAGCTATAAGCACACTTGTTCCCTCCCATGTGATGCTCCCTGTGGCAGTGCTCGAGACACATTCGTCCCTAGGCATGACCCCCACAAGCATGATCCTTTTGTGGGCTATGTCAGTGCACCTCGGGCGCCCCCTCCCCCCCAAGCGATGCTCGGGGCACATTCGCCCCTCGGGCATGAACTCTAGAACTTGGCCTCCGTGGGCGGTTCTCGGAGCACATCTGTCACCTGTTCCCAAGTATCTGGGGTATACCAACCTAGCCTAGGACCGGTACAACACGCGACAAGACAACACATACCAACCCTGCAACAAGCCTTTATCTCTCCTATGCGAAAAGGCGTGTGCTATAGGCGGCACTGTTGAGTACTATGTCGCACGTTTAGTTCACAGTCATCGCACACTTTCTTCCGACGGCAGGCGCACGGCCTGACAACCGGGCCCAGTCACCAAGAAGCAACAAGACCAAAAAGACACCTTACCCCTATGCAGGGTCCATTTATAAAAAACATGCCACCGTGATATAAAACGAGGACCAAGGTCACTGAAAAAGAGAGAACTCTTATTAGTTAGATTGATTATTTTATGATGTACTCCATGTGTCCAAAAATAAAACAATCTAGGATTGATTGGAACATCATCTAGTACATAACCAATTTAGGTGATGTCCCACCGAATCCTAGATTAGTTTATTTTGGAACGGAGGGAGTATATCCTATCTTAATGCCAATGGCTATCGCTATACATTGTGGAAATGGAAACAAGAAGAGTTCACTTGTGTGGGTCCCATTTATATGGACTAGTTGGTCCATATACATTGGTGATGCCCTGCATGCATGTACTATTAAGATGTTAGGACATACTTTCTTCATCTCATAAAAAAGAAATCTTATACTCCCTCCATCCATAATATAAGGGATTTTGACATTTTACTTGCACTATTTGATCATTCGTCTTATTTAAAAAAATTTAGAATTATTATTTGTTTTATTTGTGACTTACTTTATTATCCATAGTACTTTAAGCACAACTTTTTGTTTTTTATATTTGCATAATTTTTTTGAATAAGACGAGTGCTCAAACGTTACAAGGAAAAAGTCAAAATCCCTTATATTATAGGGCAGAGAGAGTACAACATGTAACATATTTTTAGTACTATGAATCCGAATAGCATTATTGATTAGTTGGTTCATATATATTGGTGATGCCCTGCATTCATATATTGTTCAAATGTTACTCCCTCCATCTTATAAAAAATAAATATAGTACCAACTGGCACTAATCCGATGTTTTGAGGTAGTGGATAACTTACCATCTTTCGGAAGAAATACTCTAATACCCCGATGCTTTGTTCTGGCTTCTAGCCACCCCGGCCCCTTCCTCTAGGTCTAGTCCATCCCCATTAATTTAGACAATGATCAGTAGCATTCTTTGCCATTATTCACTTCCATGGGATCCTTTTGAGCACCTCCACTGATTCTCAGTTTAATTTGCAGGTGCCATGACCTAGCCTATCCGCCACTGAGTTTCGCCATGACTGTAATGGATGGGGGGATTCCTACCAGAAGCAAGAGGTTGTTGTTGGATCTAAGCAGCACAGGCATAGACATCATCTTACTTGGCCAAATCAATGTTGACCATCATCTAGCTAGCTAAGCTAGAAATGGAGCTTGCAAGTGATTAACTTGCAAGTGATTAATTAATTCCTTTGGACTTTCTTAATTATATATCCCACGGAAGAATCTGCAAATCGATGAATGCAACCCAACTTTAGGCTCCATTTAGTATTGCAGTGCAGTATGATATAGTCTGATACAAATAGGGGCGGATCCAGCGTAGGTGCTAGGGGGACTTGAGTCCCCCCTACCCCGCTGGATCACCACTAACAAAGGGGGAGATGAAAGGAAAAGAATAGGAAGAAAATTAAGAGTAGGGGGGACTGAAAAAGGAAGAAGGAAATGAGTTCCCCCTTAAATCTTGTTCTGGATCCGCCACTGGATACAACCACACATTTTCATATTTGGAAATTATTTTCTTTTGGTGTTCGATACTATGAAAACCATTTTTTCAGGCGATCAAATCGCTTTACGCAGACAGCCCGCCACTTAGCATGTGTTTACGAAAATCATATTGTTTTGCAACCAGGCCGCCCCAACTGAAAATACAGTCAGCCTGTAGTTAATCAGCCTCGTAGTAGTAAATTGTTTTTCTATTAGTAGTTGTAATATCACAGTTTGAAAATAGGAAATAAAAAAAGTTGAGAACTATGAAAAACTGGAAGTATGGTAACATATATATTTTAATTTATTTATCTAACTAGTTTAAAACTATAATTTGATCCGTAAAACAATGTACGGCGATTATAAGTATATCAACTTAAAAATAAGCACAACGCAGCGTATAGCACAGCAAATACAAATCGAACCTTATACACAATGCACTAATTAATTAATTTCGTATCATGCTGTATCTATGCTGGTGAGAATGCTAATGTGACTGCGGTAAATATATAGGCCGCCGCCATATTTGTGTTCTTGGGTACCAGTTGCTAGTAGATTTCTAGGATCAAAATCTCCAAAGATCTACTGAGAAAAATGTCTGATCCATGTTGCAATTGCCGTCGATCATCACATCCTCCCCACCGTCTTCGCATGGCGATGGCGGCATTGTGTGCAAGAACCCGTACATGAAATCATCCATGGCCGGGACCAGATCAGCATTGGTACTAGCCGCTGACGACGACATCGCCGGCAACGTGTCCATGAATGACCAGTCAATGACATCATCACCGCCGTCGTAGTCGGCAGCGCCGCCGTCGGTGGAGGGCACTGACGACATGGCCGTGTCGTCGTTGCTCGTCGACCGCGCAGGGGCTGCTGCTTCTTGCCGCTGCGAGATCGAGTACGACGACGACGACCCGCCGGCGGCGGCGGTGTTCGCCGGAAACGGGCGGTTGGCGTGCCTCGCCGCCTCGGCCTGGATCTGCTCGACCGTGAGAGCCGCGCCGGGGAAGCGGCGGCGGACGTCGGGAGGGGGGGACTCCGGGAAGTTGAGCGAGCCGGCGCCGCGCGAGCCGCGGAGGCAGACGGCGGCGGCGTCGAACGCCCGCGCCGCCTTCTCGGCGGACTCGTACGAGCCCAGCCATATCCTCTCCCGGCTGTTGGGCATCCGGATCTCCGACACCCACCGCCCCCACTTCCGCAGCCGCACGCCCTTGTACCGCCGCTCCGGCGACGACGGCTGCGCCGGAGACACCACCCCGCCCTCGCCGCCGCCGCTAATTCCAATATGATCCATGGCTAGCTAAGCTCGCAACTAATCACTAATATAGGCAAGAAACACACTCTCCTATGTACGCATTAGTTACTCATCATATTCATTTTGCAGATTTGCAGCCAGCTAGCTATGCTAGTGATCGATGAGCTGATGATGATCAAAGAGGAGAGAGTGAGAGATTATACTTATAGTGCACGGAAGACGTGTTGTTTGATATGATTTAAATCAGCTTTAATTTGCGATGGATAACAACACGCATGCTGGTAATGGTCAACCTCTCCGTGTGGGAGGAGAGCCGCAAGACTGCTTGCAATGCAAAACAAGAGGTTTGGAAACGGACAGTTTGGTGGCAAAATTTAGAAGGAATATTGTACTGCTGCCCAATATATGATGTTAACAAGCACGTTTGAGAAAAGGCAAGTGCACAGTACGTACGTACGTACGTACATACAATCAATCAATATGTGCTTTAATTTTGTGCCTTTTGCCCTTGTTTGTCGCTGCGGAGAAGTGAAGCCGCGACGATCTTTCACAAGATGGATGTGTAGCAGCTAGCTAGCTAGCTATGTGGTATAGGGCATGTGCCACACTGTGTTTAATAATTTTGATATTATTACAAAGGATACAACCGAAAGTACAAGTATGCTGACGTACTGACGTTAACCAGTGTGATCTTCTATTTTGCCCCAATTTGATGTTGCCATTTTATTTTGGTAGAACTGTATAGGATACGTAAAATGTGACTTTTACCCTATTACTTTTTATGATATATTCTTAGTGGGTCCTATCATTCCACCAACCCTCGAGACCTGCATCCCATCCATATACTATGGCCATTTTAATTTTTTAATCTATTATCATGATTCAAAATTAAAGAATTGATTGCACGTAGAATGGAGATAGTACGTATTCCCCGGCACCATGGAGATTTCAACTTGCTCATCTATTACTTTGGCTTTGAGTTTCCTTCACGCACCTCGTGTTCCCCATCACCATCATTGGCATCGGCTCCGATGTTGTAAGCTCATGTCCGTGACTTCGCGGGCATGTCAAGGCTGAGCTAATATACGATGACAATGATTGGCTAGCTCAGGTCGTGGTCGAGGTCCCGTCTGCAAGATCCAGTGATTGAGACGATGGGAGTGTCATCTGTCTAGTGGCAACCTTCATAACCATTGTCAATATCCTTGTCGGGTCAGCTCCAATGGTTGTGGCGGTGGTTATCTTTTGCTTCGGTTCGATGTTGGTTGTTGGTGGTGATGTGCACGAAATTCGATCAGCATAACAATTAGCCGCTGATTTCGGAGATTTTGTTCCTGGTTTTTGATAAAGACAAGGACTACATGCAACTTGCAAGCCTCTACGCAGAAACAATGGTTATGTACATTTTCGTCAACTATAGATATAGGTTTAGCAATAGGTGTTGGTAGTTTTCTTGTTTTTAATGAAGATATGATATTATAATCTGCAGTAGTTCGAACTACAACATCTGAAACAGTTTGTTGTACCTTTTTTGAAGCTAAAGACGAAATAAATTCTATTATCTAAAAAAAATACATAGTAATTGATGTTGATCGCCATGGCATTCCTCTATGTTTTCATGGGATTTCATTTCGTATAGTTGTGAAAGGTATGCAACGTGTAATATATGAACTTAATTTTTTTACGAATTCCCTTTGACACTGACATAGTGGTGATTGATAATTTTTTCTATAGATCAATCACATTTGCAACTGTTAGATTAACATTCAACAACTAACAATAATATTTGGTATTATATTTATGTATACCCCTTCGTGGATCCTCCTAGGATTAGAAGTAGATGTTCTAATCCACAAAACAGGTCAGTTAGGATTCCTCGTGGCTTTCCTTTTTTTTTCATAGTCCTCAATAGATCATCTCTTAATAATCTATTTTGCCACACCTCTATTACACATGTGACATGCCAACTTGCAAAGCAATGTTGGTACTTTTGGGTGTCGTTCACTCGTTCCCAATATTATTTATCTCGACTCCTTTTGTTTCCTAGGTCTAGCTAGCTAGCTAGGTTTTCTTTTTTGAAATTGAACACACTTTCAGCTAGTATACATCCGTTCTGTTTTACTCCATCCATTCTAATATAAGTGCAGTTGTGGGTTTCTGTGTCCAATGTTTAACCGTTCGTCTTATTTAAAACATTTATGAAAAAATTAAAAAAATTATTCACACATAAAATGCTATTCATATTTTATCATCTAATAACAATAATAATATCAATCATTCAATAAGATGAACGATCAAATACCAGATATGTATGGAAACTCACAACTGCACTTATATTGGGACGGAGGTAGTATGTTGTACGAAGGCATTGACATACTAGTTTCTTAATAATGTGTTTCTTAACTATAAGAACTAGAGGTTACTTAACTATGTATTTATAAAAATTATTAAAACTATAAATGTATACTCTATAATCGTTGGCCGTGTGCCTATGGATAGAGGCCAGAGATGTAACCCATTTCTATTATCTAAAAAAAATGAAGAATCTACCCGTGCAAACACACCACTATTTTACGTATCAAATCTCAAAATTACTCCCCCTGAAGTGGTCCAAGTAAAAAAAATGTCAACAATATGTTTTTATATATTAACAACAATTTGCGATGTACTTATATATCATAATTTAACTGTATTTATACTCATTCTAGGACATCACATTTTAAGTATATATATAATCTATCACTACTAATGCTAGCTAGCTTAAAGTAATTAAGCGTGTGGCCATGCGCGGCAACGTGTGCTTAATTAATTATATGCCTATATATAGTTAAAATTAAAGTACTACACATATGGACCACTTCCTAAGAGCGCAATTAGTTCATTTTGGTTATGCGCCCTACGCACGCATGTGCTTATTAATTAGGCCTTGCACTGTTGCATGTGATCCAAATGCATGATGGAGTGTCGTTGTGGTTGTTTAACCAGATCGAGCTCATGTGGTTTTTAACCTAACCATCCGTGTTATTATGATTGACTTCGATAAATTATTCCAAAAGTTAGAGCAAGTTGACTCCTTTTCTCTCATGGAATATGTCAAACTAACTGTAGCTGGTCATTGTAATTAAATTTTGCGCATGCATACATATATTGCAAAGGCTTAGCTATGATCTCTTATTAATTTATAGAGAATCCAAGAAATATCATTGACAAGTGTGAGTTCTATAAAATACCATCGTACAATCGATTTTGTCTCGAAAATGTCATCGCTATTAGAGTTCCATTAGCAACTCTCTATTAAATGCTATAGGATAAATAGTGTATTTAATTTAACGGTGCGAGATGGACGGAACCCTAACGACGTCGTATTTTTGGGACAAAATCATTTGTACGAAGGTATTTCATGGAACTCGCACTTATCGATAACATTTCTAGAAATTGGGCGTGTGTCAATGATATTTCTTGGATTGTCTCTAATTTCTAACTTGTTCATGTATAAGGTCGATGTGTTATGGCTTGACATATACTTCCTCCGTTTCACAATGTAAGTCATTCTAGCATTTCTCACATTCATATTGATGCTAATGAACCTAGATAAATTTCCCTTTTTATTGTGGATAATTAACTTTTCTGTTATACTATTAAATCAGATATCTGCGATATAAACTTTTCAGTTATCGGATGAAAAACAGAAGAGACAACTAGCAGTTGATATAATTTCATGCGTGCCGTTAAATACTTAATTTCAAATGTATGTAGAGCTTAAGGAGACGAGGCCGGCCGTGGACCTGCTGATAATTAACATAGGAGGTGTTTGGGAGAGAGGGGCTGTCTCTCCCAAACACCCCCATAGTCAAGCACTTGAATTATTTCAGTTGGAGCAGTTGTTGTCGGGCTTTGATCGATCAGTTCGCATAAACTAGCATACAGATAGAGTGCAGGTTATGTGCATGCCAACAAATTAAAGCAATATCGTCAGGTCAATGCGACCAACCATGGCGGCTATACGTATGTATGATTGTAGGTTGTATATATTATGGGTGGTTTGGTCGTTCATGCGCGCCATCGTTTGATGTCCATTTCGAATTTAATTAATGATATAAAATGAAATGCGCTTTCAACATCAAAGCCATGCATTACATTTCGGTTGTTTAATTTCGATTCTTTCTTAATTTCTTTTGCTGTTCCTTGGCTATGCAAATGTGAGGATCGATGTTATGGCTCGACCTATATATAAGAATTAAAGAAGTGCTTCTTCTCTATAATATGCTAATTTGGGTTTTTTTTTTGATAGGTCGGTTAGTTGTTACTCCATCATATCCATTCCAAAATATAAGAATCTAGTATTAGATGTGTCCCATTTAATACTAGGTTGTTATATTATAAGATAGAGGGAGTAACGTTTTAGACAAAAAGTCTATTTTGCGTCCATCCAGTAGGCTCCAAGTCTAATTTTGCGCTCTCACTCTCTTAAAAAAATTGGAACACATCCCTCAATTGTTAAAAAGGACACAATTTAACTCCTTTGGTAGATTGCACGATGGTTTTATCCAACTTGGTGTCCATGTGTTAGTCTAGGCATTGAAGATATTAATAAATGTGGGTCCCACTTGTCATATCTTCTCCCCCGTCTATCTCCTTTCTCTGTATCCTGATCTTCTCTCCTCATTCCAATCAGTAGAAGGGAACCAGGCGGAGGTGAGGAACTCACAACAGAAGCGGAGATGGCAACTAAGCTTGGGGGTACATCCTCCATGGAGGGTGGTGAGGGCAGTCAGAGTGGCCTGACTTGAACTGCCCTACTACCCCAGCAAATTTTGGCTTGCACCGGCACCTCAATTAGTGAACACTGACAATGGCGCATGGGAGCACTACCCATGGTAGTAGTGCTCCACCCTCCACTGCTTCCTCGACTCTCTTGCCAGCACTAAGTAGTTGCTCCACCCCCACTTGGTAGCTCCCAGATGTCAAGCTCGAGCCTTGAGCTCCTTCTCGAACTTCAGCCTAGGCATCAAGTGCCACCAGCGAGAAGAGGAAGGGGGACAAGGGGAGGCACCAGAGCGAGGATGAAGGTAGGGGAGCAAGAGCAGCCGAAGGGTGAGGAGTGGGTGGAAAGGAATGTGAAAGGACCTTAATGTCGCCTAGAGGGGGATGAATAGGCGTTCCTAAAAGTTATCACAACTTCATAGCATATTAGAATGATGAGAACTTTCGGTTCAAATAGGAACTTCCAATATGAGATTGGAAGTTCCGGTCTCAACCGAAAAGTTCGGCGGATAATGGAAGAAAACACTAGCTATGAACTTCTAGCTCAAATAAACAAAATGTATATAAATCAAAAGGTGACAAATAAGGCATCTAAACAAGATATAAGGTCACCAACTAAATCAATTAAGCATGCAAGTAGATCGGGTAAAAACTAGCTCAAGTACAATATGAGAGACTGCACAAATGGGCAAACCAAGAGAGGAGACGCGTGATTTGTTTCCCGAAGTTCGGATCCACGAATCCTACGTCTCCATTGAGGAGCCACAAGGGCCAGGCCTATTTCAACCCTTTCCTCACGAGGTTGCACAAATGCACTCCTCGGTTTCACTCTTGATTTCTTCCCTTGCGGAGGCAAAATCGAAGCCTTCACAAACTTTCCGTGGCACACCACAACCTTAGGTGCTCACCGGCGACGCCTAGCCGTCTAGGAGACCTTAGTCCCCAAGAGTAACAAACACAATCGAAGATTTGCTTGCTATGAACTCGAGTGCTCAAAGTATGGAGTGAAGCTCACTAGCTCTCAATTTCTCAATCACTCAATCCAACTCTTTCCCCTTCTCAAATCCCTCTCACAAAGAGGCGCTACAAAGGATGGAGTGAAGCTCACTAGCTCTCAACTCCTCACTCTCACAATCCAACTATCTCCCCTTCTCAAATCCCCCTCACAAAGAGGCACCACAGAGGTAGGGAAATGGGGATGGCTATTTAGCTTTGGATGTGTCTAATACTCCCCAAGAGCAGCAGCCACTCAAAGGTGGGGTGGAGGAGTTTATATACCCGAGCTTCTCAAAAACTAGCCGTTGGAGGCCAAGACTGTAATTTTTGGATTTTCCGAAAAGCATTTTCGGACAAGTCCGAAAATCTATAGAAGCAAATCTTAGATTCGCAGCCAATTTCGGAATATCCGAAAAATTTCGGATTTATCCGAAAACTTTTCGGAGTTTTCGATAATTTTTTGGACTTTCCGAAAAGCACAGAGTAAAAACGACTATAACTTTTCGCTCGGGAGTCCATTTTTGATGATCTTGGACTCTATGGAAAGCTCACTCAGAGGACTACCCAACTCAACCAAAAACAAGGTCTAAAACCACTCAAATGATAGGTTATAGCTTGGGTTTCTCTCAAGGTAGCACTATGATAGGTCACTTTGAACACCGAGACATACACAAACACCTCGACGTTGCATCCCTCTTAATAGTACGGCATTCCTAAACTCAAATGTAAACAAGAAGATAATTATACCATTAGGAATGACTTTTTTTCATCTTTCTTTCATTGTCTTGAGGGACGCCAATGCCGATACCGTTTCACCATATATTCTTCAAATGATTGATGCGGTTACTTGTAGCTTCAAATGGTCTCGCACGGTTCATCATGACAAAGCCGTCACTCGCCCTTCACCACCGGATTTGGTTCTTCGGCGCCGAGCCCCTTGCTTGCCCTTCACCGCCGCATGGTCCATCGTGACCAAGCATCGCTTGCCCTTCACCGTCTTGCCATAATAGCCATTTCGTATCACACATCTTCAATATCTTCACTTTGTCATTCTTGGTATTGTTAGGTGTAATGATATCACTTGAGCATCAACACCTTTGTAATCCTTGGGACCTATTTCTTTCATTAAACTCAATAAAATTATTAGTCCCAATAATCCGGTTGTCAACCTCCACATGTTGACCAACCGATCGCATGTATAAAAGGATATGAATAAATGATGAGTATTAATCAACACCACAGGTGTCATATACTCAAATATATGTTCAAATGTAAAGATCTCAATTAAATGAAGGTGAATAACTTGGATCGATTACATGCATAACTAAAGTATAGGATTTGCTCCCCCTAACTGTATGCATACAAAATATTTGTGTGAAGCAAGAGTATGCATAACAAGATATTAAACATTGAGAGCTTATCCTATACAAGAATAGAGGGCATTTATCAAATATAGACAATAAAATAAAAACATACCTTCATCATCTCCATGTTCTAAATGTAAAGAGACTAAACAAGATATGGCTCAAACAAAACATTAGTCTCATATGCTTATGTAATCACATGGAAATATTATATATGAATATATCAATATGTGCACGGATAGAAAGAGTGATACATATAGCTTGATCTCCATGCATTTCATCCTTGTGATTTAGGTATACCATCAATGAACGTTTTTCTCTCAACTCATATAAAGTCCAGAAATCACCTCTCACATATTCCACTTTCATATCCATATGAGACTAGTAGATAAAGAAATGCTTATAACAATGTTAGTCTCATGTAATTGGATTCGTCATTAATCGTCAAAACCAAATTAATGGCACTTGAACTTTCAAAAGGAACCGTCCATGGTGGCATCGGGTGCATTTAGGGATGCTAAAGTGCCCAACATTTTAGCCTACAAAATATTGATGGGTATAAAATGGGGTGGGCTAAATTTCTATTTATTTTGAACTAAAAATATATGAGGGATAGATAGGGTTGTGAAAGAACCCATGGGCATTGACCCATTATCACCCCCGTGCATCAAGGGGTGCAAGTTGAGCTGCGCCATCAACATCACGGCGAGGTGACTCCACAAACTCCTAGTCTCCGACGGCTGCATTGACACTTGTGGCATGTTCAATAGTGGCACCTACTACTATAGGAGACAAGCTTGATCCAATCGGATCTAGGGGAGCTTCTCCCAGCGGCGGGAAAGGTGGGATGGCGGGGGGGAGCTAGCACCAATGGGGCACTGACTAGAGTATACCAGCAATGTGGCCGCCCACAATGAACTAAGGGTCAACTTGGAGGCATAGGCTAAGGCCTAAGGGGCCTAAGGGGACTCAGGGTCAAAGAACTCAGCGTCACAATAGCATCCGAGGATGGCAACAACCCAACCCACAAGATGCCATTTGCTTCACTTGTGTATCCCCTTGCACTGTTGTAAAACCAACAATCAATTGCCGATGAAACCACAAGGCATGGTAACCGCCAAGTAGGACGATAGCGAGCCTGTTGGAAAGAAGAAGAGAGAGGATAGAGTAGTATAGTTGAAGGAAGAAATAAAGGTGGTCAATTCCACATGGGTCCTTGTCAATTTCCACATGGGTCATTGTGGATGCCACATAGTATAGTAGTATGGTATAAAATCAGGTTGCAAAATTGTTGAGATCCAATTTACAATGGTTTTAGGGCCTATTTGGTAGACCTCTGGCTCTAGCTCCACCTCTTCTGAAGCTGGAGCCCATCCAAACAGTTTCAGCTCCATCCAAAATAGAAGTGGAGCTAGCTGAAGTGTTATCACAAAATAAACTAGGGAGGTGGAGCTGCGTTTTGGCTGCTTCACAACACCTAACTTTTGAAATTAAGAGTTCTACTCCCTCTGTCCCATTTTAAGTGCAACCATAATTTTCCATGCCCAACTTTAATCATCCGTCTTATTTAAAAAAAATTAAAAACATAAGTCACGCATAAAGTATTATTCATGTTAATTAGAAAAAAATTTAAATAAGATGAACGATTAAAATTGGATATAGAAACTTATGGTTACACTTAAAATGGGACGGATGGAGTACCAAATAACCAAACAGCCAAACAGGCTCTTACTGTCGAGGGAATAAATCAGACCCGGCCATAGTTGAGGGAATCAAAATATACTCTCTCTTTTTTTTCTCTACAACAGATTGTAAAGACATCCAAAGAGGGCAGAAGTCTTCCTCCGGCCCAAACCCACTGACTTTCTGAGATGAAGCCCACTCGGCCCAAATAAAGCCCACAACCAGACAATCCTTCTTCGAGACGGCGTTGCGTCCCAAGCCCAAGAGCGGAAGAAAGAAAAAGTCAGCCGCTTTTGACTCGTTTCCTCCGGGTCCGCCGCTACTCCTCCGCTCCGCTGCCTGCCTAGCCTAGCCTTCGCCGTCGCCGCCGCCGCCGCCGCCCTCGCCGTTGATTCCGCCGCCCGCCGCGTGATGGACGGGGAGGAGGCGCCGCCGGGAGCGCTCAACCTGGCCGACTACGCCCCCGCCGGGGCCCGCACCGTCGACTGCTTCAGGCGCATCCGCAAGATCGGCGAGGGCACCTACGGGTAAGCGAAACTTCCCCTCGATCTCCGCCGCTCGCGCTATGAAATGTTTCGTGCGAAATCGCTGTCTCCCTTGCGGCGTGGTTGAGCCGCGGTGGAGTGTAGCGGTGTAGCCTTTGAGATCGTAGTGGGGGGCGGGATGTTCGTCTCACCCCCCTAGTTAGGGCTGTGGTTCCACGGAATTGTGAGAGGTCGAATTCTCGTCAAGTCAATGCACGCTTTGTGTCAATTGTTGCTGGCTAGTTTGCTCGCTTCAGAATGCGAGGCGACATTTTTGGTCTAGTTGTTTTCCCTATATTTAGTTACTCCTTTTCGTTTGAGCTCTAGAAATATGTAGTGGTTCGTTGGTTTCGGTTAGGTTTCGTTGGTTAATGTTGCACGTGGGGCATTTCATTTACAGCTGATTGCTGAATTCGCTAGTTATTTGGCAGATACGCTGACTAACCTGCAACAATGAGAAGTAATTTATCCACGGCGGCTAGCTAGTTGAGATTTTCACCATGATGAAAGAAAGAGGACATGTCTTAATGCTCGCTACAACACTAACCAATATAAATGATTCGTTCGAAACATCCCGTCTCTTCACACGGAGTAGCATATCTTTCTTAACATAGGCCTTTGTCCTGTACAAAGCAGGTTTATTAAAAATTCACATCTCATTTGCCGAAGTACATTAGGAAAAGATAAAGAATGTTAGAGACATGTAATTGATGGGTGAATTCGAATATTGTCTTGTTAGGTCCAACGACTTTGCAATTTCATCCATATTCCATAAGGAAAAAGAATCCAAGACTGCTCTTTCCTGTGTGCAGAAGAAATGAGGTTTCGCTTGATTGGCAACAGTCCAGATTATGCCACACTAGTATGGTTTGCAGTTTGCAGCTCACTGAGTCCAAAAATAAATGACGCAGTTGCAATATTTGTTTCCTTTTTATTTTCCTTAGGACCAATATATAATAACAATACATATTAAATATTTAAATGTGGTACCAGTTTTTTTATGAATTTACCTTCTTCACCATTGGCCAAGCTGGCAGTGCGCTAGTTTTACCTCTACATTTATTTATTTTTCCTAACAATCTCAGTGAAGTATTCGAGGCTATGGATATTATAACTGGAGAAAGAGCAGCACTTAAGAAAATCAAACTGGATGATGGCAAAGAAGGGGTAAGCTTTATGATATCCACAAAGCTATGGCTACTCTTTCTAATGAGCAACCGTGTTCATTGAAGAACATTGCACTTCTCTGATCTGATCCATACTTTTGTAGTTTCCACGCCAAATCTTGCGTGAGATTAAACTATTAAAAAAGCTGGATCACGAGAACATCATCAGATTGAAAGAAATTGTAGTATCTCCTGGTAACAAATTTCTTCTAGCAATTTCAAGATGTCTAAGAGTACAGAAAACTGCATATTCCCACCATGTGTAAATATTTTTCAGGTACAGCACATGGAGCAGGAGGATCAGGTCAGTTACTTTATTCTTTGTTTCTTGCATTCTCCATTGATGTGCTAATGCTGATATATTTTATTTGTTTTGTTTAATAATTTTTCATTCTGCTCAATTTTTTCTTCATATTGATCAATGCACAGAAATCATTCATAACCTATGCTAAAATTCTGCAGATGATTACATGTATAGGGGAGATATCTATATGGTTTTTGAATACATGGATCATGATTTGAAGAAAGTCTTGCACCACAGTACCCCATCCCAAGTCAAGGTACTCTGGTATATGTAGTTCTTCTATCCCATGTGTTTTAAGCAGGGGCGGAGCTAGAACGAAATGGAGGGGGGGTGCCACTTGTTTAATTTACTCACTTTATATCGAGTTTAAGTTGATATGGGTGCCTAAATTTATATTGAGGGGGGTGCACACATGGTGAAAATAGGTAAGGTTTAGTTACAAATTTTTTTTCACCGGGTTCCTGGGAACCCCTCCTAATGACTCTAGCTCCGCCCCTGTGTTTTAGAGAGATGCCCCCTTTCTTCTCGTACTTTCAAAGTGGACTATGGAATTTTGAGCTAAAGATTAAAGGAGCTATTGTCTTGGATTAGGAATTTTCTGCTTTCATCCTGAGAATTGAGAGATTTAAACTAGTAAATCACAAAACTTCCAAAATTGGTTCAAGTTCTCCAAGAATTCACCATAGGGGGGGTGGATCAATACCTGCTTTTATTTTTCCTGGACATGGATCCTGTCACCTCCTTCATCAGTAGCCTCAAACAACTAACTTGGCCTGGTTTCAAGTGTTTCCACACTACTGCTGCATGCCAGGGATGGATAGAGTGAGAGGCCATCTGTGGTTTGTGGACCATGGTGACATTTATGGGAATTGGGAAACCAGGTCTGGCAACAGTGACCAAGGAGGGCTGAGGGTTGCAGCAAGGAGTATGTGAAGGACAAATAAGTATTTGTGATGGTATCAAGGACGAGGGAGGTTGGGATAGTGGTAGGGATGTTGTCTTGTGCCTTGATGCCTATCGGATAGGATAAAATATTGCATGCAACAATTCACATGGTTAGCGTGGTACCTGCAGGTTCCAACAGAATAAAATTTCCACTAATACATACTTGCTGCAGAAATATGATTTAACTTGCTGTAACAATTAACATTGAACGGTAAGCTTACCAAAACAAAAGATTCTTCTCTCGCTCAGTTTCTCTTGTATAGTTTTATGCAAGCTGTTGTAAACAAATTAAGCTTCAGTGCTTCACCAAGCAGGATACAAGTTGATTGTACTCCTTAAGAACAGCCTATTCATTGTTGTCTATTTTCATTTCTGTAGTATTATATGGAGCAGTTGTTAAAAGGATTGCACTACTGCCATGTCAACAATGTACTTCATCGTGATATCAAAGGTTTGTTCTGTTTGAATGTATCTTCAACTTTTATATCTATGATCATTTTTATTCGACCCTCAGATTACTTGTTACCATTTATAGGGGCTAATCTTCTAATAAGTGGTGGTGGTAAGCTGTTAAAGCTCGCTGATTTTGGCCTTGCAAGGCCATTCACTAGAGACGGAAGTTTCACAAATCATGTTATTACTCTCTGGTACCGGTAAGTCGAATAAAGAATTAAGGACTTATGCTATTATATATCATCTTGTCCAACCCCAACATGTTTACTTGTGTTGTATTTTTTTCCTATCTCCTTTTGCTGATATCAATTTCCTTCATTCTACAAACTGCTCTTAGACCCCCAGAGTTGCTCCTCGGTGCCACAAATTATGCTGAAGCAGTGGATATATGGTCTGTTGGTTGCATATTTGCAGAATTTTTATTGAGGAAACCATTATTTCCTGGCAGAACTGAGGTATGATACATTCCTTTTACTTTTCCTTGTTTTCCTATTTCTATTATTGCTATTATTGAGATTGGGACTAGGGGATAAGATCAATGAATTACCTTGTACTTTTGATGTTTTCTAATACTCGATAATGCATGTTGAACGCCTAATATTACAACTTATGGTTTCATGTACAAACTGAACCTTTTTTTGTCTATAGCATGATGATTTTTTGGACGCGACTATGTGGCGCGTAGTAGTGCTTTAGCGCTAATGAGCGACCGTCCAAAAATAGAAACCCACGGGCTACAGCAATCTCCCGCACATGTTTTTCCAAAAAAAAAGAAAAAGAAAAGGGAATCGTAAGCAGTGACACAACGCACTTACCAAAAATAGAAGCGTTGCATCTTTTCCTCAGGTCCAGCTTTGTTGGAAAAAAGACATGTCATAATGCACTTTCACTTTTAGTACTATGCAGTCACATGCTAACAGAGTCTAGTACTTTTAAATTCTTTGGTGGCTTATATCTTTTAAACCGTATATTGTTTTTAAGATCCAATTGAACCATCGTAATCTACTGAACATATATGACAAAACTGAGTCCAATATTGAATATATTCAAATTATTTACTTTTGTAGCAGTGTTGTTACTTTAAATATTATGAAGAGTTACTTCCCTATACCAATATAGTTACTTTAAATACCATGAAGAGTTGCTTCTCTCTAGCAGTGCAGTTATTTCTAACACCGTAAAAGGTTAGTTCTATTTTTTCAGTTACTTTCCTCTATGAGTGTAGCAACTTTTAATAATATGAAGAGTTACTTCCTATATAAAATAAATTGCTTTCATCGAAAACAATAATCTATAGATATATACACAAACATATGGTTTACCTCAAATAAAAAAGTTATGTATTTACTTGTGAATCCACACTTTACTATGAAGATATTTCTTTTAACACATATATGTAATTACTTCTAATGCATTCTATAAAAAGTTGCTTCCATTGCAGAGCTTAGTTACTTCTACTGTTTAACTAAATTACTTTTAAATATTTCAATATATTTAATATTGTACTCATTTTATCATATATTTTGAGTGGAGTTTAATGGTTAAAACAGATCTTAAAAATAATACATGGTTTGAAATATATAAGCCATCAAAAAATTTAAATAGATTAGTAGATGTACTACATGAGACTCACATCGTTGGACGGCTGTAGCAGGCATCTCGCCGTAAGACTAATTCGCGCGCGCGCAGGGATTAGATTTTACCTTCACCGTGACGTTTCTTATCTGTCCAAATTTTTTTCAGTTAAGTTCTACTTTTACTCCTCTTCTCCATTTCAAAAGTTGTAATCTATGGTATATAGTACACTTGAAACATATGATCAGAAAGATATATGAAGGATAGATATGTTTCTTTGGAAAAATGCCATTCCACAAATATATCACGTGCACACATTATATTCTTTTATATTTTGAAATTGAGCAACTATTGATCCTGATTGCCCTTTTTGTTACGTTTCCTCATAGTGAAATGACATTATGCCAAATTTCTTTTTTGCATTTTTTTCTTGGCTCCAAGAACGACCCCTCCCCCTCATAAGCACTAAGCATGTCAACACAATGGTCTTTCTTTTGGATTCAGATATATTACTGCATGATATTTACAATCTTCATTTTGTATTTTATTTCCATATAAAACTCTGACAGAAGCTCGTATGTTGTTTTAGCAAGAGCAGCTATCAAAAATATTTGAACTCTGTGGATTTCCAAATGAGGAAAACTGGCCAGGAGTATCCAAACTTCCATTGTACAAGACTATTCGTCCTACAACCCCAACGAAACGACGTCTGAGAGATATTTTTCACAAGTAGTCCACCTGCTATCACTTCTCATCCGTTTATCAACAGTAGTTACTGTTTTTCTATTAAGATTAAGAATAATGGAGTAATGTGGCTAAAAACTTTCTTCTACAGCTTTGACTCTCATGCAGTGGATTTAATTGATCGCATGTTGATTCTTAATCCTACTGAGGTATGTTACCCTTTCTTATGTTTCAGTGTACAAGAATTCATATGATGTTGAGGCATGAGAGCCATCTCAATTTAGGCCACTTATACCATTTAAGATGTAAACTACTATATGTTTATGTAAAGATTTGGACTAATTTATAGAACTCAAGATATCCATTGATAACGATTAGTTCTAAACTTACCCCCCCCCCCCCCCCCCCCGGTCAACCATTGCAAAAGTTTGAGTTGCCCCCCTTAACTACAAAGCCAGACAAGATACACCCCTCAATTGTTGAATCTGGACACTTAATCCCCTGCGCCCTATTTTAGATGGTTTAGACCATGCTGTCCGACATGTCATCTCCATGTGGCTGAACAATCCATCAATTTGCGACTGTCCTATTGTTTGAAGAAAAAAAGCACATAAAGGTGTAATTTGCAGAACTGAATTTGACAAGGTTGCCATTAACATAACAATAAGGCTGACATTAACATAACCATAATATACCGTGTCTTGCATTACATGCATAAGTCACTTAGCCATAAGTCTAACATTAGCCACAAGCAAAATCAAAAGATCATCATCCCACAAGTCTGACATTAGCCATAACCATAAGTCTTCCCTTATGGTCCTGATGGTGAGGTGATGTTCTGACCTTTCCCTGACCACCACTTTAATTTTGTCAATCTTCCCGGTTGAAGAAGGCAGAGCGGCCTTCTGGTGGCTGCTCGTGGTTAGGGATTTGATTTGAGTAGCTACAGCCTACGGTTAGGGATTTGATTTGAGTAGGGAATTTTCACGGGGAGAGAAGGGGAGAAGCAGAGGGACAGATGGGATATTTTAATGTGCTGCCATGTCATCGCCAAGTGGAGGTGCCACCTCAGACAACCTGGCCAAAACTACCAGCACAAAGGGGTTAAGTGTCTGGATTTAATAGTTGAGGGGTGCGTGTTGTCTGGTTTCATAGTTGAGGGGGTAAATCGAACTTTTGTGATAGTTGAGGAGGGGTAAAACGTACTTAACCCTATTGGTATCGTAAACATAAATAGTTGTTACATTTTAAACACATTCAGGGAAGGTTCTATGTTTAATTGCTATGCTATATCTATGCTGCTCAAAGGAGTAAGCGGGGATTGTGCACTCCACACTCAACTTCACCTCTTCACTTCAGAAGATAGTTGTGAGTGGATTTGTGTAGACATGTGTGTTAAATGTAGGAAACCTTTGTAAAACACCCTATGCAGGTCGAGGTTGTTTGTTGATCTGATGTAAATCATATATGCATTTGTTTGAACTGGACAATAATTAATGTGCACCTTTGGGATACATGTGCACATCATTCTAGTATAAATAAAATTTAAATTTCTGAAATCGGATATATCTGGAATTCAATATGAATGGAGCCAGCTAATATCAATTTTGTATCAGTTTTTTATACTATGATTTAGAGAATCAATTGTACTCTCTATAGAAGAATATTCTTAAGGTTTTTTTACTGTGGGTCTTGAACGTGGAAACAATCTAATACCTTTCTGCTTTTATTTATTCTGCAGAGGATTTCCGCACATGATGCTCTTTGCGCAGCATACTTCATCACTAAAATGTAGTGTCCTTTCTGTGGAAAAGAATCTAGACTCACTGTTCTTTGCAAAGGATTAAGTTCCTTGGCGTTAAATAGGTGTAAGTACTATCTGAAGACTGTTGTTTCTCCTTCTGACCTTGGTTTAGGAACTATAGGGCTACTGCGTAGTAAAAATGTTTTTTTTTTGTCTTTAATAGCTTCAATAGATATGTGGATATGTTGTACATTATTACTTGTGACAATCCATTCCATTAGTTTTTTTAATAGTAAGCAATTCTTCTTGTGCTATTGTGGTATGGAGAACAGCACTTACTGAAGTGAAGGCTATACAAAGTGCCTTCAAAGTACAAAATAAAGCCTAAGCAGCTCTTTACTGGTATTCTAATTATACAGCATGTTATTTGTTTCAACAAATATAGAGTACTGCAATATGCTTGCAGTAAGGATCACGTGATCATATTTTATGAGTCTGCTTTTCTGTGTTAATGCCAAGGCCCAACTGAATATCCATATATAGTATCACTGCGCAATGCCACTGCCAGTACTAGACTGGTAGACGTGTACTTTGGTGACCTCAGGGTCTTGTAAGCTTAGCATCTGATGAGTAGCTATAGGCTATACATGTATATCTATGATAGACGATGGCTGAGGGCACTGAAGATTTTGCCCTCTCAAATTTTGTTAATAAAAATGTTTCTATCTATCCCTCTGCATTATACTATGTACATTTACAAATGGTGAAGAGGGTCAGTTTGCTTCTATGCAAAAAATTTTGATTCTTTTTATCAATATCTACTGTAATCATGACTGTTCTGTATTCCATCAGAAGTACTCCTTGTGGAAATGGAAGCGAGTTGTCGTTTTGTGGCTCATGTCAAGTGATAGTTTCTTCAATTCTTTGGCTAGTGTGGGCTTTCCACAGTAAAATACCCCTGCAAGTATAAAGAAAATTTACTATGATCAGAATGATATAAGATTGACTGATTGTCAGTTGTTTTTTTTCATGATGCTTAGCATTTGATACAAATGGTAGAATTGGGGTGCTTGAAAACAACTAGGAGATCGAGAGGTTTCAAATTGGGTCAGAATATTACCTACTGTAGAATTGGGGTGCTTGGAAGCAATTCTAGTGAAGACCTCCTTCCAGTTAGGCCTTGCAAAATGTGTCCTGACCTGTCAATTGCACATAACACATTTTATATCAGTAATCTACTTCAAGTTGTTTTGTCTGTTCATCCATCTGAACACCCATTTCTGTTTCAAATGCAAATTCATCGTACTTAAAGAGTAACCTTACCCTTGTGCCTGACACAATATCTACACCATGCTTTGCATGGTTCAGGGCCTGCACCATTGAGAGCAGCGTCGACCTGGCATCACGCTCTTCATACACACTTGTGAGATAGTTGTGCAGCTCTATGACACCCTGATTGCAACAGCAAAAAGCATGATCACCTTCATCAGTACACAAAAATTGCAAGGAGAGCAGCACTAGTTCAGGGAGCAGAAGGCATCACCTTCTTGTCCATTTCAGCAACTTCATTCATCACCCCCTTGAACCATTCGAATGACCCTGGCTCTCTTGTAACCCAGTAGAAGTGTGCCCTGCTCGTCCTGTACGCTCTCCTCTTGTTGCTGCTCGCCGTCGACACACTGAAGCTGTTGGCGCTGTCGTCAGACCTGCTAGTCTCCATTGCCAGATCCTGAAGAATTCAGACAAGGGAGGAGGCATCAATGCAATGATGCATCTTTCAGAAGGCTGAGAAGGGAACCCAGCTAGCCTACTGATGTTAAAGAAACCTTACCATCAGCTCATCAGCCAGCTTGATGTTGTTCAGCAGATCTCTAAGAATGCTTATGAAAGGCGTCGCACCGATCCCGAGGCCGACAAGGAGAAGAACATCGTAGTTCCTGAAATCCTGCGCCGGCGCGCCATAAGGGCCATCTACAAGCAACCTTGGTGGACTGCAGAAGAGATGAGGGAGTGCTCAGTTCCATAGCTAACTCTTAGGATCAGAAATGACAATTGACAGGGAGAGTGCATTGACCTCTTCTGTTCTGCCATGCCTAGAGCTCCAAATGAAGCTCTTCTCGGAACGCTTGGCACGAAATAGTTCTCGACGAAAATGCGCTTGAGCTCCTGCGTCCAGTCCCCCCTGGTCTGGATATGGACACTGATGTAGTCATCTCCAGGTGCTGAAGTGATGGAGAAAGGGTGCCTGAAGCAATGGGGCAAGAAAGAACACCATCAGTTACTTGTGTCTGAAAGTAGTAGTAGTAGATAGTCAGAGCAAGGCTGACTGAAGCAGTAGATTGAAGGGCAGACGAACCATTCAAATGGAGAGATCGTTGGACACTGAAGGAAAATGTACTGCCCACTCCTGTATCTGAATCCATAAGGCTTTGACATTGTGATGGTCAACACATTACCCGGTAGAAGACACACCTGAGTGGATCAAATTCAGTTAAGAACATGAACCTAATTTAGCCTATTTTCATTTTCATATTTTTACTACTACAACCATCCCAAAATATAGTTACTCCTGACTATGCACTTGGATGGTATAGCCAGAAGTAGCTATATTCTGAGACGAATGGAGGTAGTAGTAAAGAAAATGATAACAGATGCTACTCATATAGTTTATACGCTATATCCTTCTTTTTGTCTCATTTGGTTTCAACATTAGATGGTGTCACTTTTGAATTGGATAGGATGTGATGGAAAATTCCTAAAAGGAGATAGAAGCTTAGTTAGGCCTATAATATCATCAATATCGTAGTGCCAATATGACCTAACCCCAGAACCTTATCTGACCGTCCACATGCCATTATCTTTCATGCATCCTGAATCTTTCCATTCCCTATACTATATTATTGTTGCCTTCAAGATTCTTATGATATAAATGGATCACCAAACTTAATCAGTGTATGTTCCTCAATGCAAATTATACAACCTTTTTTGGTTTGGATCCAACCAACTAATAATTTTAAGAACAATTTATCGTTCAAGGAGTGATGATTAATGCTTGAAATTCAGAAAATGTATGATCATTCAGATGTTCAGTTACCTTCAGGATTTTTACTGCATAAGCCTTGGATCTGAAGGCCCGTAGCGTCCTTTCGCCGACATAAAGCATCAATGGCACAGCAATGTACATCCATGTCTGAATATCACCAAAGAAATCACTGTGTTAACTTCAGATTACTTGATAAGAGAAGGTTGTCTAAATTTCACAATGAACTCTAAATGTGAGGTTGCAAAGTTGTAAGAGTGCAGAATCTAGACATAATGAACTCTAAATCTGTGGTTTTTTTTATGTTCAGAATATGACACCTCAGCGTCGAGGAGATAGGGCAGATTGTGTTGGAATTGGATTGTTCAACGTTGGCCCTAAATAATGGCAACCGTAGATGTTGAGTGCAAAGTATGTACTCTTCTGCATTTCAGTAGTTGATTATGTTTTCTTAATGACTGATTTGTAGATGCCAAATCCGTGACCCTGTACAACCAACGCCCTGTGTTGCCAGCAATGATTGAACGGTATGTAGCCAAGATGCATGTGGCAAAGGACAGGATTCATATGAACCATATCGCAGATTGAATAGGCGCAGAAGCATCAATCCGAGTTAATTAGTGTTGAGGAATTTAGGGGTAGCACAAGTCAACCAGGGTGGAAAAAAAATCCATGGCAAATGTGAATGAACCTATTCCAGCTATGTAAGTATCATGAGCTTGTAGTACACCTCATTAACTTATCATACTATTTGTGACTGACGCAAATCAAAATGTGCTGTTTAGCCATGTGGTTGTTGGCAAGACAAAACAAAAACAAAAAAACAAACCCCTGCCTTTGGCAAATGTAGCACTCCAAAAGGAAGAACAAATGGAAAAAGGGATTAGAGTGCTACCCATAAGGCTATGAATGCAGATTTGTGAATGGCACTGACCATTGTAATTGTGGAAGATAAAGCTAATTTCTTATAGGTGTTTTCCATGTGCTCAAATTAGAAATGGTGCAAAAATAATTAAATTAATTTTCTGTAGTTTTGGAAGTTTGTATGCCTTAAAACCAACCAATGCCAGACATGCTTTAAAGGAAAACCACTAGCAGATCACACCCAATCATAATCTACAAATGGATGCCATTAACGAAATCCCCTGTCACTATAATTGTAACCTAATTGAGTAATCCAATGGGCTAGCATTTCCCCCTATAAAAATCTCTGTGGATCCAAAAATATCCAATTGGCTAGTATTTTTCTCCTATAAAACTCTCTGTGTATCCAAAAAATATACTACATATATATATGTGACAGTGATTTCATCTCCCAGACTGATTTGCAGGATACTTTATTATTTCATGGTCACAACTCACAACAGATTGGGCTTGGCATTCGGTTGGACCCCGCATTCCCCAATTGATGCGTAGGCATCTGAAAATGACAAATTGGCGTATCAAACCCCCTCAATACTGGACAGGTTCATATTTGCTTCGGTCGATCGAGTTCCGGTCTGACTCGAACGCGACACCAACCGGACAATAAATTGTGCGTGCGCCGGCGTCAACATCCCGTTACCATCACTGTACGTTCCGTGCAAGAGCTAGCTTTGCAACAGTACGGTCCGTAGAACCCAACAGATTTTATCCAAGACTGCTATGTTTATGGAATGATTGGATCTAAACTCTTTGCGGTGAAACTGGATAGAAGCCATGTGATTTATACATCATTAAACAGATTATTACAATGGATCATCGATTTAATTTTATGAATAAATTAAATATTTTAAGAAATAGACTTAACAAAAAGAAAAATCAGGTTGTCGAAGCGACGCGCCGTAGAGAGAAACGTATTTTTTGGGTGTGAAACAAATAACCCGTTTCAATAATTTAGTGAATAAGCTTAAAAAGAAGAGCGTGGAGCAAATAATCTATTTTCATAATCGAGTGAATAACTTGAAAACAACATGATGATATTGAACAGTGGTTTCAAGACTATCTAAAACAGGTTGGAGTGTTGGACACGGATAGAGATGCATCTAGTCATCCTGGACCCCACATGTACGTGGGCTCCACTCACATTTATGCACACGTCATTTTTCCTCCAAGGAAAGCAATTTGAAGCAGTGCAATGGTGGTCTACATATCTTCCTTCCATGTCCAATGTCCAAAGCATGGACCTACCCAAAAATAAATTGATGTGCCTGTGTAACTACGTACTACTAATGACCTTAAAATTTAACTTTGAATTCTTGATACTCACTAAATAATTTCTGGTGTAATGTCCTAATTATCTTTTCCTTTTTCTGTTTTGCAATGATTTTGGCCGGCCCCCCAAGAGGTCAATTGTCCCTTAATTTGCAACTAAAATTTCTCTCCTTTTTTTTTCCAATGGTGCCCTGTGCCCATCACCGTAACAGGCAGGACCAGGAGGAGGAGGATGACCCTAACAAATGGATAACAAAAGCAAAAGCCACCAAAGGAGAAAGAGAGGGCGAGAGCGAGCGAGAGCACACATCCAAAACGATCGATGCTAGAACCCAAAAAAACGTGCAATTGCAACCTTTTGGAAGGATCAAAATTAACCGGAAAAATGTCGCCCTCACGAAAGCTACCCCACGAGGCAAATTACTGGCATCTGTGATGAGCATCCTAGCAAAAAGAATCTATTGTACGGTAAGAAGTACAGAGTAATTAGCATTTGACTTTTTTTAAAAAAACAATATTGAAAATGTAGTACTTTTTTTACCATTATTTCATATCAATGTAGTAGTAAGTTTTTTTAAGGATATCGAAATAAGTATATAAAATTATAATAGTTCTTAACTTTTACAGCTATTATTCTAGATTTTGAGAGTTTAATAGGATCTTATTATAATCAAGTACTCCGAGGCTCAGTTTAAAACAGATTGTTGATAAGAATTATATAGTACTTCATTATAGGAACAAATTAGATATTTTGATAAATAGATAAACATATAGCTTAAATATATTTTTAAGCGTGAAAAAAATATTTCCTTCCAATAATCTGATGAATATATTAAAAAGAACTAAGCTCTGATAGTGAAAGGTAAAGATGACGTGACAAGGTAGCTAATATAAGCTTTACTTACCGTCCTCTGGTGCCACTTGGTGACGAGGAACATGAACCAGCCATGAACGAGCAGAAGGAGGTAGACGACGATGAGGAGGTGGTGCGAGTACCAGAAGGCGTTGAAGCCGGCGAGGTGGCCGAGCGGGAACGGGAGGCGCGGCGCCTCCCGCTTCCGCAGCGGCCGCGTCGCCAGCGTGAAGGAGACCACCATGAGCACCACCATGACGATCCCGGTGACCCCCTCGACGCCGGCGAGGAGGCCCCGGTACGTCGGCCGCGACGCGCCGAAGAAGCCGGACAGCAGCAGCTCGTACTCCTCCCGGCTCGACCCGATCAGCCGCGGGAAGTCGCACGCCAGGTGCGTCCCCGCGTGCGTGCAGATGCCCAGCGCGATTGCCGTCGCGATGATCTGCAGGTGTAGCCAAAGTTTTTTAGCTTTTGCAATTACTAGCAACCTCAACAATGTGCTAATTTTAGCCTCGCTCTCTTTGCTCTACAACTAATTAGTTGTGAAAAAGTAGATGAAACAATCAAAATTAATTTATAAAGGCCCGTTCTAAACTCCAACTCTAAACTTCGTTCCCTAAAAAAAAGTTACCTAAAAAAAGTCTAAACTTCAACTTTGTTGTTTTTTATACGTTTCCCAAACTATTAAACGGTGTATTTTTTATAAAATGTTTTTATATAAAATTTTATTTAAAAATTCAAATGAATCTATTTTTTAAGTTTGTAATGGAGTAATAATTAATTAATTATTTGTTAATTTCTTTGCTCCGGTTTTCTTGCCATTTAAGAGAAAAAACGAACGGAGCGTAAGTAAAATTTTTATATACGTGTTTTAAATTCCAAAGAAAATGTTAAAAACAAAATATTAAAAAAATAAAAATTAACTTTTAAAATTTAAATTTGACGTATGACGACTGATCCTACATAGGTATAAGCAGGGGTATTTGTAAATTTATCAATGGTTTTTATATGTTACAATAAAATGCTTTACACTATTCATATTCTAGTTTTATGATAACGAGTTAAGAGGGTGGTAAATTTATAATTGCTAATGTCAGAAGAAACGATTATTGCGATCTTGACCACCTTGATCCTATAAGTACATTTACAAACGTTTTATGCCTGGAGCTTAGCTTAATGAACACGTGGCCCTGCCGGTTGGAGTAGCTTACAGTGGCCCCACATGACAGTGGGAGCCCTGTCGGTCGGGGAGACTTTTGAATGACCGGCGCTTTGACCCTGAGCCGACCGGGCCGGGGATCTTCTGTACCCGCGGGTTCCCCGGCCACGCTACACTGATTGGACCGCCCCGGTGGGGCCCACTTAAAGCCCGAGCTACTCTCCACCTACACGGCCCAAAAGTCGCACCGCCCCACATGGGCCGAGCCGCAGAAGATCCCGAGCCGGCCCACCCGGGCCCACAAGGCAGAGACGCACCGGCCGCCAATCATTGGGCGACGAGTCGTCTCCCCGAACTCCGGCGACGGCGACCTCCCAACCACCGGCGGTGAGCTCGAGAGGAGGAGGAGTACCTACCTTGTGGAAGGTGATGCTGTCGTCGAAGGGGACGAAGAAGCGGGCCCAGGAGGAGCGGAGCCACGTCAGCGTGTTGCGGCAGACGGGGAGGAGGACGAGCGCCATGTTGAGCTTGAGCGTCTCGGCGGCGCCCTTCGCCGTCGGGAGGCAGTACCCCATCACCCGGAACGCCGGCGTGCGGCGGTACTGCACGAACTTCCACGCGAACAGTCCCGCCATGGCGGCGAACCACAGCGCCAGCACCCACGCGCGCCGCCAGTTCTCCTCCGCCGCCACCTGCGCCCTCGCCGCCGCTCGCCGCGGGCTCCACCGCCGCCTCCAGTCGTTCCTCCTCCCCTCCGACTGCCCCTGCCCCTGCCCTTGCCCTCCTTGCTGCCCTCCGCCGCCGCCGCCGAGGTTCTGGCTCCACTGCGCCGTGCTGCCGCTGCTGAGCGGCCGGCTGTAGTTCATGTACGCGTCTCGCTGGAGCAGCAGCGCCTCCAGCTGCCACAGCTGCACCACGCCGTCGCCGGAGAAGACGAGTCAAGCTCAAGCAGCAACGGACACAGAGCACAGAAATGGCGAAAGCGAAATCCTCACCTCGATGTAGCCGAGGTCCTCCGGGTCGAGCTCCTCCATGATCAGCGACGCGTACTCCTCCGCCTGCTCCTTCAGCTTCGACAGCTTGTTCGCCGACGCGCTCAGCACGATCAGCTGTAAAAAAAAAAATAACCACATGCAGTAAAAATTATTTAATTACCTTAACTAACAGTGAAGTTAATCATTCGTGTAGCCTAGTTTGACACTGGAAATGCTGTGAGAGTGAGAGTGACAGTTACGGTAGTAGTAATGTCGTTAGCCATGCAACAACGGAAGCTTCTAAAATGTTACTGTCCAGTGATTTTACAAGTTAATCATGGAGTAATAAGTAAGTGTAATTAAGTCTACTTGCCTCCTGCACTTCCTCCCTAGTGATCCTCCCGTCCACGTTGGTATCCACCCTGAAAGAAACTCGTTTATTTTTTTACAAATTCATCGAAACACGCACGAACTCAAAATTCGAAGGAAATTTGGTTGGATTTATGGCTGGCTTAGGTACATGTCGAAGAAGATTTGGAGGCGCGCGTCGAAGCTCTGGTCGGAGATTTGGACCCAGAAGTCGTAGAGCTCCTCCTTGCTGATCCGCTCGAGCTCCTGCCGCCGCCGCCGCGCCAGCGCGTCGAAGATGCCCACGGCGAACTCCTTCGAGTCCTCCATCCCTGCACCAATGCCGGCGCCGTACGCCGTGTCATCGCGTGATCGCGCCCGCGCGCGGCGCGCCATGGACATGGAGGATGGCTTTGCTTGCTTACCGATGCAGTCGCCGAAGTTGTCGCGGGAGAGGAGGCCGTCGCGGGAGAGGGCGTTGAAGCGGTGCTCGACGCGGGTCCAGAGCTCGGCGGCCTCGGCGGAGCCGGTGGTGCGGCTGATGAAGCGGAGGCCCTTGAGGGCGCGCCTGGCGCCGGAGCGGGACCGGTTCAGCCGCGCCTGGATGCGCCGCCGCTCGCGTGCGGCCATCGCCGCCTCCCGCGGCGGCGGCGGCTCCGACGGCGTGGGGGCGCGAGGCGCCGGCGCGGGCGACGGCGACCGTAGCCACGCGAACTTCTTGCGTATCCGCGACGACGTCGACGAGCACCGGCTCAGGCTCCGCCCGCTCCCCGGCGGCGTGTGCGCGGCGCCGCCCCCGGCCAACGACGTGGGCCCGTACAGCGCGCCCGTGGTGGGCGTCACGCTCCGCACCACCATGGACTCCTCGTCGAGCTCCAGCATGACCTCCACGAGGTCGCTCTGGTCGGCGAGGAACGCCGGCAGCATTCCACCGACGCCATCGCCGCCGGCGGACGACGACGTCGGCGCGAACAGCTCGTCGCTGTAGGCCGTGTTGAACGACCCGTTCTCCGTCGACGCCTCCGTCCGGTCGTCGGCGAGGTAGTCCGCGATGCGGCGGTGACCCGTCGCCCGCCGCCCGCTCGCCGACCCCCGCGACGGCGTCCACATGTCTCTCTGCGGCCGCCGCCCGCTACCTCGCTTCTTGCTGCTGACCTCGCCGTCGACCTCCGAGCATATCTCCGCGCTCTGCTTCTGCTCTGCTCTGCTTCGCTGATGGTGAAGAAGAAGAGCTCGGCGCGGCAATGGTGGTTGGGATTCGGTGTGGCTCGAGTGTCGGACGCATCCAATCCAAGAGGACGGAGATAAAAAGTAGGCAAACGGTGGGTGTCGTGTGATCCGGGAGAGAAGAGGCGTGATCGAACGGCTCAGATTACTTACACAAAACAAGAAAAAAAACATTAGTGCATAATTGAGCCTTGATTATTGCAAACTTAAAATATGCTGATGCTCCGTCCGTTTCATATTATAAATTGTTTACCTATTTTTCAATCAAATATTTTTAAGTTTGACCAAATATATAAAAAATATATAGTATTATTTTCAACACAAAACATACATATTATCAAATTATATTCAATATTAGATTTAGTAAAACCAATTTAATATTTTATATGTTGCAAAAAACTTAGTCAAATTTAATAGAGTTTGACTGGGAAAAAAATCAAACAATTTATAGTATGAAACGAAGGAAATATATAAATATAGAAAGTTTTCAGATAAAACATATCGTTCAACAGTTTAAAAACCGTGCTAAAATCTACTTATATCTTAATCGTGAAAGAACGGGGCCTAATTGGTTTAGGTTTTTAACGAACCAAACTATCATCATAAAATTAGATGGTTATGTAATTTAATTGGGGTATTTTTCACGGTCAAGTTCTTTTGATGGGATTTTCATAGCTTTCAGTTTCATGAGGACTGACAGTGAGAGAGTCGTCTGCTCTATAACTCTAGTGAGTGAGTGAGTGAGTGAGTGAGTGACAGAAAGAGTGCTACTGGGCCTGTGGACTTTGTCCTCCCTATACCTACTGCGCCGTATTAGCGTATCCGATCTGATTAGCTACAGATTACGGAATAATCAATCATTCAGTCATGGTAGCCTGCAAGCTAACAAACACTGAAATCGACTAGGGCCAAGTGGGAGATAATAATCAGCCCAAGTGTTTTGCAGTTATAATTACCCAGTCATTAGCCAGTCTCTGAATATATATCTAAGGAAATTAAACTCCACCGTTATTACACAAATAACAAAATCACCTTCCATTTTGGTTTCTGGCAAAACGCCACTGCTGCAAACGGGTGTTGGCTAGCTAGCTCGTACTGAAACCTGAAAACGTGTGTGTGGTACTAGGAAAAGGAGGGACAGGGGCGTAGTACGTTGGATCACACGAACACATTGGGCGGATGCTTTGCTTGTCTGCGAGCGGCTATGGAGGTGAGCAAACCGGTGTTGTTCGTTCGTTAGCTAGATCGGTGCTCCAAGGGCTCCGGCCAAATCCAACTTCTTCTGCAGCTGATCCGCACTGAAACATGTTGGCTGTATCCAACTACACAGGGCTATCTTGTGTCTTTGGCTTTGCCTGCAGAAGCAGCTAGCTGAACGGCATTGACATGGTGCCTATCTATTTGGAACAGGAATGTATTATGTACCATTACCAAAGCAGGCCAAGGACAAGCACACGAGTAGTTAATCTCTCTTGTATATATATTTGATGATAGAAATGTCTTATATCCCTGACCTCAATCAATCTCTTCTATATAGTATGTCGGATTTGCAATAGTATTACTTCCCGTAAAGGGGCGGCAAAATCAAAAAGAAAAATGCCGTTCTGAAGTAGGTATAAGTACAGATGAGTGGCGGCTCCTTCTGTCTTGCCATTAATTTATTTATAAATATAGTAGTTCAGAGGTTAGTAGTTTTTATCACCCTAGCAAGTAACATCTGTTGTTTTAAATGTTAATAGTCATTTTTTTTATCTTTATAGTTGTTCAGCTCAAGATTATCTTCAAGGATGATGAAAGATGAAAAATACATCTCCAACCACTTAGTACACCCAGTTAAAAGCTCAATTCTTAACTTAGTTATAGAGTTGGGCTAACCCAGTTGTCAGGGCCGCCATCGAATCCCCTATCTATCTGCGTTAAATTTGTAAGTAAGTTCATATTTCTCTCAATAGTATTGATATTTGGCTTCTTCGTGGTATCTAACTTTTTTCCTCATGATGGTTAAGCTTGCCACTACATGTAGTCAAGTTGTATTGATTAAAAATATATATAGTCTGCCAAACTATATTCAGATATGGCATGGCTAAAAAATTTCATAATATCACACGCTTGTAAGTTTTCATAATGTATGATTATAAATTTAGTGGTTGAGTGTCATACGTAGCTTTGAATTTGAAAAGTGAAACATAGATTATTTTTTTTTAGGGAGGAGTTGAGATTTTAATACACGTACGTTCCGTTTTCAACGTGTGTTAAGTAGCCAACAATCAATCAAAGAAAAAGATGCAATTGGGACGTTAATTAGTCTGATTATTGCAGAGGCTTCGTTTTTCTACCTAAAAGCCAGCAAAGATTTCGCTTTTGGAGCCGACGATTAACGTCTCTGTTGTGAAAACCACCGTTTAACGGACTGACGCTAACTGAGTAACGAGGTGCCATAGGCACCGTGCAAATCACGGCTATCATGGGGTTATGTCCCTCTCATTTTCATCTATTTCTTTCTTGAAAATGCCTTTCTTTTTTTTACCATATTTTGATGATCTGTGGTGCCTAAAGCTGGTCTTTTTCGTGGAACTTGTAGCACCTGGCCTGTTGCCAACCACATGAACAATGGATTAGTTGGGTCACACAAATCCTCATCAGTACAGACAGTACTACTTCTTAGAAGGAGTATCTGCATGAGCCTCCTGGAAGCAGAGTATGTGTGCATGATTTAACAAATGACAATTTCATTTTCATCTTCACATTACATTCGATAGAAATTTACGAATTAATAAAACCATGTGAATTTCTAACCTTCCAATTTATTCCACGATTATTGTGCCAATAACCTCTAGCTTTATTTTTGGTGGCTTCTTGTGAATTACGCTGTGAATTTTGGCGACCACTAGAGTGGTCAGTGAAGGAGTATGGAGAGGGTGGGGGAAGGTGAGAGGACTTGCGATGGGTTCCGATGAGGCGGTATCAGCACCCTAAACCCTAAATCACCCATTAAAAATTCATCAATTTAATTAAAATTCATTCTAAATTTAAAGTTTGGTTTTTAAATATGGGGTAAAAAATTTAGACCCCTTCTGATTTTTTGAGTTGCAATTTTGAGACGGAATTAATATGAACATATTCTGTACGTTTAGAATATAAAGAAATTAATTAAGACGACCATTAATTTACTCATATAAACATTTGAACGAAATTCTCTAATCCCATAAAAAGGTTCACACAGTTGCTGAAGAGATGGCCTATCGGTGAGCTGACGAGGGCCTGGAAATTCGTGCGTGTATATCCAATGTCCATGCATGTGCATATCCGAAGTTATGCTCTATCAAAAAAAAAAATTCCTGCTGCTCATGAACTGTTTTGCTTCCTCGGACAAGACAAGAAGTTGAGTTTTGTAGCGACATAGATCCTCATAAATGAAACTTGGATGGAATATTGTCTCTCGTGGCTTGATCATATAGTAGTACGTGTCCAGCGGCGTAATATTATTTTTAGCAAAAGTGCAAGTAAATCGTATTGTTACGTGCTTCCCCTTGCCTACCTAGATATAGGGTGTGTTTAGTTCACGCTAAAATTAAAAGTTTGGTTGAAATTAGAACCATGTGACGGAAAAGTTGAAAGTTTATGTGTGTAGAACAGTTTTGATGTGATGGAAAAGTTAAAAGTTTGAAGAAAAAAAATTTAAAACTAAACTCAGCCATAAGAGCTTTGATCGATAAATTCTAACAATTTATTTATTGGTGGTTTATTTTGTTTAGTCTTATGCCGCGGTGATATTTTAGAGATTATGCCGCGGTGATATTTTAGAGATTATTACCGTGTACTCTCTTCGTACCAAAGAAAACTAACTTCTGAAAATCTTCAGAAGATAATTCTTTTTAAACAGAGGGTGTACTAAATATGGGATTAAAAAATGACAAGTACACCGAACATATGAGGTTAAAAAAATGACAAGTACACCGAACCAAAAGCTTTGCCCTTCTGGGCGCTAGGTGCTCCTGTGGTTTGAGGAAAACTTAATGATATTTTGTTACATCCGGCATGAAATGAAAAAGAGAAGCATTGTTTTTATCCTCCTTTTCCTATCAGCGAGTTCCGATCCTTTTGTTCGAAATTTCTTCGTTCGTACCGAACCGCTTGCAGAATCAAATCCTGTTCCACAATATCTCATATATACATCCTTCTTTTATTTGTGCGTTGAAAATGAATGGGGCTAAGCGATCTGCCAAAGCTATGCAGTAGGGGAGTGATCCATGTTCCACCTTAGAGAGAAGCGAGAACCCAAAGCCCTTTAGATTTCCTCCACAAGATTCGTCCATGGAGAGTGAATTAGGGCCTAAGATCAGGCTAAAATATACCAATGTGTTGGGAAAGGTTCCCCAAATCAGATATATCTCTCCGAGCAAATAAGAAAATACAAAATAGCTTCATTAAAATTGCCCCGGACTCGAGCAGGACTGTTCAGGACAATACCAAGATTGTATTTATTAATCCCTGAGAAGTAAGAGACTAAAGGTGTAAATATATAGCCCATGCATGAGCAGATTCAACGTGAGTACCAGGGGCTCAAGCCCCCTACCCCGTTGGATCCTCATAGAGAGAGAGAGGGAAGGAAGGGGAAAGAAAAGTAGGGGGGCCGAAAGCATAAGAAAAAGATGAATCCCTCCTCCCCATCATTTCTGAATCCGCCCCCACCCAAGAGGGAGTTAGGACATCGAGTAATCGAACCCATAATCAAACTAATGACACCAAAACCATATCTGAATTATCCAATCAAGGAGATCGGTACTTGAAGACCAATTCGCCGATTACATCTAGCAAACTCTGTCATCAGAATTTCCTCTTTTTTTTTTCTAGTCGACTAGATTTATCTTTATACATCCTTGTATACATATACTATTCATACATATCAATCCTAATAGGATATAAGGTTATTATTTTGGAGGCTCTGATCCTATATAAAAAGTCATCTTTCTACACTATTATCAAATATTAATCAATGACAATTATCTGATTGTTTTCCACCCTAATTTTGACAGGTGTTTCTCTCTTTTCAGAGAGAATTATTTTATCATCATTCTAACAAAATGTTTATAATTAGATGCAATATTGAGCGGTTGCTTGTGTGATGTGTCAGTATCATATATACTCTAGCTGTAGGACGGCGGTGTGCCGGTGCCGATAGCCCAACACGCAGTGGTTATGTATGAGGTAATCGATCCAATTGTACAAACCCATGTACAGGATAGGCTACCAAACACCGAGATTATAGATGTCCAATTTGATACGCACAATGCGTGCAGGATGCAACAAGGTGAGGCTCTAGAGAGGCAAGACGTCATTAACAACTTTGGATTGGGACGTGTAATATGGACCTCCAAAGGTCAGGCGCCACTCCTGGACACAGCCCAAGATTCACTACTGTTTCTTCAGCGCTAATTGCACAGATTGGATTAGTAGCTTAATTTGTGTCTCTAAAAAATGGCAGAGATATCCGTCATTTTGTCTTTAAAAGATTAGTAACTTAATTGGGTTTTATTGTTCAATTCATTGCGTACGTATAAGTTGAGAAATATGATTCATGTCTTAATCGACAAACATTTTAAAATCTGAATACCAACTGGTGACTGAATGATCATATTATATGGAGTAAGAGAAAATTGAATAGAAGATCAACGTAACTGATGTGAAACACTGCATGTGGTGTGACCATGCATATCCTAAAGGATAGACAGATTAAACTATGGACAAAGCTTTGAACAACTGCCAAGTTTAAGCTTGCAAGCAAATGAGTAGTTGGAGGCTTGGGGTCTTGAATGGTATCCCAATTTATAAGCCATCTGTAATGGCTATGTAATGGTAAATGTATTATTCTTAAGATAATATCGGGAGTTACCATATTTTTTCATGTAAAAATTGGTATGTCTAGCCACTAGGTACCAAAATTTTTAGTGAAAAATTTTGATATCTATAGTTATATAAGTATTATTTTTTAAGGACCGTAAACTCTCTAGTCATATAATGTAAACCACTAGCTGATTTTCCTATGTAACATTCAAGGGGCCTAGGTACATAATAATAATTGGATTTAGTCTACAACATTTAACTTTTGATTACATAGATGTAAATGTATACTAGATGGGTACATAATAATAATTATTTTTTAAGGACCGTAAAACTAGCTGATTTTCCTATGTAACATTCAAGGGGCCTAGGTACATAATAATAATTGGATTTAGTCTACAACATTTAACTTTTGATTACATAGATGTAAATGTATACTAGATGGGTACCCCGCGCATTTTTGTGGGAGAATTGTGTAATAATATAGTATGTATGAGTTCTAAAATTTTCTTTCTTACCTACTATACAATTTTTTCATGTGTTTATATATTTTTTTTTACCTTTATCAATTATCCATAGGTTATAAATGATTGGGTTGTATAGTGTGCCTTTTGGGGAGAAGAGATGGAATTTACACCCTTGATGAATCATCCATAAGCTAAAAACAATTGAGGTGATGTGGCTTCACGAGAGAAATGAGAATTAGCATTAACTACACTTAGTGGGGATGAACTTTATAGATATATAGGATTTATATCGATGGATTTTAAAAGTCGTATTGGATTTCATATACAACTCTTAACTTCATTTTCCATAGATAAAATCATATTTTCTATAAACTATATCAACCGATCTATACCATTATAATTTAGATCTTCACAATTGAATGATTCTTATCTTTCTCCTTTTCTTTGATTAATATAAGAATTTCTAGCCTCTAGAACAAAGGTGGTGTCTTCTTTTTTATCTATCTTTATAACATATGCACACTATACGCACCTGCTCCGAATCCACTTTAAAAGTATGTTTTAGAATATGGTATGATTACTATCCATCTGAATTCGATTGGGTTTTATCCCTGCCAACAGAACAAGCTAATGGTCTAACTTCTTTTTTCTTTTTCTCAGAGTAATGTGAAAATTTCCAGCCTCCAGAGTAAATGTGGAGGGTTATTTTTATCTATCTTAATAGACAAAATTAAGAAAATAGAATATGTGTTCTTTCTAGGAAAAAAAAGTACTATGATCCATTTTGTTGTCAAATGTGTTCATCTATGTTGTTTGTAAATGACAGTAGTGTTTGCTTCTCTTTTTTTTTTTAAGATAACAGAAGAGTGAGTACACCTTCGCTCTCTCCATCAATGGTACATCTAGCAATCGAAGTTGACCCTAAAACATAGTTGTGGAGAGACATGGAAGATTGTCAGAGTACATATATATCAAGGATGCATGTAACTAGTATCTATATCAAAGAGCTCTGCTGGATATATTGAGAAGAAATAAAATTCAAAGAATACAAAATAAATTTCAGAGGGAGATGGGATTAAGAGGAGATTACAACCTGGCGAGGTTACAATAAATTGAAAGCCCCGCCTCTAGGGCAGTTTAAAAGCTAGGGCTTGTTGGTCTAGGTCTTCCAAGATGAGACCCACTACCGCAATCTCATCACATTGTGTAGGATCGAATCACAAGAACTAAGCCAACCAGAGGGGGGGTGAATGTTTGGTATACCCAAAAACCGAAAAATTTTAGCGGAAATAAAAGTTACCCTCGAATTCGACGGATCGCGGTCTGACCGAAGTAGTTGCATCGGTCGGACCGCCTGATGAATGTCGGTCTGACCGATGTAGATCGATCAGTCGAACCACCGAGATTGCCTGCCGCCGACTCCTGTCGCCGCCGGTCTGACCGCCGTGTGCCCGCCGGTCAGACCGCCGCGATGCCGCTGGTCTGACCGCCGGTAGATCGCCGGTTAGACCGCCGAAACCCGGTAAACACAAATCGAAGAACTCTTAAAGTGGATGACGACTTTATTGATTCTCTCTGTGTTTACAAAGTGCACCAACAGCACTCCTTACAAAAATTTTGACTAAACTCGAAACCCTAACTCAAAGCTCAACTCAATTGCTCTCAAAAGCGATACCGGGAAGCCTCACGCTCCCCCTCTATTTATACCCGAGGTAAGCAGCCTAAAGCCACGAACCAAACTCATACTTGAGTCCTAAACACCTTAGGAATCCTCTAGTACAAGAAAGAAACTTTACATAACCAATCGTACCAAATTTGGACTCCTTCCAAATTCGACTCCGCATCCCATACGCACACAATACCTCCATCGTATGCCATACGGAATCTCCATCAACCACGTGCATTAACTCTAACCTAAGTATCCCGCATGATCTCTGACCACTACGGATGTCGTCTTATCCCCAAGCCAACTCCTGGTCCATCACCGCAAATACTCTCCCGAGGCATCAAGTCACCTACACATGAAATAAACAAAGAAACCATATTCTAAAACCAAGCTATCTCCAACTTGACTCATTAGTAGCAAACAACAGTATTACATACATATAATATCCATCTAGAAGCCATAATCATGAAATAATCACAGATATCCAAATAACCAACCCGAAACAGAAACCGAGATAGCATCGGCCGTTCAGACCGCGAGCTGGCCGGTCCGACCGCTCGATCACCCCTGGTCTGACCGGCACACACTACCCGGTTTGACCGGTCACATGAAATAACAACAGTATCCTGTAAATTCACCCGTAAATTCCAATCATCTCCAAAACCACTTCGTGAATAAATTCCAAATAACAAAACCAATAATCTCCAATGCCCAATTGTTCATCACAGAATAATAATCAAAAACACCTTTGATTTTACACATTGTTTTTCTTGGAAAGTCATTCTATTTCTTTCTAACCACATGTTCCACTAGGAAGTGAAAGCACCGAGGCTTGACCTGCTTCTTGTGGCCGTCCCGATGATGTTATTGTTGATATCCAACTCTTTATAGAGGCGTCTATCTTGGCATATGCAAAGCCCTTTTTTACAGATGCCATCTCCCAAACTCTCCTTGTGTATGCACAATCCCTGAATACGTGATCCGTGTCTTCAAAAGCTTATGTACAGAGAGAACATATCCAATCACAAATCCAATATCGGACGAGGAGTTTTTGGCAATTAGGGCTTTGTGGTGCATGATCAACCATCCAAAGAACCTATGTTTCGGTTCGGCCTGTGCTTTCCAAAGCTAATTGTAGTTGTAGTTTGGTTCTAGAATCGCTCCTTGGAATCGCAAGAGGTACACACTTTTTGTCTAATATAGTCCGGAGGGATGTGCTACCCAAACTATATCATCTTTTGTGTTTGCGTTGAGTTGGGTAGTGGATATGAGGTTTCCTAGCTGCACGAGCTCATGGATGGCCTCCACCATATCTATCTGTTTGAAAGAAAAGATCCAAGCGTTATTTGTAAGCTCCCTATATAGGGTTCTTTGCTTTCTTTTCGCCAGTGATAATTGAGTTCGGTCTAGAAAAGTAACAATTGAACTTAATTAAAGCCCCTCAAAATTGCTGGAGTATATCTCTGCATGCATCAAGGATGCATGTAGCAATTGAGTTCAAGAGTCCAACTCAATACACAAGAAGTGGCCTCCTCTTATATAGGAAGCAGGCTAGGATTGAAATGAGAAAGGAGTTCTGTAAGATGACTTGGGTTCACACTTGAACGTATAAAGCCAGATATGACATGTTTACCTGTTGGGTCAAGTGTTCGTCCACTTGTAAATCTTCGCATTTATAACTTGGCTAAACCACGAGTGGCCTCCTCTACTGCACGAAATTAGAATAGCATCTTAGATCATGTCTCGTTGAGCATGGACCCAAAAAAACCAACCACCAAAAACAATAGTATAGTATGTAAGAATTTATCCATCTTTTACGTCGCACTCTAAATCATTAACATGCGACGTGGAACTAAACCCCAAGAAAAAATAAAGCATATAACCGGACAAACCGCCTCTACTCCCTTGAGCTAGATCAGGGAAGACGTCAAACTAGCTATCACACATGACCTGCGTTTGATTAAGCATTAAGCTAGCAATCCGGAAGACCATTGTTAGTGCAGATTTGTTAATGGCAACATCACTGATAGCATCGATCAGACCACTGCAAAATATTCCCTATCGTTTAGGTGCCTTAGCGTTTGTCTCGCCGGCCGGCAGAGGAGCAAAGTACTCCTCCTTATCGTCGTGATATGTTTTTATTTTCCCTCTCATTTTATTCACTTATCTCTGTGGCATTATATTACTGTCATGTACTTTTGATCAACGAGTGATGACCAATGTTATAGGTATATATCAATATATGTCGCATGATTTCAGCTTCTGCATTTTGCTTCTACTTTTGAATGACCAGATACATATATATAGATTCCATGATTCTATCAGGACAAAACCAATATCATATCCAAGTTTGCACGACATTAATCTCGCCGGTGATTGATTCGACCAAGACTGTCCGTGGATGCAATGATGCATCTCTGCACGTCAAACATGTCTTGAAATTTTCAGAAAACAACAAGGACTTCCGGCGCACCAGGGAGAATAACAATCTAGCATATCGAGGGGACGTATCTAGCACTAGCTAGACCTGAATTTCGATCACCTGCTAATTGCTTGTTAGCATCTAATTCTCACCTAAAACTGAATCAAGCCGATATCCATATCCATTGCAGAATCATCAAGTCAAATCGCGGTGGTTGTAGAAAGCTGGGAACTGCCATTGCTGATGACTGATGAAAAATGCATTACAACCAGCCATGAGAACCATTTCCATTATCTGGGGGAAAAGAACAGTCACACACAGCTCTCAAAGGTGAAAGTAGTCAATCTTTTCTTCCATTTTTTTGCTCCTGCATTTCACTTTCCATGAGAGGATCTCATATTTTTCTTTCTTACTGGTAACCAAACTTTATCGGGGACTTGGTGATGAGAAGAGTGGTTAGCAGTAGATTCAGAGAAGGAACTAAAGATAAAAGCTTGTTTTGTACGCCTTGTTAGGTAGTTTGTTCTTGTTATGCCTCTAGAAGATGAGATGACACCAGTCAGAACCAACCAGCTGTAACATGTCATCAGTCCACCCCCGAGTGAAATAGACAAGTGCAGTTGTTGTTTGGCATTTCATCGTTTTGTCACCAAACCGAAACAAATCCATCTTTTCTTGTTGAGAATAAACAATACCGTCTGCGAGAATCACACAACTGTTGTATCTAATTTTGTGCTCGTTTGATGCGAATTTTGTAGCTTTACTTAGCTTGGAGCAGACTAGACCAAAAAAGTTGGAAAGAAATTGGATGGAAAGTATGACATGAAATCACACTCATGGTAAAAACTACTGTCTTATATATAATAAAGGTTAACTGATGCCATAGTAAAGCTCCACTGATAGAGAAAAATGTCAGATTCAGCAATTCAAAGAAGTAAAAATGGACCTATCAGAGAGAGCAACCAAACACCATGTTGGGCTGATAGTATGCTACGATGAATTGGACATTTACCAACCAGCTCTCAGTGCAAAACAGTGGTGCATTTCGATTAGAATACTAGTCAAGTAGTCGTCCCAACTTGCTCTAATCTAGCTCGCACAAGCAGTCCACCTTGATCCTGAAAGACGTGTTAATCTCTGTCCTTCGAAAACGACCAATTTGGTTGAACTTTGAAGTCCATTCAGTCAATGCAAGAATTGGTTTTTTTTACTGCAGTATAGTCTTACAAACATACAACCTGAAAGATACAAGATAGTTCACGATCAATTGGACAGAAATAAAAAAAAATTGCAGCAAAAGTTTGTGCCTAGCTTAGGTACTCCATGTATAGGCCGTGACCACAACGTTGACATGAACAGATTACACAAAAAATTGTCACCTCTGGTGAGTTTAAATGACCAAAATTTAGATGCCAAACAGAAGGACAAACATGCGATCGGCTCAAGGGGAAACAAACGGGTGTAGTACAATTTTGGGCCGTGCCCGTGATTGCTGCCGCCGCTACTGTCCTAAACAGATGTCTGTTTGGCTGTAAGCATGAACTGTACTCTCCAGGATATTTGATAGAACAAGTTGCAAAGATTCTGCCTGACGAGTGACAAATTAATGGCCCTCTAATTTCTGCTGGATTCTGGAACTGTGGCCAGTGCACTTCCAGTTGAGTTCAGCTAGCTCAAGCATACTATAAACCAACGTAATTATGGAAATTTTACAGATTTTTGTTACATTCATCGAAGAAAGGAGCGCCTGTGATCACACTCCACGATCAACATCAGTCCAAATTTCTCGATTTCAAGCAAGAAAACTAGCCTGCAGCAAAACTGAGCTTTAGATGAAGCTGGAAACAGTGCAACGACAGCAACGGGTCAAGTCAACAGTCATCAAGAGTCATGATCTAACAAGAGAAAGGTGAGCCGTTCTACTTCTATATCTATACTGATGTAAATAGGCAAACTCATGTAAGTACACCGGTGGAACGCTGTCAGCAATAGTAATGCACTAACTAATGCCCCCTGCAACTCACCTGCTACCACTATGTTAAGACCCCAAAAAAACTCAGATAAAAACGAACCTTTACATGCATGACAAGGAGGTCTTGCAAGAGAAAAAGAAATCAAAGCTAAGGAGGATATATAATCAGGGAAATTGCAATGGCAAGAAGAAGCCATGCAAATTGTGACACCAAGAAGCTGTCAACCTGGAAGCTAGAAAAGACTTTGATCGATCGAGCTTGGTAGGTGAGGACTTGCCTATCAGCACCAAGAAAAAAGCACAAACTGTATGCACGGAAGAGACAACCGGATCAAATGTTTTTTTAAAAAAAAAAATCAATGGAACGGAATGGGACAGAGACCGGCGCCATGGTGCCCAAGACCACCATGCGTGGCCACCATGACTCCCGGCTGCCTGGAAAACGAAAACTTGCACATCAGAGTTGTTAACCCAGATGTGATTTTTGGCTCAACGATGGCACAGCCAGTATTAACGAAAGAACTTGTTTAGCTAATACCCGTGAAAAGGATTTTTCTTTGGATCAAAGCAAGTTCGCTGTTAGAAATTGTGCATGTGCGCGCGTTTGTGTCGGTCGGCTTTAGTACGTTCAGGTATCTCACTCAAATGGTCCTGTGATACTTTCAGGGATTCAGTGGGAAACTGATATATACACTGATATCACTAATATAACTGATGTAACATCCTGAGGAAAATAAGGGCTATCATGAATATTGAAAATCCAAAAAATGCAATTGACAAACACCAAAATCCAAGAAATGCTATCAACGAGTGTAAGTTCCATAAAATACCATCGCAAAAGTGATTTTGCCCCAGAATCATACAAGTGATTTATACCCTTAAACATGACTACCTATAGCGACGAATCCAACCAGAATAAGAAATCATAATCACATAGAAAACCTTTCAAACCAGTGATACACACATCCCCTTATAACTTCGAACTTCAATCTTTCCAAACTTATGCTCTAATCCAAATTTCACTCCTTACATATGCACACAATTTCTTTTGTATGCCACATAAAAACTTCACATCCACGTGTGTTGTTCTCTATAGACTTAGTATACCGCATGATATCTTTGATTGTCTGGACTTCAACTTCTCCCAAGTCTAGTTCCGATCTATCACCAAAAAAACTCTCGAGGTTTCAAGCAACACCGTCACATAAACAACCAAAGAAACATTATCCGAGTAAAAGTTTTTTTTCCAACTTGATTTATATTAGCACACAACAGTATATCTTACATATAGAAACCATCTAGAAGTCATGAATATGAAGTAATCAACATATTCCAAAAAATCAACCCGAAACTGACTCCAACATAGAGTCTACCGGTCTGACCGTTCACATACTATCAGTCATACTATAGTTACCCGCCAGTCTGACTAGCTTTACCTAGCTGGTCCAATCTTGCGGCTCCGACACTTCCCCAAATTAATTTATCATCACTTCATAAATATGAACACAGTGTGTCACAATCTGATATTTGTATAGTGTTTTATTCCTACCATATTCAATGAAATTAACACGCCAACACAACCTTTTTTTTATGGAAAAAGTATGAATTACCCCCTAAACTATAGCAGACGATTGAATTACACCCTTAAACTCGAATACTTGACATTTTACAACTCAACTATTACACGCTTGTCAGGTACTCCATTCGTCTCTAAATATAAGGGATTTTAGTTGAATGTGACGTATCCTATTACTACGAATCTAGATGTGGAACATGTCTAGGGACGGAGGGAGTAATATTTAGAGACGGAGGGAGTAATATTTGGTATTCAAGCTTAGGGGGTAATTCGTTTCAGGACGATAATTCATACATTTTTCTTTTTTTATTACCTTTGATAATTGTTTATAACCGGGACTAATCAACACATGATTTTACTTTTGGCTTTACACATTTTAATCGTGTGTTAAATGAGAAACGTCCAGAGGTCTTCCGGCTAACTCCATAAGATGGTGGGCTAGATGACCTAAATTCGAAGCCTCACTCTTTCTAATTATTTAATACTAGATTATTCTCTAATATTCGCGTCTTTTTAATCGTGTGTTAAATGGTACACTCGTATTCGTGTGTGTAGTGTAACGCTTGAAAGGTACGCGCGAAGTCTTGTTTTAATCGGAAAAGTGATTATTGTGCACTAGTTGGACCAATAAGGGAAGAAACCAGTTCTCTGCAAAGCTGGCAAATCTCTAGTAAAGGCCGGTGTTGCCCGGTCCGGGGCTCCCCGGCTCCCGAGGATTTCGTCGTTAGGCTCGCGGGTCGCCTGTTCCGCCGCGCGATGCGTCGTCAGATGGGCCGTAGCCTGCTTGGGCATGGGGCAATCGAGTCGATGCCACGCCGGGCGCGGGTTGGGCCTCGTCGCGGGGGGGTGCTTGTCAGCTGTCAGCTGTCACTTCCTGGAACGGATTCTCGGGCTGCCGATCTTGCCGGTGGGCGCCCGCGGCATCGGCGCAGTACTAACTGGGAATAAGTTCAATTTGTGATCAATCGAAATCTAATCCGTTATCCTAAACCATAAAACCAAATATCTCTACCCCAAACTTTTAAAACCGGTTCAATTTAACTCTCTTGATGATTTCGCTGACGTGGCGCCTATGTGACTCCCCTCCTATATTCCCTCTTTCTTCGTTGGCAGCGGCGGTCAGCGGTTGCGGCCTCTCTCTCCGATGACCTAGAGCTCGCCACCACCCGCACCCGCCCCCGCACCCTCATCCGATCCATCCCTTCCCTCCTCCATGGCCAAAGATGCCGCGGCGGCCGCCATGGCCACGGCCTCGCTCTCTAGCGATCTGGAGCCCGCCACAACAACGCAAATCGCCACAACAACGGGGAGCGGCGGCGTCAGTATCCAACAGTGGGGACGGGGTTCTCGGCCCATTCCGCCCCAGCGGCGAGGGCCCGACAGCAGGGGAAGAGACACCATGGCCGCCCGCCGCCAACCGAAGAGGAAGAACCGATGAGAAAGGGAGAGAAAGAGAGAGAAAAGGGAGGGAAAGAGGGAGGAGGAAGAAGTGATTTATGTTGGCCCCACATATCATTATATCAGTGGGGCCTACAACTTTTTTTTTGAATGACCAATGGGCCCCGCATATATATTTTTAATTCTAATGCCACTTAAGCGTCATGTTAACGCCAAGTAGTACGAAGACCTGGTCAGCACTGCCACGTAGGCGCCATGTCAGCGAAACCGCTCTTCAAAACTGCCGAGGGAGTCAAATTGAACTGGTTTTAGTTGAGGGTCATGGATTAGATTCGGGTCACTTTTAAGGGAGTCAAAGTGAACTTATTCCTACTAACTGGGAAGGCTTTGTTTCGATGGGCCGCCACCGTCAGCGGCCTGTCCATTTGCCCAAACTCCAAATAAATGGAAGAACACATTTTGTGTCTATTCAAACACGTCAACCACGCTATGGTTCCAAGAGAAAACTCGTGCTTGTGGTGTCCCCCTGCTTTCGTATTGCCAATTGACCTAGCCCCCTCCTGGGTAGAGCTAGAGCGCGATCAGCTGGTGAACACTGCGGCTTGGCGGCTGACTAAGTCACGAGAGCAGGAGCATGCGACAAGCACAGTACCAACCATTGGTGAGTCCACAAAACATATACTGTTCAGATACATAGTCAATATGTACACACATCATCTGATATCAATGGCAGTCAAATTCGCACTCACCTGGTGACCTGTGTATCAACAGGAGGTGGATCGAAGGCGTTTTACCTGCTGTCTTTTGGGTCGTCGGTTGCATTTCCTGCAGGAAAGAACTGCAACTGCAAGCAACAAATTCTCCAGAGATTCTAGATTTCTAGGACAGCAAAAAGAATGACAAAATGGAGACGCGGGGAATCGAACCCCGTGCCTCTCGCATGCGAAGCGAGCGCTCTACCATATGAGCTACGTCCCCATTGATGCAAACGGTATCCCCTGTATTGATTATATTGATCATTTTCAATAAACGACAGTCAGTGTCAGTTTACCCTGAAAACGCATGTTCAGTTCCCTGAAAGCAAAATGCCCAACGATTTCAGTCTGCACAAGATCGACCAATCTGACACCATCCCCAGCCTCACAGCTCGGCAACGGTAGCCAGATAGAGGCTCCAGCTAGCAAGCAAACGAACAAACCTCACGCCATGCATCTCCATCGATCCTAACCACCCTTCACCTTGATCATTGCCTTGCCCCCATCACTGACGACCTCACTATGACAGTTAAGCCTGCTAATGGACTGGGTTTAAGTGGATATAGTGGGTTGGATTTCAGTGTGGGTTAGCTTTGGGCGGGTGGAAATGGGTTGCTGCACCTGATGGACTGGACTGGTTTGGATGGAGATGGGAAATGGTTTGGATTGGTTTAGTTTTGGCTGCAAAAGTTTGGTCCCAGATTGGATTCAACCCATGGGTATCCACTGGATTGGCCCCAATCCCATCGTCTCCCTGAGAAGTCGACAACCACATCGCCGCCATCGCTAGCTCGACTTCGTCGCCGGTGGCTTGCTACCTTCCTCTCCCTCCTCCGGCAAACCTTCTCCCTTCACAAAGTCCCCAAAAAATCAACCATGGCTCCGGATCTTCTGGCTGCCCGCGGCAACAGCGACGGCATCGAAGGCCGTGGCCGCGGCCGCCATCATGGGGGAGAAGGGCGGGGCAACGTGGGGCTTGTGGCGGACAATGGTGGTGCGGTGGTGCGGACTTGGGGGAGAAGTCCTACGGCGGTGCAGCCGCGGTGGTCACGGCTGTAGTGCTCACGAGCCTCGCGACGGTGAGTCGGTGAACGCGCTCGCGGTGGTCGCGGCATCCCAGCGCTGGTGAGGCTCCTTCGCTGCGGCGGCGGCGACGACGTGGCGCACGGGAGCGCCAGATGCTCCCACGACCCTGTACGAGCTCTGCAAGCTGCTCATCCTCCATTGATGCCCTCTGCAAGCTGCTCATCCTCCCGGAGCTGACCAAAGGAGGGAGGAGGAAGAAGATGACGATGCCTGTTGGTGTTCAGAGTAATATTGTGCATTTCCTTTGGGTTGGAAATGGGTTGAGAATGGGTTGAATCCATTTGTCTGCACTTGGTTTGGATTTGTTTGGGCTTGCTCTGTGAGTGGATTGGATTGGTTTGGTTTCTGCAAACTATGAATTGAATTGGATTGGTTTAGAAGTGTACTATAGAGACAAGTGAACTGGGGCGGTTTTGGTCTGGATCTCAGTCCATTAGCAGGCTTAATGACAGTATAGCACTGCCTCCTTTTTCCCTCTGCAAGTCTGAAAATCTGAATGGAACAATCTGCAAGCAACACGCATGCTGTTGTTACTGCAAACATTTCGATTGATCAAGAATTGAAGCGACCTTGGCCTGAAACAAATGATCTGCCGGTAGGTACAGATGACTAGATGAGAGTACGTAGGTCAAGAAACAGGTTCTTGGCGACACGGACAGAGACGGCACGAGAGGCGAGAGGGTGAGACAGGAAGGTACACCAGGTTTGCCTACAGGTATCCGGCACCAACCTTTCCCAGGCAAGAACCTACTACCTCTCACATGGAATGTTCCAAGAGCCAATTTGATGCAGAGAAAACTAGCGCCCACATGGAACTAATCGAGATTCGAGAGTGGATTCAGTACTCTCTGCCTCTCTCGAGCAGATAATACCAAACTAGTTGGAAGATCATGTTTCCAGCTCATCGAGAGGTTCATCAGGTTGCAGCACCAACTTTTGTTCTGTTTTCAATTCCTCAGTGTCTTGCTTTGGTTAAACTCATCCGGTTTGCCATGGATGATTGGATGGAGGGTACCATCACTTCTCGTTTTTTGACCTGGTTGGTCCAGTGGCTAATCTGTTTCCTCTGATCCTACCATGGCTACTTCTCAAGAACGAGTAACATAATAAGCTAGAGCCTTTCAGATCAGATGTCGTCTTCAGTATTTTTTTTCTTTTTCCTAAGAACCTATCGATTTGATTTTGACCTCATGAATATGATTAATGAATAAAGCTATCTCTATTTCCTTTCCTATATTTTTTTAGACCGATGGGTTCAGGGTTCTGACGGGACAGATAGGAATATAGAATAAGATCGTAGAGCATCATTTATTTGTCCACACAAAGGGATCCATCCAATTGGGATCTTGGTATATTTGTTTTCTCTAGAAAAGCAAATCCATATACTTGCAAGTTGACAAGCATAAAGAGTTTGCAGCCATATAGAACCGAGCGAGAGCTATTTCCTGCTGGGAATCACTAGATTCAGGTCTACAGAGAAAGCAAAAAAAATGACCAGAGATTGTTCAGAGTTCAGACTGATGAAGACAAAATGGAACCCCTCTCTAGATTGAAGAATCTTGTTCCTCCAGCTAGTATCACCAGTTATCATGTTTCTTGAGCAATTCAGTTCAGGAAAATTTACATACAGTCGCCTTGCATGTTGAAGCAAGATTTATACACGAGCTGAAAGAAAGCAGCAAAGGCATGGCTTTCCATTTTTTTTCTTACTTCCATAGTGCTTAATTACAGAGGAGGATACAGAGCGAACACTCTCATTACATCCTCATACCATTTCAGACATCTCTCTAGCTAGATCGCCTATGACTCCACTAACACTATCACTACTAGTATTTGATATTTCAGTGATCTATCGGCGTAGGCGCATAGTTACATAGGAAAAAAAAAACACTGCACGCATCGCCAGCGACCACCTCACACACAGACACACGGATTCAAGACACAGACACAGATTCATGAGACACAACGGATGCGTGAAGCCTCAGGCACGTCAGCTAGCTAGCTTCCTTTGTCATAGATATTCCTCTGCTCGATTGGTTATTTTGTTTTTTCAGATTTTTCAGAACTTTTTCACCACGCTGGATCGCGCTATAGTTCATCGGTCCAACGAACTGATGACCACCCTGCAAGCACAGCAAGAAGAACCAAGAGTTTCAGATCAGAGCCAACCAACCATGGCGGAACTGTAACCTTGCAGAGAGAGAAGGGAAGAGTGCGAACCAGTCGTAGACGGTGGGGCTTCTCGGCCCGACGGCGGCGGCGGCCTCCGGCGCGGCGTCGGTGGCCGTCTTGGGTTTCCGGCGAAGCCTCCTCCAGCTGTCCCCCTTGGGCGTAGTAGCTGCACCACCGAATCAAATTTCACAAACACGTCAGGCACATGCATCAGTTCCCATTACTTTCTTAATTTCTGAATTCAATATTAACCCTGTACTATCAGACTACTACGATCCACCATTTCTTGATTAGATGAACTCCACAGATAGCATCAATCAAGAACAGATGAATGAACTCCGTAGATCTGTATTCTGTTGACTGCATCAGCCGCACTCAAGGCATAAAGCATAAAAAGCAACAAACAATTTTGATGATTTTTTTGTCTCTCTCCCATTTCCATGGAAAAAGCTCACCAGATTGACACGCAACCATGGTCTCTCGTCGCATCGGGATCCAATCCCCCAACCAACCAACCACGAACGCAGATCTAGAGTTCTACAGTGCATCGATGCGAGGGCGGCTCTACTACACGCCAATCCAGAATCCAAGAGAGAGAAAGAAAAAAAAAACAGAGGAGACCCCCACCTGACGCGAACGGGGAGTCCGGCGCGCTGGCTGGGGAGGACGGCACGGACGAGCTGTACTCGCCGCCGCCGCCGCGCGGCGACGGGACGGACAGCGACGGCGGCCGGACGATGGTGATGCTGCGCGTCACCGTCGCGGCCGGCGCATCCGGCGGCGCCGTCCCGGGGGCGGCGGCGGCGGCGGAGGAGGAGGAGGGCGAGAAGGAGGAGTACTTGCGGAGCTTGCCGAGGCCGGAGTCCGGGCGCGGGCCGGCCACCGTCTCGTCCCAGAGCTGGTCAAGGAGCCCCATGGGCGTTCGTGCGCGCGTGCGTAAGATTTGGTTCCCGCGTAGTACGTATTACCAGGCGTATGTGCGCGGCCGGAGTCGTCGCCGGCGACGAGTCGACGTCGTTGGATGGTGGCGAGGGCGAGGGCGAGGCAAGGTGAGTGATCCGTTGGAGTTGGAGGAGGATGGGTGGATGGGGAGGGGAGGGTTTTTATAGAGGAGAGAGGTGAGGGGAGGGGAGTTGGAGAGGATTCCGCCGAGATATTAGGGGGCTTGGTGTAATTTTGGATAGGGGAGATAATAACAGGTGGTTGTGTGGATTTTCACCTCTTTCCTGGCTCCACGGCTCGGCTCGGCTCGGCTCGGCAAGCTCAATAATTTTTTTCGAGCGGTACAGGATGGATACTGTCGGATCACGTACGTCATTTTTTTTTATCCATAAAAATTTTGCAAGGATGCCATTTTAATGGCAGTTCTAATAGCATTTTTGCAATTTTTTAGTAGCAGTCTTACAATAACGATTCAAAATAGTGGTGAATTTACAATTGCCCCTAAAAATTAAGAAAGGTTAAGCTCAATGACGATATTTTAAAAGGCGTATGAGGGTATATCTAATATTGGAAAAAAGAAAACGGAAGATAATGAATTTTATACTGGTTGGTTCAAGCGGTCAAGCATCCGAAATGGGGTAATAGCCATAATCTAGTTTATATGTACAGCTGCTATGAGATGTGTTACACCGATTATAAAGGAAGAGCAAGCTAGCTAATTTGGCCTACCAGCTTACCTTCGGTGAGGACTAAACTAGCAACTTGTAATCAAAGACTAGATTTAGGGTTTCCTCCCGATTGATATTCGATATGGGATATGGCTTGTGGTTACGGTTTATGATCCAATGCACTCTCCTCCCTAGGGGCTTTGTATTTATACGGACAAACAACCTCTTGTCTAAATAGAACTCGTGATTCAAATAGGCTATGAACAGATAAGACTTTGTAGCATACGGATCAGAGTCTGACATCTATTTTTGAACATACTCTTCCATAAAGGACCAGGTATACGTTATTCCCGGTAGTCATAAATATAGGTATAAGAAGTATACTTTTCTGTAACACTGACTCTGTCATTTCTCATAAACGAATAGTACCCGTGAAATAATTACTTATTATGTATCCTCTCCCATATTTGTTGCTCACTTGCTCGGAGTTGGAATAGAGAATATATAGTACTCCCCCATCTCAAAATAAGGTAATCTTTATCCCATACTAAATTTATCTTTGAGCAATCATTGTATTGAAGTTTGTGAAAGAATGGAACAAATACTAGAACTGAATTAAGTGAAAAACAATTGTATTGGGATTTAATAGTGGAGGGTGTTCTTATCATTTTGCTTTTACATTGGTACGTGCGGAATGGGTGAAAAATAAAGTTATTTTACGACGGAGATAGTATTTGATAACTTATTACTTATCATGTATCATATCCTATATTTTCCCCCTTTGAATCAAATTCAGAAAAAAAATATATATATATATATATATATATATATATATATATATATATATATATATATATATATATATATATATATATATATATATATATATATATATATATATATATATATATATATATATATATATATATATATATATATATATATATATTTGTATCTCTAATTAACAAATAAATATTAAACCTAGGTGTTACTTCCTCCGTTTCACAAATAAATATTAGACATATATATCTATCTAGATTTATTAACATCAATATGAATATGAAAAATGTTAGAATGACTTATATAGTGAAACGGAGGGAGTAAAACGATACACCAAGAAAAAAAAAGATAATATGCAGTATACATGTGAGCTCATAATTAAAATAGTGATTAGTCAATATTTTAACTTTATAATATATTTACTACACGTTTGATAATACGGAACATAAGCAAAGATACACTTATTTTATATCCTATCACATAATTTGTAGTGAATTCAAATTTAAACTTGCATTGTACCGAGTATTCTTTTCTCTCTCCTATATCCTCCGTGTGAGACTGTGAGCCTTAGATCAGTCGGACGGCTTATGAATACTCGTTCCATTTTCACCCCTACGAGTTACCTCCTCCTTTCTAAAATGTTGCAATTCAGAATGTAATATTTCAATACGGTAAATCTGGACATCTTACATCTAGTACAACGTTTTAGGACGGATGGAGTACCAGATTGAAACTGAGCCGAGACATGAGCTGAGCTGGGGCGAGCCGATCGGAGGAGCGAGCTGGGCTCCCCGGGGCAGGAGAAGCGGAGGGGTGTTTGACCCACGGAAGCAGCGTCCACGTAACGGATAAGATCCACACCTCTCAGGACAACTGTAACACGCCACGTAGTGGGGCCCCCACCTTCATCACTTAATTAGCCACTAAACTACCCATAATTAGCCACTAGGTCACGTTAATCGCATGCTGTGGATAATGATGACAAGCGAGCTATCTGCATGCTCTACTTCTAGGAATCGCTAATGAGGGAGATCTAACCGCTGGGAGCTATCGTTTCAATGTTTCATTTTAATAGGAATTAATTCATTATATACATATTGTATTAGTCAATATATGCCACACAATTATACACATAAAGTTTATATTCAAAAGTTCATATACCTGATTTAAATTTAAATTTGAATTTAAATTAAAATACTTTTTACTGAGAATGTTTCTATACATAAAGTTTTTTTTTGGGGTTATACATAAAGTTTATATGTATAAAGTTTGCAATGCATATATTTCTATATGTAAAATTTATATACACGGATTTTTTTACGTGCTGTAGATATTTTTCTATTTTGTTTCTCTTTTTCTTGAAACTTATTTTTTGAATTGATTTGAATTTTTAAAAGTGCATGTGGAAAGGGGAGCCAAGAGCTAGGGGAGGCGCATTTGCGTCGATCAGACTGATCACGTGTCACGACCACCCCTATATTAGGTCTTTTCCTTCTACTCGGTATTATATTAGTTAATAGAAATAGTAATTGCCTTCTAAAAAAATGATCTGCAGAATGAACTGAAGTGAGGATGATATGAAACTATTTTTTTTAGGACTAAACTTGAGCCTAAATGCTTCCCTTTTTTGCGTTAGAGCAAATGAGAAATGAGTATGTGAGTTGGCTAGATATTTATTAACGTTAGATATATGCTTATCTTCCAAATATTTACCCAAGTACGAGATAAAATGTTGATATAGATGTGTACTGTATATCTCCTTTCTTTAATATAAGATGTAATTGACTTTTTTCTCAAATGTTGACCAAAAATATAATGAATTAATTCTTAAAGTGAAAAATGCACCAATAGATCTAGCATTAGAAGTAACATTCAGAATATCTAGGTATGTTTGTCCATTTGCGTAAATACTTTTAGAAGAAAAACGGATTAAAAAATAGAGTTAGCAATAGTCATTCAACTTTTTGTGCATGCATATAGCCGATGTTAATTATTTGAATGTAGTGTCTAATTGGCACAGCTTTAACTTCAGCTCTACCTCTTCTAGAGCTAGAGCTCAGCCAAACAATTTTAGCTCCACCTAAAATAGGAGTAGATCTGGGTGGAGCTCTCTCATAAAATGAACTAGAGAGGTGGAGTTGGGTTTAGGCAGCTCCATAACTCCACTTCAGACCCAACTCCTGAAGTAAAATTTGGACCTGTTTGGTAGAGCTCCAACTCCTAATTTTAGCTCCAGGAGTTGGGTCTGGAGTGGAGTTGTGGAGCTGCCTAAACCCAGCTCCACATTTCTAATTCATTTTGTGAGAGAGCTCCACTCAGCTTCACTCCCATTTTAGGTGGAGCTGAAACTGTTTGGCAGAACTCCAGCTCTATGAGAGGTGGAGCTAGAGCTGGAGCTGTGCCGAACAGGCCCTAAGAGTTGGAGCTATAAAAAACATACACACTAGATATACACTAGAAAAAATATCCGTGTGTTGCAACGGGTGAAGTCTATTTTAATCTTATTATTGTTATATGGTTTAGTTAAGATGAAATTCACTGTAGGAGTTCACTTGGATATATATATTTTTAGAAAATCATGAGCTGTAGTTAGGAGTCCAATCATATCAAGTTAGCATGCGAGTTTTTTTAAACAAATTTCTTATATGATTCCTTATGTATTACCAAAAGTGAACGATCTTAGAAACCAACTCAAATACAGATATCTATTTTCAAAATCAAACAAATTTAAAAACCGAGTCATACACGGATGACATATCAAAATATTAGCGAAAATATTTTCAATTTTTATAATAGTAGAGATAAGTCATACTCACACCACTCAAAGTTATCTGCCAAAGGAGGTGGGGCTAGCAGAATGGGGAAAAGGAACAAAAATATCTAGATCAGCTAGTACTCCAAATTAAAGTATACACAGAACAGCTTAGCATTTTCCAAAAGCGAACCTAGCCAAAAACAGTTTTTTCTCCCCTGAAAAACTGCTTTCGAGTCAGCAATTAATTAGTCAAAAGCTCTATTTTGCTGTAGTAGAGATCGAAGTGCTGAAGCAGACAGCTTTCGTTCTCTTTTGGTCTAGTGGGGCAGATTCGTGAATTGTACTCACTCCGTCTCTAAATATGAACATTTTTAGCATAGTGACAAGTCAAATATTTTTAACTTTGACTATTAATAAAAAAAATAAAAAAAATAATCATATAAAATTAATGTTATTGCTTGCTCGTTGGAGAACCAATTACCAATCAAAGATTTAGAACCAATTACCAATCAAAGATTTGTTTCTGAAATTAAGGACGTCCAAACACAAAGAATTAGGGTATGTTCAATGGTAGAGACAAGTATGGTTTCTTAAACAATATAAGATTATTTAGAGACCATATCTTTACAATAGTTGAGACGATAAAGACTCTAATCATTAACTAAAAAATATTCCTTTTATTAATATTCTTTCTATTTTTTTACCCTCATGCAACCATATTTCCATATTGTAGTGATTAAGAGTCGTTGTTAAGCCGTTGTTATGCATGATAACGATGTTTTGTCTCTCCTCTTTCTCTTTCTTTCATGTCAACAAGTATTCCTAATTAGCAACGCTAAGAAACCACTATTGACAACCATTGTACATGCCCTTAGCTAATGAATTTATTGTGGCTTTCTCATTCAAAGTATGGCTAAGCACAGTGGAAGCATTGTTGCATCATCAGTGAAAGAAGCATCTGACCTGACAAAACAAAACGTATCGTTTGTTAGATACTCTGTATTCCTTAGCTCCTCCTAACAAAATTAGTACTTCTACTTGTGCTCCAGGACAAACAAAGTGTCAATTTTGGATGTTGACATGGTCTCAAGACATCTGGACAAGCTATCCCTGATAGCATATCCCTGTGAAATCTGGATTGTAACAGCACAATATTTTGATACTACCATTTCTTCCAAAAAAAAGAGAGACAACTAGTTCATTTTTATACATGTATAGCAAATCTCCTACTAGTATAAGTTCTCTTACAAAATATCATCTAATTAAATATCTAAATATTGAGTACTAGTACCTTTTTGCACTCAGATCCCTAGTTATTCCTAATGATATTTTATTTTTTCAAATCAATTAAAACTATTTATATTTTATACCCTGTGACAATAAAATTGACCACAAATAACCCTTATCCATTTGCTAGAACCATATGTCAGTCCCTTTCCTATCCTTTTTCTTCCTCCCCCCTCTCTAATTCCCGACCCTCCCCCTCCCCCCCCCCCCTCGGTTGCTCCACCTCGGCGAAGATGCCCTAAAATTTCTTCTTCCTATCTCCTCTCTCGTGTCACCGCTTCTATCCGTCTCCCTCCTCTCCAGTGACTTCTCTCCCCCAACGACAAGCTCTGTGACAGCGGGGCGCCTCTCTCCCAATGGATTTGGTAGCAGTAGGAGCAATGGGCGGCGGATCAAGAACGAGGTTGATGGCGGTGAGCAGCAACAGTAGGCTCGGGTGAGCCGGATAGTGATCGATGACGATTAGGAGGACCTCTTAGGGGCTAGATTTGGAGTTTTCCTTGAGGTCATCACTACCGTGTTCTCCACCCACCTTGGCGGCATCGGTGAGGTCAAAGCGCCAGGAGTGGCACTGGAAAGGTAGGCCCCTCTTTTCGTCTCTCCACGCTGGTTCTCTACCCACCGTAGCTTGGGAAGACGCTAGGGTGTGCGTGTGAGGGGGAGAGGGGGTACGGGGGCTACACCATGTCGTGAGGGCACGATCTCCCCAATATAGCATCAACCCATTGCTATGCTAGTCACGTAGACTCATCCTGATACATCAGGCTCACGCGGCTTCGCCGGGAGACGACAATCTTTGATGTGTCCAAGGATACCATTGATACAACCGTCGCTCACATCAAGATCAAGATGTCCAAGTGCTGGAATCTGATTCGGCCACCCACTACATTGCTGACTTCAAACAGCCGCTAAATTTGCATACGAACTCCGTTTTGGCTCCATGAGTACTTGATGAAAAATTCTCAGAGTCCACTTTCCAAAGAATCCAGCCTTGTTCCCAAATTCCATATCAGTCAACGGCAATCGCAGAAACAAGGTGCTACGTCACCTATATTGGGCCAATGGGCCTTGTAACTTCGTTTGGGACCCCAGCCCAAGTGGGGCCCATGTGGGGTGCGCCCCAAACAGGTGTAGCACGACCCTAGGGACCCCTAGGTCGTCCTCCCACCTCTTTAAATAGCTAGGTACCCGTTCAGGGTTTCTTGGGTTTTCGTTAGATTAAAGTTTAGCTTTGTTGCTTTGCCGTGTAATCCCGTGATCGGTTAGATTGTCGGTTTGCTCGTTACGGAACCCCAACTTATCATTTGTATGCAATTCTTATTTGCAATTCACATTGCTTTTATCTTGTTCTTACTTATTTCTTCGGTTTGCTTGCAGGAATAAGGTTGATCTGCACCGGCAAGATCAACAACCTACGGAGTGGTGTATCGATCGCTAAGGCGCAACATAACAACGTCTCATACGGTTGTAGTTGGGTCGTCAACATTTCTTCCAAATTGTAGTTCTCATCAATTCACCGAAAGATCGGGCCAACAACAGCCTTGAGTGTCTTGAGTGGAGCTCAGGGTTTATCAATCTTCAAGGAGGACGTAGTCGCGCTGAACGTGGTAGACAAATTCGTTGCTGGCACCTTAGGGCGGAACTCCAGGTCGACACACTGTAAATAGCCTTAATGTTGTTGCGCCCTTCCTCCAGTTAGGGGGTGGGCAGAAAAAGACCGAACCGAAAAACCGAACCAAAGTGACCAAGAAATTCGGTCAGCACTTTTAACTAAATTAGTTCGGTCAAAAGGTCTTAGGACTCAGTTAACAGAATTGACCAAAAAAACCAAAATATATCAGTGGCCCAATAACATATGTGAAATCTCAGCCCACTAGGCCCAATACCTCATCACCTGAGCAAAATCATCGCCCCATCCAGCTACAAAACAACTACGTCACGACTTTATCCTCCTACCCACGAGGCCACGATCGAGTTTCAGAAAAAAAAAAGAATTGGCAACTCCCCAGTCCCCACTGCGCGGAGGCGTTGCTAGCGGCAACCTGCGCCGAGCTGCTCGTTTGCCTCTCATGGCGGAAGAAGGCCGTGCGCCCTGTAGCGCCCCTGCCGCCTGCCGGCCAGCCGCACCCCGTGGCGAAAGAGGCATCGATGGCGGAAGAGGTCGGCCAGCCCTTGATGAAAGCGATGGAGCGGGGGAACAATGACGATGGGAGATGAGATTGATGGGATCTGGAGCTTCTGGTGGAGTGAAGATTGACGAGATCCAATACATGGCATGATCGATTTGCTTGATTTGCTTCTCTTTTTTTTCCTAAATCGTGCTCTACTTGCTGCTTGGCTGCTTGATTTGCTTTTTTTTTCCTGAATCAGTGCTCTACTTGCTAGTACTTGCTAGGGGCATCCTCATATTGTAGACTTATAGTCTTTCATCTGAGTTGCGATTATTTTTTCTGTTGTTGAAACCATTGTTACGGTTAGTTCGGTCAATGACTGAGACCGAACCGAACTAACCGAAGACCGAAGCGCTCGGTCTTGTGTTTTCTTGAAGATCGATCGGTCTCGTGATTTTGAAGACCGAATTTTCCAAAAGACCAAAGAATCGAACCGAATTTCTCGGGTAGACCGAATGCCCACCCCTACCTCTAGTAGCGCCGCTTATCAATCTTAGTAATCTCACTCAAAACTAGAATTACCCTCTTCCTCCTTTCTCAACTCCTATCTGATCTCAACACTAACAAAGAGTGCTGTAAAAGAAAAGTGGTGATGAGCAAAGCATGAATCTCCAGAGAATGTAAAATAGTTAGTAGACTACTACTACATCGTGTCGTTTACTTCTATATAGCCTGACATGCGTAAGGAATCATGCAATCTCCAGAGGCGTTGTATGGAGATCTCTGTCATGTGAGGGCCCCAGCCACCCGTAAGCGGCAATTATTGAGGCTGAGGGCTTGCCGGGCATAGCAAAGCAAGCAGCAGCATCTATCCACAGCATCCTCCACACACCACATAAGCGTCAGTGTCCGGGCAGTGTCCAGTCAACATCTGGAATTCTGGACCAGATCGATCAGCTATAGCTTTTCAAAATACTACTCATTCAGTTCTCAAGAACAAAAATATACTCCCTCTGTCTCATTTTAAATACAGCATGGTTTTCCACATCCAACTTTGATCGTCTGTCTTATTTAATTTTTTTAAAAAAATTTAAAAACATAAGTCATGAGTAAAGTACTATTCATGTTTTATGATCTCATAACAACAAAAATATTAATTATAAAAAGTTTTTAAATAAAACCGACGATCAAAGTTGGACGCGAAAATTCATGGTTGCACTTAAAATGGGATGGAGAGAGTACTACTCATTGTGGAGCAGTAATAATGGTTTTTTTTAAAATAATTGAATATTATTAACCATTAGATTATTATCAAGAATATTACTGTTAGGATTATCTACTGGAATATATGGTATATTAAATATTTTAAAACAATAAACTTAACAAATTGTTTAAAATAAATGGTCTAATTCATGCAGTAGAAGAAAAGGGTTTTTAGAAAGCTTAGTTTTTTAAACAATGGAACAAATAACCTATTTCAATGATCCGATGGATAATCTGAAAGAACAATGCCTTATATATATGCATGCTTAATTATGCTATAATTAATTCTAACTATTTACATTTGTCTCTCCATCTGTTTCCGATAAGTAATATTATAATTAAGTGATGTACTAACTGGTGTGTGCGTGGAGACAAGCAGCTGAAACAGTAGCGGTTGGAAAATTTGGTAAAGGCGTCGATGATTGGGATATTTGTGGGTCAATGAGGGCAAGCTCGGCTGTTGATTAGCCAGCGTGATATCATGCATGCGAGGAGCTTTACTTAATTACAATGACGTCACCGACCGTGGGTAAGAGTGCATTGTTAATTCGTTTTATTTATCGCGTCGGTATCTCGGCAACACAATTAAAATTTCGCTACTGTACGTAATGTTATATTTATTCAGAGCGAGAGTAAGGATTCGCTTGCTCGATCGATCATGGTTTTATAATAGGAGAGATATGAGAAGATTGAAGAAGACAGTAGGGAAGACAAATTATGTACGCGCAAAATCGATGCAATGCATGTTTACACCATGCCAAAAGCGATATCGACTGATCGATCTGTTGCTTGTAATTGTTTACTGCGTTTGTTTTTTTTAGAAACATTTGTATGATTCCATCGAGCTGTGTGTGTGTGTTTTTGTGGACAGGACGCTACAACAATAGGCTAGATGAGGTTAAGATGAAGATCCTGTGGCTGTGGTTAATTATGACTAATGGCACAGCAATTGACTGTGCCTTTCGTGGGAGTAGGTGAGATTACGGTCGGCACTCATAACAAGGCGGTGACGTAGGGGTTGTTTGGTTCGTGACCGCATGTTGCCACACTTTGCCACACCTCAAGTTAGGTAGATTTGACTAAGTTAGCCATGCGTTTGGTTCATTGTCACACTTGTGGCAAGATTTTTTTTCTAGCACTTTGGTCTCACGTGTCATTGTCTCGTAAAAGTGTGGCAATGTTATAGATTGCTAGCCAAAATGTTATGCCAAATTTGTTCGCCTAACCTTAGACAAGCTTAGCAAGAAAACTATGGCAACCCTAGGCAATGTTAGTATATAAACCAAACAGCCCCTAGTGTCATTTTCTCATTGGTGCCATCTATTATGTCCACGGCTCTACGCTGATGGCACACGGTAAGCCGTATTTGCAATTTTGCATATTGGTTGAATTAAAGGTATCGGCCGGTGAATACAATGGTGCATTTATCTAAAACGCTCGTGCTGACGCGAGTTCCTCTAAACTTTTACTCTACTTAAGTATATATATTACCTTCATTTAAAAATATAATAATTTTTAGCTATATATATAAACATATACCCTTATTCAGATATAGAGCTACAAAATATTATATATTTTCAAACGGTTCACCAGGATCAACTCGTAACTAAAACTCTATTAACATATTGACGCATAATCCTTTTACGCGGTCGCGTTAAGATCAACTCGTTAGTGCTAGCTTGAAAGAGTTGGGAGATCACACAGATTCGCCGGTAGATAGGCAGAGCCGGTGCCTGGTGTGAGCGCGGGCCCGGCACGTAGAAGACGCAAACGCCACACGCGCGCTGCGTACGTGCGGCCGGCTCTCGCATTTGCGTGTCGCCGCTGCCACCGATCGACGCCGGCACGGCCACAGATTACAACTACCATCCCCATCAAAATTAACTACAGATACTCAGTGTGTTTCTGCCTCCCCTTCTAATACGCGATTTGACAAAAACACTAGAAATTAACTCCATCAAAATCAAGATCTGCATAGATCAACCACCACAAAGATAGCAGTAGTAGCAGTACAATTTCGCGGCGAAAATTAGCCCGTCTGTCTGCGTTGCAGCCACCACTGAGAGCAAGTACAATAGCAGGCTATAAGTCAGCTGCAAACATATTTTAAGAAGATAAATGAGGAGAGAGAAGAGCAGCGGGCTACAGATTTATAGCCAGCTGTAGCACGGATCTAAGACAGCATGTGTATGATAAGTGAGACTAGGTATTAATAGTGTAGTATTACCTCCGTTTTCTAATAGATGACGCCGTTGACTTTTTCTCACATGTTTGACCATTCGTCTTATTCAAAAAATTTACGTAATTATAATTTATTTTGTTATGAGTTGTTTTATTACTCATAGTACTTTAAGAGTGATTTATATCTTATACATTTGCATAAAATTTTTAAATAAGACGAATGGTCAAATATGTGAGAAAAATCAACGGCTTCATCTATTAAAAAGCGGAGGTAGTATGTAACTGTTATATGAATAAGCTATTAAATTGGCTATAGATAAATTGGAGCTAGTAGTTGGCTATACTATTAAACTTGCTCTTATGGACGTTTCCCGTCTCCGTGATAGTAGGCAGGTGATGGTTGGCAAGCAATTTGGTTTCTCTTTTGGCAATTATTATTGCAGGATGGCTACCACAACCACATGCCTGGCCAAAATTGGGAGATTGAGACGCCTATTTCTGCACCACTGCACAGTGCTCGCTGTGTCTTCCAAGTTCTAGTAGTAGCTCTTTGCAGTGTTTGCCTGGCCCGCCAGGAGCCCAGGAGACGAATATACGATCGGTTCACGGCAGCAGTGACAGCATCTACTCCCTCGGTCAAAAAAAAAAAAAAAACCCTGGTTTCCGTGTCTAACATTTAATCGTCCGTCTTATTTAAAAAAATTATAAAAAAAAATTAAAAATATAAGCCACGCATAAAGTATTAATCATGTTTTATCATCTAACAACAACGAAAATAATAATTATAAAAAAAATCATATAAGACAGACAGTTAAATGTTGGCACGGGAACCCACAGTTTGTCTTTTTTTAGACGGAGGGAGTACACGTGTAGCAGGAGCACTGGCACTGTGGCTCTGGGAGAGGATGGCGAAGGAACAGTAGCCGCTCGCTCTGACATGAGAGATGGAATCGTGGTCCGTGCGTGGAATCTTTCCGTGCACATACACGAAGGATTCGGGTGGGTTTAGTTCACGTTAAAATTAAAAGTTTGGTTGAAATTGAAACAATGTGACAAAAAAGTTGAAAGTTTGTGTGTGTAGGAAAGCTTTGATGTAATGGAAAAGTTGGAAGTTCGAAGAAAAATTTTGGAACTAAACTTGGCCGAAATTCCTTTTCTTATTATGATGAAATTTGTACGATTTTGGGACGATCCTACCATGCATGATTATTGATTAGGTGGAAACATGTTGGACCCATATTTACAGCATACACCAGAGACTACGACATATCGTACTCTGATCGTGCGTATAGCAATGCTCCATACATGAACGCGGGCACACCGTTCAATGGAAATAACTGTTTTTTTTTCTGTTTCGTAAGATTCCAACTTCTAAATTTAATTCATAAACAGAGTATGAAGCGGTGCTGTGGAGTCGCCCAAATCCCGTTCCACTCATGTAGTTCAAATTTTCTAGACCACTCTAGTCTATTCGCTCAACTTTCTTTTTAGTTAAAACTAAAACGGTTTGGTTAGTCACTAACTTCAGGAGAGTTGGAACTTATCTATATCCATGCGAAACAAGCCTTTTTTTTTCTCTCCCGTTTTTTGTTTGCCATGAGGTGAGATTTGCAGTGTGGGCTGCTATTGTCAGCTTGGATTTAGCCTGCAGAGGGAAGGCCCATAACTAACCCACCTTGAATTCCTCTTTCCAATGGACCTTTATTCGAACCTAGGAACAAGTTTAATTTAGATTCCTTAACTTGACAGCGAGTTCGATTCTATTCTTAAACCGCAATACCAGATACAATAGGTCCCTAAAATCGGTGCAATATAGGTACCAAGACGGTTTAGATAGTGATTTCAGCTAACGTGGCACATACGTGACTAATTTGATTCGATCTTCATCTAACGTGGTATTATCTATCACGACGTCTGCGGGCGTGGATCGAGAGCTCCTCTCGGGCGGCATCGGTGGTGGCCGAGCTCATTCTGCACGGTGGCGGCGTGGATCGATCAATCGATCTCATTCTGAGCAGTGGCGGCACGAACCAAATTTCGTGGAAACAATTAGCCACGATGCTGGCACGAAGCAAATGAATCCGCGGATGGATATGGAGAACAATCTGCGGTAGATTGCCCAAACCAACTCAAAAGATCATACTAAGCAAAGCTCTCGACACGGTCCAAGAAAGTTGGAGCCAAATCACAACAATAAAAGAACAAAAGAAAACAAATCTGAGCCACCACAGATGAGCAATCCGACTGCTGCGGCGATAAAGGAGGAGGTGGTGGCAAGGGTAGAGTCTAGAGAGGATACCTTCCGAGTAGTCGAGGCTGTGGGTGGCACTCTGGCGTGATGGTGAATTGGGGAGGGATCCGACGAGAGAGGAAATGGGAACAAAGCAAAAGTGAAGGGTAGAAGATAGAGAAGAGACTCGTGGGTCCCACTATTCTTAAATTTTTATAGTTTGACTGATATATGGGCCCATACATTTTGTTTTAGTTTTTAATTCTCCATCATGTGTCACGTCAAATGAATATTGAGTCAAATTAGCCATGTAGACGTTAGCTGAAACCCTATCCAAACCGCCTTAAAACCTATATTGCACCAGTTTTTATAATTAAGAGACCAATTGCACCAGTTCAACTGTTCAAGTACGAAAATCGAACTCGATGTTAAAGGATATCAAAAGAACGTAGGTATTCGCTCGAACCTACGTAGCAAATCCTGGCTCGCCCATGCGAATAGGCCGAGATTTAGGCCTACCCGAAGTCCCGAATTATGCCCACCATGCAGCCCATTAATTTTCACAGAGAACTTATATTATCCAAAAAAAAAAACCATTTGTATTCATTATTTCCAAAAAGAAAATGTGTAAATAGGAGGAACAAATTCCTGTCGTGTTATTACATGTCAGAGAAGAAAATTAGCGCTAGCAAAGTGCGTATAAAACCTTAATGAATTGATCATCTCTAGTACGGAGTAGCACTGTAGCATCGATTTTACTGATCATATCGTCTATTATATTCTCACTTATTGGATGCGTCTTCTCTGACGACGGCCGGCGGCCGGCCGGCGATCTAGCTCAGTGGCGGTGGATGGGGGTGACGCCGCCGCCGACGGGGAGGGCGCTGCACACGTGGTTGACGAGGGGAGCGTAGAGCGGGCGGAACGGCGAGTCGGTGAGCAGGTCGCGGAAGCACCGGTCGCCGACGGTTTGGAGCACGCCGCAGCAGGGCGCGCCGACGTGGACGCCCCACGGGTGGCGCTCGCCGTCGTGCAGCAGGAGCGACGCCACCGAGCGGAGGACGTCCCCGGCGCAGACCTCAGCGCGGAGCACCGCGTTCCAGCACCCCGCCGCCGCGCCCGAGCCGCCGGGGAAGGGGAAGAAGGGCGGCACGTCGGCGTCGGCGTCGTCGCTGTCCCTGTGCGAGGACACCGGGACGGTCGATGAGGCCGTGGAGCCACCGCCGCCGCCGCCGACGGGGATCGACGTGGCCGTCGTGGCGGGCGCGAGGAGGAGAAGCTGCTGGGCTAGGAGGAGGCAGGAGGAGACGGCGGCGAGCGTGGTGGTCTTGGCGGCCATTGTTGAGCTTTTGCTCAGCTAGTCTGCTTCGTAGGAGAAGTTTTCTTGCGCTATGAAAACGATGGCTTTCTGCGTTTGTGTGGTGGATGCATGTAAGCGCTCGGTTTTATATAGGGGCTGGGTAATTACAGCGGGAGAGGCTAATTAATTAGGTTAATTGAATGGGTTTGAGCTGCTTAATTAATTGCATTTGGAGTTTTCGCAAATCCAATTAACTTGTTCTAAATGGTAGGAGTACTCCGTAGTAGTAACAGTTAGTATACGCATGTTACTCTATTTGCTTCGGTGTTAATTCTCCGAGTGAATTGACCTTCACAGGTCATGCTCCAGAGCAATTAATTGAGCTTTGTAGTGACTGATCATGTAGGAACATGAAGCTTAAAAAAGTTTCTATTGATGTAGGTATGTACTCCAGAAAGCTTTCACTGTTAGATGATCTTTGTTCAGGCCTTTTCAAGTGGTTAGACAATTTTCTAGCAAATTTCTAGCAAAATCGAGACAATTTACAAGAAGCCCGTGTTATATCTGATTTGGTCAGCCATTCTGCTAGGCCTAATCTTGCAAGACAATTTGGTCCAAAAGCCCATAAAGATGGGCCCAACAAGCCCATAGGCTTAGTAGTAAAAATCAGCTGGGCTAGGGAAGGCAGCTCTAGTTGTAGTTGGGGCATGTTTGGTCATCTCTAAAGTCCCATGCATTACAATGGATATTATAAAAGATAAAAACAAAAGTAAAAGGTACAAGTTTATATATATAGTATAGTTAATTGAGTAGGCATATAATGTCATATAAAAAAAGAACGTCCATATGTGGGGATCTTTATGGTTCCACATGTCAGCTTGTAACGTTAAGACAGACACGGACACTATCAATAGGATCATTTAAAGTAGTATAGATTATAAAAGCACCGTAGTCCTCCTCCTATTCTCATCTTATCCCACATCCCATAAAAACTGCTAAGGCCGAGTCTTTCCCTTAAGTTCCCAACTCATCTCTTTGTTTTTCATGTACATGCTTTTCAAAATACTAAACGGTGCGTGTTTTGCAAAAAAGTTTCTATAGGAAAGTTGCTTTAAAAAATCATATTAATCTATTTTTAAGTTTTTTTTTCCAAAAAAATCCAATAAAACTACGAGAGAAAAACAAAAGAAGAGAATTTTCAGTGTTACTAATAAGACATATCTCCTACATATGAGTGTTGAATAGTAACACATTGGTTGTGGAAGGGTAAGAGATTTAATATATAAGTGGGGGAGCCCCTCACCTCAATGACTAGCTTTTGGGGTGGGAAAAACCCTTTACGATCCTATAATTGGTATTAGAGCCTGGCTATTTCATCATCTCTAGCCCGAGAGACAAAGTGTGTGAAGGCCTGATGGACCATGGGTGCCTGCGGGGCCGTATACTTGAGGGACTGTGGGGAAACGATGAAGGGGCGATGAACAGCTGAGGGACACCAATATATATGTGAAGGGAGAGATTGTCGAATAGACTCATATTGGTTGTGAAAGGGTAAGGGACCGTGAGGAAACGATGAAGGGGCGATGAACGGCTGAGGGACACCAATGTATGTGAATTGGTAGATTGTTAAATAGTCTCACATTGGTTGTGGAATGTGAATAATAAATTATTAAATAGTCTCACATTGGTTGTGGAAGGGCAAGCTTTTAGGGTAGGAAATATACTTTAGTATCCTACAATAAGTTCACGATATACGGAGATATCATACATCTAACAGTATACGAGAAGGTATCATTTGAGATACTAATGTTTTTCGATGACATGTTACGTTGTTGTAATATACTCCTCATGGTTATAGCTGCCTAAACATGATTCAATATCTTGTGTGTACTCCCTCCCTCCGTTTCATAAACATGATTCAATTTTCGGGATGGAGGGTGCACTCGCGGTGGACAGGATTAAACCCTCACAGGGGACGTACATCCACTTTTAGGTACAGGCTGGATGCGCTTGCTGTGCACACGCATGCATGCCAGTCACTTCAGCTTGCTGGCACATAGAAAACCTGATTAGTAGTTTCAAGATCCACTGGCACGCAGGCATATGGTCGGCAATTCGATCCAACCCAAAACCACGCACCTTTCCCGAAATAGCTCCTCCCAACTGGCAGTCCAACTTGCCCCAAAAAGGCAAATGCAAAGAGTTATTCTCCCCTTGACCAAAGACGTTTCCAAACTTTTCCATCGATCGATCAAGCTAAGAGAGAATCAGCAGCAGCTACAGAGATAACAAAAATTATTTCATCCAAGTTGCCCATGCAAATGCAAGTAGTATGTGCCTTTTTCCGGTTTGTTCTACTGTTGCTGTCGATTCGGATTAGGCCGGCGAGCTGCAAGTTGCGCCTCATCCGTCGCCGTCGCCGTCGCCGGCGACGCAGGCCGGCGCCACCACCACCACCACCACCACCACCACCACCTGCGTGCGATCGGAATTAAAATTGTTCAGGTCGAGAGACTTCGGTACGGTCAGATGGAGAAGTATTTGTTTGTACTATCTGCCCTGAAACTGGTCCTGCGCCCAAGTTGCTCCCGAAAAGTTGCCGCATGTATGCATGCGCATAATTTTTTCTATGTGCCGACAACAGCTAAAAATAATTTTGGGATTTCATAGTTTATTTTTCGACATACATTTTAAAATCACTAAGAATAAATATAAAAGTTTTACCTTAATATTATTGGTAAACAGTTTACGACATATATAAGCTCTAGGACAAATAAATGATATGGCGGGTAATTTCATAATGCAACGGATTTATTATAGCCGCACTACTTCGCATTCAATGGATTTGAATCATTCTATTATATTGCATATCATAGTGTGTGGAAAAAAATGTTAGTAAAAAAATATCAAAGAAAAGAGATATTAATAAAAAAATGGGATTAAGATATATAATGGTATAGTAAAATTCACATGTAATATGGCATATGTTACATCAAATAAATGGTTAAAATTACACTTAATAAAATGATGAATAATTTTTTATTCTCTTTAAACCAGAGGTTATATTTATGCAGTACTACTGTTGAAATTATGGTTAAAATTACACTTGCTAAAATGACGAATAGGTTTTATTTATCGCTAGTAGTAGAAGATACTGTTAAGAATAGCTTTTGGCCGTTGCTACCAGGCAACTGCTTGAGTGATTGTTTGGTTTTACAAGTGTATCTAGATAGAGATCTCTGGGTCCATTTCAGAGATAGAGATACTGCTTGCTGGGAGTCACCGCATATCACATCCACTGCGTTCAGCAACTTGTGCAACTCCACTCGTGGGAGATGCCCGCAGACAAAGATGCATATATGCTTGGATTTTTGCCAGGAGTGCTTGAAAAGGTATTATCTTAACGTTATATCCACTATTAGTTGGGAGGAAAAGTCTACTGATTATAAGTACAATGGAGGAAAAATTAGAGAAGGTATATAAAGAAACACACATTATTTAGAAAAATGAAAATTTCTTGACAGACCAATCAACCGTACTTCTATGTGTAACCAAACCATGCAAATCATTCAAAATACATATCTAGATTGTTGTTTTTCGCCAGGTTTTTTCAGATTTGGCGAGCATCCGGAATAATTAGTGAATTACAACTCTATTATACCACAATCGGTACATTGATTTCTGCATCGTTGATGCTTTTTGCTGGGAGTACGCTTTAGACTGAAAAAAAACCAGTAATAATATCTTATCAGTATTGGTTTTTTAATGAACCGGCCTAGAAAATCTATTACTCGTGCTTGTCTTCTGTTGAGATTATGGGCAGCATATAATGATTTAATTTATTCCATAAATAAATCATGACATTACAGATGAAAACTAGCATGAACGCATCATTAGATCTACACATGTAAACTACGCAGAATAACATGAACAGATCAAATATGCGCAGCATATTGAACACGTACCGAGGTGACGAAAAGACCGGCTGCTTGGTCGAAACTTTTCGCAGGTGTCTACGAAGGCACGAAACACGCGAGCGAAGAGGAAGGCGAGCCGTCGCGAACGAACAGGGAGCAGTCGCGCGAAGCACTTCCCAAAAACCTTATTGCCGCCTTCTCCCGGTGCAGGACGTCAAAGGCAGAGGTTCCGGAGACCTGCTCTCCCGATCGCTGGTGCACGCTGGCGATCGGGATGGAGTAGTCTACGAGCGACGGCGCAGTACAGAGTAGGAGGCAAACCCTAGATTGATTTTCGCATATATTGCGTGAAGACGGCGGGTCGGTTTATATAGAGAAGGGTCGCTTGATCAGGGCGCCCGCACGATCTCTACTGCGCGTAACCGAACCGGATAAGTCGCGCGTAACTTATCCGGACTCCACGCCGTTTGCATGCATCGGATTTTTCGGAACGTTTCCAAAACAAAAACGAATCCGAATTTGCAGCAAAACAAAACTGCAAAAGGAGGCTGCATCTGCGCAAGGGTGAGGAGCCAATTTTTCGGACCATTCGACGCGTACGTCGTGCACGCGCGCCTACCCTGCCCTGCCCTGCCAGGCGAGGCGAGGCGAGCGAGCGCGCGCGTGTGTTTCCCCTCTTCTCTCCACCACACATGCTTCAAGTGGCTAGGAGGGCATCCTCCCTTTTAAGGAGGTCCCCCTCTCCTAGAATAAGCAAGGTGGTACTAAACTCCACATGCATGCCATCCCATGAGGTGGGCTTTTGTGATTTTCCAAAGAATTAATCTTCGAGTGGGCTAAGGCCCATTCATTAATTCCAACAATCCCCCACCAAATCTCAAAATCCCACTGAGATTTGCCTTTTCCAATGTACTGTTTATATACCAGCGGTTCGATGGAGACCAATTAAGGTTGAACATCCACCTAGAACTCCAAGCTACACTTACTCACAACTTGAACAATGGACTACGCCTTGAATTGCAAGTCTTGTGCAAGCAAGTTTCACTCAAAGTCTTATCTGGTACTAGACCGTTTGTAGACTACCCCTCGGGTGGAGCGTATAAGTCATACTCCTAGGTCTTTAGTAAGCTTCCTAGAAGATTCACCCAAAATCTTCATGGACTGCGACCAACAGTCAAGCTCACAAAGGTGAGTTCCTTCAAGAATGCTCTGCAGGACAACATCTTTGCTAATTAAAGCCAACAGAACTCATTAAGGCATAGCCAACCTGCCTTGCAGCTCACGAGAGTATATGCATCTTCACTTGGAGAGGGTATATATATTGGTACTCTCCTCTAGTTTATTAATGGTTTGTTCTTCCCAGGATCTAATTCACAGGATCTCCGATCACATAGACTGGGTTACCACCATAGTATAACTCACATGGGTCTCAAACCCATCTCCTTCGATGCATTGTCTATCACATTTCGTGATAGTCCCTTCGTGAAGGGATCTGCCAGGTTTCTCGCTGTTTGGATGTAATCCAACGTTATAACTCCGGAGTTTCTTAATTTCCTGACAGACTTCAATCGTCTTTTCACATGTCTAGACGATTTCATATTATCCTTAGAACTATTCACTTTGACAATTACCGTTTGATTGTCACAGTTCATAAGGATAGCCGGCACTGGTTTTTCAACAACAGGCAGATCCATTAATAGATCACGCAACCATTCTGCCTCAACAGTAGCAATATCCAGTGCCGTTAGCTCTGCTTCCATGGTTGACCTCGTCAAAATTGTCTGTTTGCAAGACCTCCATGAAACAGCACCACCACCCAGTGTGAAAACATATCCACTAGTGGCTTTGATCTCATCCACATCAGAGATCCAGTTAGAATCACTATAACCCTCCAGTACCGCAGGATACCCAGTATAGTGAAGCCCCAATTCCACAGTACCTTTCAGATAGCGCATTACTCGCTCAAGCGCACGCCAGTGATCATCTCCCGGATTAGAGGTAAATCGGCTCAACTTGCTCACAGCAAAGGAGATATCAGGCCTAGTTGCACTAGCCAGGTACATCAACGAGCCAATGATTTGGGAGTATTCCAGTTGATTCCTAGCAATTCTCTTGTTCTTGCGAAGCAACAAGCTAGGATCATAAGGTGTTGGAGAAGGCTTACTATCAATGTAGCCAAAGCGATTCAAGATCTTCTCCACATAATGGGACTGCAAGAGTGTAATCCCATTCTCACCTCTAATTAGCTTAATGTTTAAGATAACATCAGCTACTCCCAAATCTTTCATATCAAAATTTTGAGACAAGAATGATTTAACCTCATTTATCACCTCAAGGTTTGTCCCAAATATCAGTATGTCGTCAACATACAAGCACAAAATAACTCCCTCACCCCCACCATGGCGATAGTATACACATTTATTTGCCTCATTGACTGCAAAGCCTGCAGATGTCAATGTTTTGTCAAATTTCTCATGCCATTGCTTAGGAGCTTGTTTCAGACCATACAAAGACTTCAACAATTTGCACACTTTGCCTTCTTGACCTTCAAGTACAAACCCATCAGGTTGATCCATATAGATCTCCTCATCCAGCTCTCCATTAAGAAAAGCTGTCTTAACATCCATTTGATGAACGAGAAGACCATGTGAGGCTGCTAGGGAAAGTAGCACACGAATTGTGGTCAATCTAGCAACAGGTGAGTAAGTGTCAAAGAAATCTTCGCCTTCTTTCTGAGTATAGCCCTTAGCAACAAGCCGAGCCTTGTACTTTTCAATAGTACCGTCAGGCCTAAGCTTCTTCTTGAACACCCACTTGCACCCCACAGGTTTACACCCATAGGGTCGCTCTGTCACCTCCCAAGTCCCGTTAGCGATAATGGAATCCATTTCACTACGGACAGCCTCCTTCCAGTAGTCTGCATCAGGAGATGCATATGCTTCTGAAATTGACTTAGGAGTGTCATCCACGAGGTACACAGTGAAATCATCACCAAAAGACTTAGCCGTCCTTTGTCTCTTACTCCTTCGAGGAGCTTCACTGACATCCTCCTCAGAGACAAGTTCATGTGTATGTTCAGTTTGTTCTGTTGGTGTGATTGAACTGGGAATTATTTCAGAGGGTTGGTTCGAACCACTATGTGTATCCTTCATTGGGAAAAAGCTCTCAAAGAAGGTAGCATCACGAGACTCCATAATTGTACCAACATGCATGTCCGGTACCTCGGATTTAACTATTAAAAATCTATAGGCAATGCTATGATGAGCATATCCCAGAAAAACACAGTCCACAGTCTTAGGTCCAAGTTTGCGCTTCTTCGTTATTGGTACATTGACTTTCGCCAAGCACCCCCATGTGCGCAAATAAGAAAGTGATGGTTTTCTACCAATCCATATCTCATATGGTGTTTTGTCCTTATTTCTGTTAGGAACTCTGTTTAACACATGATTTGAGGTCAACAATGCCTCCCCCCACCATGCCTTAGGCAGTCCCGCGGTGTCCAACATGGCATTCACCAAGTCAGTCAGTGTGCGGTTCTTCCTTTCAGCAATCCCATTAGACTCGGGAGAATAGGGAGGCGTCCTCTCATGTATGATGCCATGTTCCTCACAGAATAAGTCAAACTCGTTCGAGAAAAACTCTCCACCACGATCAGACCTAAGCCTTTTTATCTTTCTGTCAAGTTGATTTTCAACTTCTGCCTTATAAATTTTAAAATAGTCTAGAGCCTCGTCTTTCGTTTTCAACAAGTACACATAGCAAAATCTAGTAGCATCATCAATCAATGTCATGAAATATCGTTTTCCACCCTTCGTCAACACCCCATTCATTTCACAAAGATCTGAATGTAGGAGTTCTAGTGGTGCCAAGTTTCTCTCCTCGGCAGCCTTGTGAGGCTTGCGAGGTTGCTTCGATTGCACACAACTATGGCACTTAGAACCTTTGACAATGGAAAACTTAGGAATTAAACACATGCTGGAAAGCCGAGACATCAAGCCAAAATTAATATGACATAAACGTGAATGCCAAACATTAGCCTCATCATCCACACTGCCACAAATATGGTTCACAGACTTATTGCAGAAATCAGAAAGGGAAAAGCGGAACAGGCCTCCGCACTCATAACCTTTACCAATAAAATATCCATGTTTAGACACGACTACTTTATTAGACTCAAAAACCAACTTAAATCCGTCTCTAGTCAGACGGGAGCCACTAACAAGATTCCTGTCGATAGAAGGGACATGCTGCACGTTCTTCAGCTGCACGATCTTTCCCGAAGTAAACTTCAGATCTACCGTGCCAACACCATGAACAGAAGCATGTGACCCATTCCCCATTAGGACGGTGGAACCCCGTGCGACCTGATAAGAAGAAAACAATGAGATGTCAGCACAAACATGTAGATTGGCCCCAGTATCAACCCACCAATTAGTAGATTGATTAACTGAAAAAACAGTAGGTAAATTACCATACCCGCTTCCATCTCCAGTGTTGCCAATGGTCACATTAGCAGACTTAGAAGTCTGCCCTGCAGGTGCCTTCATCCCCTTGCGCTGTGGACACTTCCTAGCCAGATGACCAACTTGGCCACACACAAAGCAAGTCCTCTCATCCTGATTAGGATTGTTGTTGTTCTTCTTCTGCTTCTTGAAGTTGGTGGTCTGCTGAGCTTTGTATTTCCCCTTGCTCTTGTTCTGGGCCTTGTGCACAACATTGGCACTGGACTGCCCACCATCGCCCTTAGACGCGGCATCTTTTTTCCCGAGCTTTCTCCTCAACATCAAGAGACGCAATCAACCCCTCAACGGAGTATTCCTGTCTCTTGTGTTTGAGTGCAGTACCAAGATGGAGGTAGTTTTGCAATAATGCACCCGGCCACAAATTTGTCGGGTAAGACACACTTAAGGAGTTCGAGTTCCTTAGCCATGGTTTGTATCTCATGAGCCTGTTCGACTACAGAACGGTTGTCAGCCATTTTGTAGTCATGAAACTGCTCCATGATATACAGATCATTGCTAGCATCAGTAGCACCGAATTTAGTATTCAGTGCATCCCACAACTCCTTAGCGTCGGTCATATGCATATACACCTCGACCAGACGATCGCCAAGAACGCTAAGAATGCATCCCACAAAGAGAGTAGTGGCTTCCTCGAATTGCTTCTGCTGTTCAGCAGTAAGAACTCCTTCAGGTTTGCCAGTACTCACCCAGAAGCATTTCATAGCTGTCAGCCACAGAGTGACCCTGATCTGCCATCTCTTAAAATGCACACCGGTGAATTTATCCGGCCTCAGTGCATCGGCAAAACCAGCCATAGTAAAATCACAATGCCTATAATAAGGTTTTTGGATTGTTGAGATTATGGGCAGCATATAATGATTTAATTTATTCCATAAATAAATCATGACATTACAGATGAAAACTAGCATGAACGCATCATTAGTTCTACACATGTAAACTACGCAGAATAACATGAACAGATCAAATATGCGCAGCATATTGAACACGTACCGAGGTGACGAAAAGACCGGCTGCTTGGTCGAAACTTTTCGCAGGTGTCTACGAAGGCACGAAACACGCGAGCGAAGAGGAAGGCGAGCCGTCGCGAACGAACAGGGAGCAGTCGCGCGAAGCGCTTCCCAAAAACCTTATTGCCGCCTTCTCCCGGTGCAGGACGTCAAAGGCAGAGGTTCCGGAGACCTGCTCTCCCGATCGCTGGTGCACGCTGGCGAGCGGGATGGAGTAGTCTACGAGCGACGGCGCAGTACAGAGTAGGAGGCAAACCCTAGACTGATTTTCGCATATATTGCGTGAAGACGGCGGGTCGGTTACAAAAGGAGGCTGCATCTGCGCAAGGGTGAGGAGCCAATTTTTCGGACCATTCAACGCGTACGTCGTGCACGCGCGCCGCCTGCCCTGCCCTGCCCTGCCAGGCCAGGCGAGGCGAGCGAGCGCGCGCGTGTGTTTCCCCTCTTCTCTCCACCACACATGCTTCAAGTGGCTAGGAGGGCATCCTCCCTTTTAAGGAGGTCCCCCTCTCCTAGAATAAGCAAGGTGGTACTAAACTCCACATGCATGCCATCCCATGAGGTGGGCTTTTGTGATTTTCCAAAGAATTAATCTTCGAGTGGGCTAAGGCCCATTCATTAATTCCAACATCTTCCTGCTGAACTTAAAAAAAAAAAACTAGTTGAGCCGAGCTGCCCAAGCACTCTGGTATTTTAAGGCCTGTTTAGTTTCCAAAACAAAAATTTTCACGCTGTCATATCGAATGCTTGCACACATGCATGGAGTATTAAATGTAAGAAAAAAACCAATTACACAGATTACGTGTAAATTGCGAGACGAATCTTTTAAGCCTAATTGCGCCATGATTTGACAATGTGGTGCTACAGTAAATATTTACTAATGATGGATTAATTAGTCTTAATAAATTCGTCTCACAGTTTCTTGCCGGAATCTGTATTTTTTTGTTATTAGACTACGCTTAATACTTTAAATGTATGTCCGCATATCCAATGTGAAAACCAATCCCAAAATTTTCCCCCAACTAAACAAGGCCTAAGTCCCAAGACTCCTCCCCACCTCACATGACCGAGCAATTGCCACCTTTCCCCGACCGGTGCAACGGTTTCTCCACCTCTCCCTAGCAAAGCAGCTCCCTCCCCCCTCCTTGGCGTGGCGGATCCAGCTGCTACACGCTTGAGATGACCAGATTCATTATTGCCCTAGCATGGAGGGTCGATGGTGTATGCCTCGAGTACTATGATAAAAAAGTTTAGATTTTGGGCATATTTAAATTGCTATCATACCAGTTTGAAGAGAATTGGATGGGTTTAGAGATAAATTTTGTGACAATTGCATAGGCATACCAAAATTTTAAGTGTGTTTGGTGTGGTTGCTACCCTATAAAATTTAAGAGACCTCATAAATTAAGACACTGAGAGAGAGAGAGAGAGCGCGCGCGTGCGGGCGTTATTTTCAAATAAGCGGTGATGAATTCTGGATTTTTCACAACTTGATTCTTTTGAAAAGCTTATTTCACAAATAGACCCCTAAAAAAACTTATCCAGAAATAGTCTATTTTGGGGCGCTAGAGTTGCTGGCGTCGTCGTCCAACGGGACGGCGTCAACCTCTCTGGCGCTGCCCCCTTGCCACCATGGCAACCAGAAACTGACATGGTAGGGGGAGCACGCCAGCATCTCTGCCCCCATCCCCCCACCCCCCTAGCGCTTGAGTCCGAATGCCACTCTTGCTTGCTCTTGCTATCTCTCCACTCTTCTCAAATTCACTCAAGATTATATCAGTAAGAGCTTTCCTGTTCTTTTTTTTTGTTTTTTCCTTAGTAAAAAAATAGTACATTGTTTTTTTACATCCTATAAAAAGAATTAGGGTTTGTTGAGTTTTTTCCTTTTATATTCGTGTGTCCTTCCTTAAAACAGGTATAACTTTCTCATACGGACTCGGAATCAGGTAAATTATATATCCACGGATATCTGCAGAAAAGAAGTTATATCCGTTTTTCCCTTGCTCTGCTAGGTTTGGAAAAATTAGAACCTTCAAATTTCGGTTGCAAGATTGTGTTTTCGAGGCGAGAAGCTTTTTGGTAGAGTTTTGGAAAATTTTACAGGTCACATATTTCATCCATTTGAGTTTAACTTTTCTATGGTTGGTTTCTGTGTGCTCCTAAGTATGAAAAAATATCAAAAAATAAAAGAAAAATAAAAAAAGTTGCACATCTCTCCTCTACACTAGGGAGGAGGAAAAAAATGGCGTGGGTGCGGGAGGGGGCGGCGCCAACCTCATTGGCGCGTTTCCCCTGCCACGTCGGCGCCGACCAGTCATCACGGTGGTAGGAGAACTGTGCCAGAGTTGCTGGCGCCATCCAATTGGACCACGGCGCGACTCTGGCGTCCAAAAAAGGATCATTTCTAAGATAAGTATTTTAAGAGTCTATTTGTAAAATAAAGTTTTCAAAAAGATCAAATTGTGAAAAATCCAGCGATGAACTATCATGATAGGTTTGATCTGGTGTATGCAGAAAAACATGTGTGGTCAGTGCTTGTGCCAGCAACAGGCCAACCAATCAGCTATAAGAGATTGGCTAGAAATTAAGCTCGCGGACGGCCGGCCAAGTTAAATTTTGGCATGTGTAGGTAGCTAGAAGGTGCGCGGCGTTGTGTTCCTGCAACTGCTGGTCTCTGATCGATGACCATCACAGGTTTCTCAGCACTGATCCATCCACACACACATAAAATGGGTCCCCGGTATCATCAATGCCAAAAGCTGCCCTGTCCAGTTGAGATGCCCATGTTCTTCGAGGGTCTTCCTTTGCCTTCTGTCATGTACTAACACGTAGACGTAGATGTAGTACGTCTATGCGTGCGACCCTTATTATTAATTGTAGCGAAAAGGGCGACGTGATTGCTATCGTCGTTATCTGCGAATTTAATTTCTTTTTGGTAAAATTTACTATAAGAAATTAAAAGGAATATAATTAGTTAGGAAACATCGAAAAACATGTTATGCTATGGGACATAAAAAAACTGATAATTATATGTTAGATGCCTGCGGTATTATTTTATAATATCCAAAGAAAATAGTGAGAGAAATAGTCACAAAAGTACAATTTTGCCCTGCATGCCAAGTCCACCTTGCATACAGCTACGACGCTGTCGTCCCACCCGCCGTTGTCGCTGGCTCTCTTGGGGGGGTTTGAGAGGACCTCCCTGGGCCTATAGCTTCGCGTCGTTCCTGAACTCGTTGCCGCTGCAGTGCGAGGGCCACACCGACGATGGTGCTTCGCCACATACTACCCTTGCAGGCAAGCACAATGTGTGACCACCTCCTGGTTCATCTCGAGCAGGACACCATGGAGTGCAGGCGGTCGCAGTTGGTCTCACCGCAGCGCCGCGACACGCGCCGTCGTCACCAGGGAGGCGGCTCTCTAGGGGGTTCGAGGGGGCCCACTTGAGTGGGCCCGTGGCTTAGCGTCATTCCTGCACTCATCATCGCTGCAGTATGAGGGCTGCGTCGGTTCCGGACATCTCGTGGCCACCGCGGTATCGGAGCTATATGCGAGCTACATGGCCGGCTGGAGCAAAATCATACTTTTGTGGTTGTTTCTCTCTCTCCATTTACTCTAGATATAATAAAATAGTGGTGCGGGTGTCTAGCAACTAATTACCAATTTTTTTTGCGGTGCCTCACATCAAATACGTGTTTTTGCAATGTCCCTTAGCTAATTATACGTTTTTTTGGATGTCCTGTAGCAAATCTTTCCTTAATTCAAATATCGTTTATATTTTGAGTTCAGTTACTGGAGAACGTATCGTATCATGTGCACAAAAGTTTTCTGTGTAAACACCGTACACACCAACTAATAAATATTTAAAAAAAATCGAGAAAAGAATTGTCATGTACTTTCAAAAGCATTATGTGTAAAATCTTACCCTCAAATTCACTAGAGTAAATTTCATAAAACTACATGTACTTTTCTCAATCTATCACAAAACTACATATTTAAGGTGATGTATCACAAAACTACAGGTTTAGAATCAAAATTATCGAAGAACTACATATTTAAGATGAAGTTTCATGAAACTACATGTTTAGAAACAAAATTATCTCAAAACTACATGTTTTGCACCAAATGAAATACAAAACTACAACACTTATGACTCTTACAAAATAGTAGTGGTAGAAATTTAAACAGTAGTTTTGTGATATTTAAGTATTAAATCTATAGTGTTTTTTTATGTTTGGTCTTAAATCTGTAGTTTTGTGGTACAACGTCTTAAATTTATAGTTTTGCGATAATTCGGCCAAAATACATATAGTTTTGTGAAATATACTCAATTCATTATATTTTATCCATAAAATAGATAAAATTTCTGACAGCATCAAGTGTATAAATATTTCATAATGTTTTCTTTTTTGATGCTCCATATGTAGAATAAATTTGGAGATGTGACTTTATATATAAATACGGTGCCTTTTGTATTTCACACTGTGGCCTCAAATTCATAGAAACGGCCTAGTATTTTTCAACTGGATCTTATTAGGAGGGAGATGTGAATGTCCCATATTCTCGAGTTATTTTATTTATGTTTTAGAACTGATTGGTTTCTTGCCTATTGATAGAGATCAGAGATGTGAACCAATTTTATTATCTAAAAAACGTTGGGAGGAAATTTTATCTATTGAGGTTGAAATTAAGAGTTGCATATAAATCCAATTCTATTTTTAAAATAGTGTATCTTTGGAAATGGAAGCTAAAGAGTATTATATCAAACTCAATTCTTTTTTTTTTGTTCTATGCAAAATTGCATGGAAATTTAAAATAATCTTTTACTGCCCCCACCTCAATATTTCTTATACTGCACATGGATGGACAACTGAACATTCCAATCAATAATACTGCCTCCACCGATCCCAAAATATAATAAATTTTGGGTATGAATCTGGATAATCTGTTGATCATTAGCCCTCATTTTTCTTCATTTAATTCATCAGGGAGAAGTACCCAGATTTGACAATATTGCACATATTCATATAAGAATTGACGTGTGGCCAAACTTTAAATTGGCCAATTTCTAGCTAGGCAAATTAATAGCCACCCGCATACATGCAAACCGAATGACGTCTGCCAAAGGTGTTATTGAGATTACAGGTTACTGCCCTAGATCATCAGTGCGTCATATCATTATCTGAATCGTTTTCTTCTTGATCAATCAGCTTAATTATTAGCACAAATGACGGTCGTCTTGAGCACTGCACGTACGAAATAGATTCAAAAATGTTGCAGTACAAAAATCTTCGGCCAAAAGTACGTACTTCTACGTTCTTCCGGCCCTTCTCTTTGAAGACTTCCCAGCGTCCTCTTGCTGCAGATTATCAGGCACAGATAGAAATACAGAGTTAGTCAAGGGTTATTAAATCTTGTGTACGTAATCAGTGTCCATGTAGCGCAAGAAAACCTATTCTGTGCTTATAATTAATTAAGCGACCAAACTGTTTATGGATAATCTTCTCTAAGCTTGGGCAGGCAAGAGGATGCAATGCACCTAACCATTACTGTAATTTGCATGCCGTATAAAACGACAGCTCGTGCTCTTCTCCCGACATGCTTGTGTGCAAACAGTTGTCAGAGAAAGCGACGCACACTCTAAAAAAAATGGGAAAGTTAATTTCTGAAGAAAAAGATGGCCTGTTTAGTCACTAATCAGAAAGGACATACAGCTAGGTAACTGCTGTGTCTCGTCGTATCAGTCAGAGGAATCAGTGGTGTACGACACGACAGTCACGTACCGCCGACCGGAACGACGACGACGTCGGCGGCGCCGGCGCCGGCGGCCGGAGGAACAGCTCCTCGAACTGCCTCTGCAGGTCTTCGAAGCTCTCGTTCTTGCCATTCTCCTGCGCACGCGTTCACCACACCAACATGCATGAACAGGGTGTGAATTTACATCGAATTTTTAAAGTTCACGTCGAAATTCGAATTCAGATAGGTTTGTTACCGTAGGGCCGGTTTTGTTCATGGCCTCGAGAATGTCGCCGAGAATTTCACCGGCGCCCTGCACGTGAATTGGCACGACCAAGTCAGCACACAAGCCGGCCACAAAATATCTTTATCATTGATTGGTGCAAAAAAAAAGAGATAAAAAAGGCCGGAAAATGCTGTTACATCATCATCGCCGTCGCTGTCGTAGGCTCCGACGTCATAGAGGATCCTCTTGTTGGGATCGGAGAGCACTGTTCAGTTAAAACCACGTCGCTGTCAGAATGGTGAAACAACGGGAACGGACAGACCGTAACAGCAGCGAAGACCGATCAACGAGAAGCTAAAAAAAAATCTCAGCGTCCGAAATCAATGGCAGCTTGTGCTCTGAGCACTGGTCAGAAGCAGAGGAAGACGAAGAAGGTGGCTGAGATTTAATTACCGGCGTAGGCTCCCTGGATCTTCTGGAACCTCACCTTGGCCGCCTCTGCACCGCCGCCGGCTGAGCTCCCGGCGGCGCCGCACTTGTCCGGGTGCCATTTCTGCCCGGAGACAAACAGCCACTGGGAGACGGTTAAATCGGCAAAAAAAAAAAAAACAGAGCAAAGCAGAGGAATCAGCACCGTACCATGGCGAGCTTGCGGTAGGCGGTGCGCAGGTCGGCGTCGGAGCAGTCGCTGGCGACGCCGAGCACCGCGTAGAGGCTCCCGTTCTTGCCGGCCATCGCAACAACGAGCCCGCGGCTACCGATCGGATTGTGTGTGGAGGAGAGGAGGAGCACGCTGGTTTGCTAGCTAAGGCCGCGGGTGCATGAGGCGGCTACTTATAGCCGCGCGGGGCCAGGGGGATTGCATTTCACCGTTCGCTGCACCTGCACCAAGGCCACGGGCTGGTTGGCCGCGGCAACTTGGAGGCAGCGATATTTCTACTCGTTTCTACGTACTCCCGTTTCCGCGCGGCGTCAACCGCGCGCAGTGGAGGCCGTTGCGTCAGGGTAAAGGGCGGGGACGACGGCGTGCGTCGCTGCCGTGGCCTGAAAAGGCACCAAGTCGACGACCACCCACCCCGCGGTTGCCTTTGCCTGTGGTGGTAGTGCGCGACTGACCGTGTTGTGTTAATGTGTTGGACGGTTGGGGTATATTCGTGTGGATGCGTGGTATATGGGCCGGGTTCGAAAGGTTCGGTGTACGGCGAAAGCGGGGAGTTAGAAAGGGGTAGGGTAGTGTGGCGGAGTGTGCAGCAGTGCACCAGTTCAGTGGATTTCGTCGTTCGAGGTGTGGTGGTGTGGGTATCGCCGTATCGCGCGCGCGGTGCTAGCTGTTTAGCTGTTGGCGACAGTGAACAGGGGCGTGTTCCGTGTACGTACGTACGTACGCGTGGTCGCGATTCTCGCCAACCGACTTTCTTTTGCCAGAGGATATGGGCCAGCATGCTCCGAGAGGGGGCATTTAAGTGGCTCCCGGGAGCAACAGAATAGGGTGCTCCGGCCTCCGGGCACTCCGCTTTTTACTTCGGGTAACCCACATTTTCCGCCACAACGGTGGTAAAAATCGCCGTGTTCCTTACCGATTAATTATTTGCCTATTAGAGTGTGTGTAGGTAAAGGGAAATAGAAATTCACGTACTAAACCATTCAGAAAACCTAGACAACGGTATTCCGTTGGAACGAGATATCCTTTTATGAGACAGTACCTGATACCTGTTATGATACCAGCTACATGGTACACGATACCTGTGCAAGAAAATAGTTAATATGTCTATCCCGTTGCAACGGGATCCCGTTTTGTAGCAGCCCTCAAACCATTCTAGGAATGTAGGGAGATTTTTCTTCTCTCCCAGTTTTACAATATTCGTAAGGAACAAACGGCCCACCAAACTTACCGTATTAGTGTCCAAAATATTAGTGTTCTCACTAGTTCTTTTTTCATTTTCCTCCATGTCATAGGTCAATCCAATTATTTTCCAATAGCATATTTCCGTTGATATATCTCTCTCCTCTCCATACAAGCTCCTGCCTAAGGCTGCTTTCGTTTGCATGGGTTAGCAACTTCCATGGCTCCATCACTTGCACTTATAACGGAGCGATATTTTAATGCATGATTAATTAAGTATATTAGTTAAAAAATACTTTAAAATAGATTGATATGATTTTTAAAGCAACTTTTTTTTTATAAAAAAACACTTTATCTAGCAGTTTAAAATCGTGCGCGCAAAAAAAAAGAAAAAGTTGAGAAAGGGGACTTCCGAACAAAGCCTATTCCATAGAGAAAAACTCTAGCTGCCTCTAACAAATCTCTCCCTAGTCAGGTGAAATTAGGGGACATGCTTCACACATGCCATCACTTCTGGTTATCCCTGGTTCCCATGGCCGCCCTCCATATAATCCCTAAACTTTTCACCAAAAAATCATGCTTTGTAGCTCAAATTATTTCTTCACCATCATCCCCGCCCATCCACTATTAGAAAAAAGAGAATTCAGAAAGTACTTTGGCCAGAATTTCTCTAGGTATGTTAATGCATCTAGCCATGCTGGTGGAAACTACTCCCCTCCTTTGAAAGATCTTATCCCATTTTGATTTTAGAATGTTTGAACTAATAGCATGGAAGTGTAAACCCTGATGTAAGTGTGAACCTACTATTTTAACGTTTTGAAGGGAAATAATTGAGGTATCATGAGCAGGAAAATATATTAAATAAAAATATCCTTGCAGTTTTAGAAACCTAAGGAAAGTTACTATACATACTGGATACAATGCTATGTAAGCAAAGTTCCGTACCATTTCAAACCCTATGAAATTTTCCTACGCTTTTAGAGCTATAACGGTAGGGCACTTCTATTACCCCAGAAATCTTTCCCCATGAAAGGGTTCCCTATGAAAAAACATAGGGAACTAGTTTCCCTACTAGTTTCAGGCTATTCCCTAGTAGAAGAAGCGGTATGGAATATAGTTAGTTCTAGTAATGCATGCAAATGATTATAAGAAAATTTATAGAGAATATCGAACAAAAGATATAGTGTGTTTTCATATGTTAATGGTGCAAAACAGAGTATAGATGTTTGATAAATTAACAATATGTGGTTGGCCAAATAATATTTATTGCACACTCTGCCAATACACCAAAGAAACATCCTTCCACATACTTACAGAGTGTATGTATATGAGGAAAATCTCAAACAAGATTTCACTTGGACATCACGTGAGCAAATCAACCTGAAAATATGGAGCGCAACCACGGCAATCTATGAATGGTGGGTGATGCTGGCCACGGGCTGAGGCCTTAAAAAAAGGGTGCACACTCTCATCCTTCTTACGGCGTGGGAAATCTCTAAAGAGGAAAACCGAAGAATATTCTAACATAAAGAACTCTCAGCAATAGCGGTGAGCACAAAGATCAAGGAGCAGGCCAAAATCTAGACCTTGAGGGAGCAAAACATCTTTCAGGCCAAAATATAGGCCTTGAGGGAGCAAAACATCTTTCAGAGCTTATAGCTTAACCTTTTTCGTTGTGTGAAGTTTCCCTTTTATACCTGTACAACTCGATTTTCTCCTGCTTTTGTCAATCAAATTGACACACTCTGTACCAATTCGTTAAAAATGGGTAAGGATAAATTTTAGTGATGTTTTCTCTGTTGTATTTTGGAATTTTTTTTAGCGCAGTTTGGCCATTTTTATATTTCGATTTAAAGTTCTGTGGAGAGGGGAATGCCAGCTCTCTCTATTTTTATTCTATCTGGATGTGTCAAAGGGCATTTGATTGAAAAATCAAGCCAAAATACTACAAATTCTTGCTATTTAGATCCCATTTACTAATTGGGCACTTAATGGGCTGCACTAAGTAGTCTATTGCTGATTAATTTTGAGACATGAAATAAGAATGATTGTTGTGCCAAAAAAAAAAGGAATAATATCGCGTAGTAGTACTATATGTAACATATGGACTACTTCGCAATAAGTAACATTTAGTGAAAAGACCACTATAATTATAAAGACAAAACAATTTTAGGATTTTTAATAAAGATGACATCTCATGTCAGCGCGTTTGCATGACTTTAAGTGGCTAGTATTATTGAAGAAAGGAAATTAACCACAGACCTAACCTAGCTACTTAGGCAGGATACAGAATTATAGATCATATATTCGTTAATCCTTTTCACTTGTGCTCGATCGAAAGCAACCTTTTACGTGCAAGTTGTTCATGGCAAACTGAGGAGTGAATCGTGCGGTACCAACTTGCTTGATCGGTAGCATCAGCCGGATCCCTCAAGATGGTCACTAGTATTAACTTTTTCTCTTCCATGTTGAATTATTGATTTATACTCCCTCCATCTACTTTTAATAGTCATATTTTATCTTGACACACAGACCAAGGATAAGTAATTGTACTTATCATCCATTTAAATATGCTACTAGTCATTCCTCGTAAACAAGCGATTAATTAATATTTACATTTCTCAATGCCTATGTAGCCAATCATGTATGGAAGAATGGAGAGTCACGCATTAAATTCGAGAAAATCATTAAGATGATAGGTCGTTGGATTGAAATATGCTTATCAAAAATAAAATTTTCAGATTTGGAAATATGACTATCAAAAATAGATGGAGGGAGTAATATTTATTTATATGCATCTAGTTCGTCCTCTCGAACTGGAAGAGATTCTCGTCATCTTATCATCCTTTTTTGTTTATTTTATAATCAGGATACTGAAGGTCTGAAGCAACAGTTAGCTTCTCATGGTCAGGTCGAAACAGGGAGCAGCAGCGTAACTGCATTAGAATGCAAGCCTGAAAAAACAGTGTGAGGCTTCTTCTTATTGGGCCAGTAGTATTAAGAATCCTGTCCTATACATCCGACCCTGCCTCATCTACCAACCATTGAATCCATATGAGCCAGAGTTTCTATACATGTGGGTTAGGGTTAGCAGTAGCTAAGTGTTGGTTGGACGCAAGTCGTAAATTGTAGGAATAAGTTCACCGGAGGTCCCTCAACTTAACAAAGAGATTTTTTGAGGTCCCTTAACCACTAGACCAGAAATGTATACCCCTAAACTTACGCAAACCGTGCACACAAGGTCCTATGACAGTATATATTGGTGGTTTCGCTGATGTGGCATCCTAGTCAGCAAAAAAAAATTAAAAAAAGTACGTGGAAATCACCTGTCAGCTGTCTTTTTTTTTCCTTCTCTTTTCTCCTTCTCTTCTCTTCTCTTTTCTCTCTTCTCTCTTCCCTTCTTCTGGCTGGCACCGGGTGGAATCGGCAAGCGCGGCAGTGGGCGAGCACGGCAGCAGAGCGACGGCGGGCTACGGGCGGAGCAGATAGCGGGTGAGCACGGCAGCGGAGCGGAGGCAGCAGAGCGGCGGCGGGCTGCGGGTGGAGCGGGCGGCGGAGGGGAGGCAGCGGAGCGGCTGCGACAATGTGGCAACAATGGAATCCGGTCGCCATGTGTTCTTATACTGGATAGGCTTAATTGCTCGATAAATAACACCCCCATGCATGCATTTCACCACGACCGAACCACGCCTAAACCTAGCTAAATAAGCTCCAAACAAAGTAATTAATTAAGATGACCATGAAGGTGAAGAGCACCATGATGGCTGCTTCCTTCCTGCTCTTCCTCTTCCTCCTCTCCGGCATCTTCACCGCCACCACCAACAACAACATTCGCCTCCCCAGCATCGGCTGCCCGTGCGTCGATGACAACGTGCACCGTCGTCGCTGCGCATGCCGGCGCTGCCAGGTCGGCTTGGCTGAACTCTGCTGGACGCCGGCCCGAAGAAGGGAAGAGAGAGGAGAGAAAAGAGAAGAGAAGAGAAGGAGAAGAAAAGAGAAGAAAAAAAAATACTCCCTCCATTTCAAAATGTTTGACACCGTTGACTTTTTAGTACGCGTTTGACCATTCATCTTATTAAAAAAATTTAAGTAATTATTTATTCTTTTCATATCATTTGATATATTGTTAAATATACTTTTATGTACACATATAGTTTTACATATTTCACAAATTTTTTAATAAGATGAATGGTCAAACAGTTACTAAAAAGTCAACGGTGTCAAACAATTTTAAACGGAGGGAGTATGTGCAGATGATATGTGGGCCTCACGTACCTTTTTAAATTATTTTGCTGACTAGGATGCTACATCAGCGAAACCACCCATATATACTGCCATACAACCTTATGTGTACGGTTGTATAAGTTCAGGGGTACACATTTCTGGTTTTGTGGTTAAGGGACCTCAAAAAATCTTGCAGCTAAGTTGAGGGAACTCTGGTGAACTTATTCCTACATTGTATAGCAATTTGTAGTATTAAATTGGGCTACAAACAGGCTGTTTCCTAACGGGCTTTGAATTTGCTATTTTCTCCAAAGATTTGTGGAATATGTTCACCTGACATCCCTCAATTATGCTCCAAGTTTGTTCAGCTGCTTCCTGCTTGATGGGTGATGGGCCTGCGCTTTCCAGCCCTCCACGTTGGGGACGACCTTGTCTAACTAGTAATATTCCCCTGCTAACGCTACGGCGATTTTTCATAACACAACGGTGATAGATAGAAAAATAGATTAATGTTGAGAATCAAACAATTTCATAGTGGCCAACAAATCATACTTGTTGCTCACAATATACTAATTTAATACAAAACTTCATGATACATAAAACCCATTGCATGATCAACTTCGCTTGAGCTGTCACAAGGATAAGGATTCTCTTATAAATAAGAGCACATACAACAATAGTGGAGACCAAACATAGTTTACAGGGCCATTCACATCTAGTTACAAGTGCAATAAACATCCTTTCTCCTTTTCTAGCCTCTAAAAACAGGAACATTGATTCAAAAGAATAAGATGGTAGTTCACCCATCCCTATTCTCCCAAGTTACTCTAGGAAGGTTGACTTTGAGGATTGTCTGATTTCTAAACAACATCCTTTAAGGTGTTAGAGAGGTTCTTGTAAAACTGCAGACATTAAAAATTACATGATTCATTATAAGATATTCAATTGTTAAGCATCCCCGTTGGGACCCAGTAGCTGCTGCATCACCAGAGTCAACTTCTGCTCCTAATCTCATACCATATATCATGATCTATGAAATAATGCCATTCGGATAATTGATGTGAAGAAGACTGAAAAATTTATAATACCTTCAACTCAATGGCCTTTTTGGTACTGCTTCTACTGGTAGGCCACACATGTCTTGTAGCCTTTTCCTCCACTTTTGCAGTGAGGTGAAAGTAATTTGACAAAATTTTAACTATGTTGGTAGAGCAGAGATGTTCAGTGTAAAATTACATGTCTAATTTAAAACCGTACCAGGGTATTTCGTCTTCCCATAAAACAGAAAAAATAGTTGAGCCTTGTAAAGTAAAATATTAGATGTACGTAGGGAGTTGAGCATTATTGATTAGGAAATAGTTCCTGTTCTAAAGTCTAAATCAGAGATTGAGCATTACCGCTATTTACAAACTGACCAAAATCAAATCTATGGAGGTTTCCCTGAAATTTCAGAATTGATATGTTTACACTTTTTCAAGAACACATGAATGTACCGCATGCCCTTCATACAAAGAAGGAAGATAGATGGCTTAGACATATCATATTACTATATCTGGATAATAAGAGGGTAATATAATTAAAGCCCTTCATCATGCTCAGAAGTAAAAGAGACAGCTGAAACTCACTGATTTAGATGTTTGGATCACTGAAGGCTGCAACATGCGCTGTTCACTTTAGAAAAGAGTACACACTTCAAATTTATCTGCACTGGTCACACAACCTAATAAATTCACTGGACACCAATCTAATGGCATGTATTTTGACAAAATATGTAGCAGCAAAAGTACTAATCAGCCATAAATCACATCATGAGCTACAAAACATCATCAACGTTGCACAACAATCGATAGGAAGTCATGCTTGCACTGTTGTTTCCGACCTTCCTAAAGATTTTCATGTAAAACTATATAAGGAACTGGTGAATTATCAACACCAAACATGGCATATGGATATGTAATCATGAAAAATGGGTATAAACCTACAAGGCTAACCTCAACAAATGAAAATATTCATTGATCATGATGACATAAAAAAACATGATCAGAGTTACTACTATACATAAATTAAAAACATCATTTTTTGATAAAAGAAGTACTAATTGGTTTATCCAACTAACATTAATAGGTAACTCAGTACAATTAGCCCAGCAGCCATTTTTCCTAGCCACAACTTCCAGCACAATACATTTTCTACAATTGGCCTCATTTCTGTTTTGAAAGCAATAAATGAGACAGAAAACATTGGGAGCACAGTTTACTTCTATGTATGGAAAAAACTACGACTTGGAAAAATCAGAAATACATTTGCCGAGCGAAAAAAGCCAGTGAAGATGCAGCCAGGTATTTGCCATGCCGCTGCCATAGCCTAGCACTCTGTAACTACATGGCCAATATAAACTGTTAATATAGATTAGTTCACACAAGTATACAACAGTCAATACTTTCACTGTAGCTTAAAAACAAACATATAATAAGAAAAGAATGCAATAATTATATTTTCTAGCATGTTCAGACTTTAGATATACGTATTGACAAGGCCTCACATAAACTTGAAAGTGAGTATTATACTAAGTTCATAAGTGATCTTAAAACAAGTTTTTTAAAAAAGCCAGTTCGAGTATGTTTTTTGGAACTCCTGATTACCAGGCCTTGTAGCATGATTCTTCAAAGGAGCAAGCAACTCGAAATGTCTGGTCCAAAATCAAAACCCCTCCCGATATTCATAATATATAGAAATTGTGTTCATCAAGGGATAAACCTAGTGAATTACTGCTGAAACATAGGAGACAAATTATATCCCGAGGTCAATCTCAAATAAACAAAGGTGAAAAAGAATTTTCGGACAAATACTTTGTCATTGTACAAAATAGGATATACGAGGGAAAACTATAGATTTGTCGCTTCAATTTGATTACCTGTATCACCGTCCTATTTTGCAACTTGTAGTAAAATGGAGTACGGTAATAAAATCCTATTACCAGTTGCAATAGTACAACGGAACTCAATTGATTCCCAGAATTTGTAGTATACAAATAACCCATTTGATGACACAAAGGGATGGAGGGGGTCCAGTTGTAAAAGAAGGGCTCTGTAACATTATTTTATCTGCATTACCAAATTCTCTGTAACACTATTTTATCTGCATTACAAAATTTAGAACTCAAAAAAGCAGGAATTCAGATCTTAACGTAGTCAAATTCTTGTGAGCACAAATTTATTGAATGGATATTGTACCTGTTCGGAATCGGCCTATGACACCTTGGGCATGGTCGCGTGGGTGTCCAGGCAGGGGCGCGGAGTAGATCGGCAAAGGCGACCGTCGGTGGCGATGCGGACGGGAGAAATCGGTGCGGGGGGAGCAGATCGGTGAGGGAGTTCCGGCGGAGGTGCGGAGGAGATCGACGACGTGGACGTCGTTGGTCGTCGTTGGCGGCGGCGGCGAGTTGAGGCGACGGCTGCGCTAGCGATGGGAAAGAGGGAGCGATGGCGATGATCGATTGGCGGCGGCGGCGAGTTGAGGCGACGGCTAGCGCTAGCGATGGCGCAGAGAGGGAGCGATGCGAGAGCGGGAGCGGAGATTGCGCGATTGTGCGTGAGGCGATCTGTATGGGGCAGAGTTTGCGGAGAGAGAGAGAGAGTATGGGGAAGGTGGGAGTAACGTGGGCCGTTGGATTTGATTTGGGTGATCCTGACCGATCAATGAGGAATGAGGATATAAGACACAGTTGGTGAATTATAGGGTAAATAAGCTTCCACGTTGGCCCCACGCAAATTTCTTTCATTTCTTTCAACATGCAAATTAAAGGTTCTGGATTATTACTCATTTTTTTACCTAGTTGATTCGTGTCATACTCAAACCAGGGTTTCGTTTCTAAATTTCTGAAATTTCGGTAATTTCGTCCCCCACCAGCAAGCTCACATCTCACCCGAAATTTTCAGGGTTTTGCAATTTTTTGTGAATTTGGTCAGCTTTTATTTAAATTCATTCAAAATCAGTCAAAATTTCAAATAATTTCGTCCAAAAAAATTTGGAATTTCCGAAATTTCGGTCCACCCGGCAAAAAAATCCAATTTCGAAATTGTAAACCCTAACTCAAACTGAGCCCTTTAAATGTGCCCCTGTCGTCCAATAACAGATCCGCCACTGGGTTCGATACTAAACAAGTTCACACGAAAATGAGCATAATTCAATTCAATTGGTTAGATTTATTATGGTGGAACCAGCTCGTTCGGGTTTAAATTCTAGATTTGGTACCGGTGCTCGTATTTATAACTAATTATTCTTTCAGTGGTCCATCGACAACGAGGCACCTACGGTGACTTCGTCAATTTCAAATATGTCGACCCAGTCTTTCAAAGGTGCTCATAGAGATAAGTTGTGCGTGTGAGCCTTCATAGGAGTGAGTATGCGCGCGTTATAAGCGCGTGCGTTGGTACTGTGTTTCTTAAAAAAAAAAAAGCTAACAATAGCGTGTCGCCGAAGGCCGGCAGTTTGTCAGGATGGTTGGGCCCGTAAGAGGAGTGAACACTGCAGCTACTTTCGGGAAGGAATTAAGGGCGTGTTTAGTTGGAGAAAAGAAAATTTTTGGGTGTCACATCGGACGTTTAACCGGATGTCGGAAGGAGTTTTCGGACACGAATGAAAAAACTAATTTCAGAACTCGCCGGGAAACCGCGAGACGAATCTTTTGAGTCTAATTAAGCCGTCATTAGCACATGTGGGTTACTGTAGAACTTATGGCTAATCACGGACTAATTAGGCTTAAAAGATTCGTCTCGCTATTTCCCCCATAACTGTGTAATTAGTTTTTCTTTTTATTTATTTATATTTAATACTCTATGCATGTGTCTAAAAATTCGATGTGATGTTTTGAGAAAAAACTTTTTGGAACTAAACGGGCCCTAAGAACGGGAGGGCCTGCATTTTGTGGCCTACGCGGCTGTAGGCCCTCCGTTGTCATGCAGCTTATGCTTGAAGCGATAGGAGTACATGAGAATTGAGTATGGAGGAGTGAACTGAACGAGCAACTAACTTAAACATCATCATCATGGAGAACAGGAGCTCCTTCCAAGTTGTGAGTGGGCAACGAGATCATTACGCCAACTGTACGTACCTCGGCAGCTCGGCTCGCACGGACGGGTCGATGGATATTTTGCCATCACCCACACTATTTATGTCGAACAGCAGCGAGCATTATTATGGCCAGGGATAAGGAGCCCATTGTTTCGTGTAGGGCAGGGTTCACATCACCGGTTTCGATCCAAAAACCGGCCCGCCGGTTGTTTATCCAAAACCGGTGGAAACTAGTAGAAACCGATGATAATTTTTCGGTACTCCAATACTATTGGACGGTATTCCGTTCGGACGGAATGGTACCTTCTAGGTATGAGGTATCATATAATATCTCGGTATCAACCGATAACTATCAGGTATCAAGTGATAGGTATCATCCCGTCCGAACGGGATATATCAGCCACCTACTAGGTATAAGATAATACGAGTGAGGTATCATCCTGTCCCAACGAGATATTGTTCTATAGCATTTCTCTTTTTCGGTTAATTTCAAAAACCAGGTAAAACTGCTCGGCTTTCGTAAATCAGAACCTAGCGGTTTTCATGAAAATTGATCGGAATCGTAAACATTCGACCTTGGTGTAGGGCACCTTTTATTAATTTTCATCCTCTGTTTTAGATACAAACTAAAGGATCGATCAAGATAAAATTTTGTCCAATCATCACCAACCTCCTAGTTATTGCGTTTATCTCAAACATTTTGTTCAATTTTACCTGTTTGCACCGATCAATAACCGCGGAACCCGTGTTGTTTTCGTCAATATAACCATCTGAAACCATGTTTCATGACAAATCTATTAATGCATTTTTGACCTATTAAATCCTAATACCGTTTAATCTCTTAATGATCTAAAATTTTGAGGTTGGATATTATCCTTTTTGGGAACATAAGTAGTAAAATATTGAAAAAAGTACGAATTACCCAGCTGAACTATTGTAACAGTACGAATTATCCCTCTAAACCACAAAACTGGATATTTTAAACCCTAAACTGTCTATACCGGATGAATAACCCGCCTCAACCCAATCCGGTTGGTTTTGTTCTACGTGACATACATGTAGCAATCCAACCAGCATTTTTATTTTAAAAAAATGATGGGGCTCACCTGTCAGACTTTCTCTCCTCTCTCTATTTCCCCTCTTCCCCTTTTTCTCGAGGGCGGTGGCTGCTGGGCCACTACGGGTGTGGCGGTGGTGCAGCGAGCGGTGGGCGTGGCAGAGAGGCGGGTGGTGGCCAGGAGACCACTGTTGTGCCCTCATCCGGGTCCTCTGTTGTCGGCCTCCCTCGCCCAAGCCGTCACCGCCCATCGCCAGCGCCATCCTTCCCGTGCCCAGGTGGAGGGCAGGCCTGCCCTCTGCCGACACCATCCTCTGCTCTCCACCTGGGATCACGTGAGCTCCTCGTCAATGGTGCCATCGACCCCCGCCTCCGTCACCAGCCACCGGATCCTCTCCACCTCGCCGCCATGGACCAATCTCCACCACCACCACACTGCTCCCTGCGCCGCCATTCTAGGCCGCCGCCTCCACCGTTTGCTCTGCGCACCTTCACGACTGCCCATCGTCGGCGACTTGGTTGACACTCCCGACAACGCCCTTGAGAGAGAGGGGAAGAGGGGATAGAGAGAGAGGAGAGAGAGTCTGACAAGTGGGTCTCACCAATTTTTTTTAAAGAAAATTGTTGGTTGCGTACATCACTTATGACAAAACAGCTCCGGATTAGGTCGAGGGGGTTATTCATCCATTATAGATAGTTTAGGGATTTAAATGTCCGGTTTTATGGTTAAGGGATAATTCATAATGTCGTAATAGTTTAGCAAGGTAAGTCGTAATTTTTCCTAAAATATTTAGAGAGAACAACTATGCATAATACTAGCAGCTAGGATTAGCAAAACCAATCAGGCTTCAAATATATACCAATCCTCGACTAATCACCAACAACCTCCTGGTTATTGCGTTTATCTCACAAATTCTGTCATATTTTACCGGTTTGCACCCATCAATAACCGCTTAACCCGTGTTGTTTTCATTGCTTTTACAAACACAACTAGCACACGATGTACCGATCAAGTTCTTGTGTTCCGATTAAGCATGTCCTAGCAGACTGCAACAGCTCTTCAAGCTACATAGCTAATGGCATATTAGCTTGTCTTCTCCGTCCCCTTGTCGTACGAAAACTTAGCAATAGTAATATTTTTTTTGTCTTGTGGTGCTTTAAATAGACTTATTACAATCATAGGTTTGTTGTAGTACTGGTACAGTGTACAAGCTAACAGTGAGCATATTATTACAAAAAAAAAAAAGCGCGTCCGATGCCCTAATAACTAATTAGGTTAATTTTAGCTGGTCGGTTCAAGATCTGAACCAAATTAAGAGCGTAATACCATTCCCAGTAGATGTCATTTTTATGTTTTCAACGGTACCATATAAGCAACAAAACATTTAATTAATTAATTAATGATTGAAATAACACATGCAATGCATAGTTTCATTTTTGTTATTTCATAGTAGGTAATATTTTCTTTTCAAACGCGTAAAATGATCGTACGTCAATATAGTAGAAAGAAAAGAGTTCTATTACACAACGTAATCGGACAGACCGGCCTATACCAAGGGAAGAAAAAAAACAAAACAAAAACCAAAGCTAGGAAAGTACTACGACGGCTAAAAATGCAACTCCGAAGTGTGGGAAGGGGCAGAACCACGCTACACTCCCAGAAAATCCCTAAAAGCGGCAATGCTAGCTAAAGACCAAAGCTGGCCCTCTGAGCGGATGGACTCCATAACCACAGAGATCGAAGCAAGCGCGGAGTCGAAAATCCTGGAGTTTCGTTCCTTCCACAGCCAAGAGACCAGGAGTACCAAGGAGTCGAAGCCGATGCGGAAGTGTTCAAGTAAACAGGACCTGGAGGATGGCCACCAGTTCTATAGCCAGCTGTCACGGGGAAGAGAGGGCATCTCAGCCAGGAGGTGATAGCACACGGAGATAGACCTGATGAGTGAACACATAGTCAAGAAGGATGTGGTTCGCCGTCTCAAGCTCCTAAGCGCAAAAGAGGCAAGCAGAGTGGTTATCGATACCCCGCTTCTGAAGAAGATCAACAGTCCAGCAGCGTTGCTGAAATGCAAACCAAAAGAAGAACTTGTATTTAGCAGTGAATACATTATACATGCAAGAGACAAACTGTATTAGAAACGGTGTAGACATACTTTCGTTTAGATGAAATTCGTTGTATCTCTCACTTCAATGGGAGTGGCCTACAAGCAAGTAAGTAGGCTACAGGACTTGCCACAATAAATTTATGCTAAAATAGAATTGGGCGAGGAGGAGAGAGAAGAGAAACGGGTCAGTTGAACCATAACCTCAAAACCAATTAACTTTGTGGGAGAACGAGATAGTTAAAGTATTAATAACATAGCATGTATCTATAGTTAAATATTATATAAGTGAGCAATTAAATGGGCTAAAGATGATATGAAAATTTTGGTAAATTTGCCATAGGGTACGCAAAAAAGTGTAATTTGCTGGGAGATACCACAAAAAGTGAAACGGCTAATGGACACTACAAAAAAACGTTTAATTGACCATAGGACACTAGTCGTATTATTTTATTATTTCCGAGTCAAAAGAGATGATATATTTTTCTAAATACCCGGATTGCCCCTTCTTTCCTTCTTTTTCTCCTTCTCTTTCCTTCTTTTCTCCTTCCCATTGACTTCGCCGGGAACAGCATGGTGGCCTCGGAGGCACGGTGGGGCGACACTGGCGGCCACCTCCTCCTCGCACTCCACACCACCGCCACCGGCACCGACGATGACGACACTGGCGGCCACCTCCTCCTCGCACTCCACGCCACCGCCGCCGGCACCGACGATGACGACATTGGCAGCCACCTCCTCCTCGCACTCCACACCGCCGCCGGCGGCACCGACGACGACGAGGAGGGTGGCGGCGGCGCAGTAGCCTTCGCCGCTGTGGCAGGATCTCTCGGCGGATCTGCGAGGGCTTGTGCTCCTCCACCTCCCGTCCCTCCCCGACCACGTCTGTATCCGCGCCATCTGCCGCTCCATGCCGCCGCCGCCGGCACTGGCGACAATGAGGAGGATGGCGGCGGCGCAACAGCCTTCACTGCCGTGGCAGGATTTCTTGGCGGATCTGCGAGGGCTCGTGCTCCTCCACCTCTCATCCCTCCCTGACCACGTCCGCATCCGCGCCGTCTGCCGCTCCACACCGCCGCCAACGATGAGGAGGAGGATGGCGACAGCGCAGCAGCCTTCGCCACCGTGCCAGGATCTCATGCTCCTCCAACTGCTAGGGATCGTGCTGCTCCACCTCCCATCCCTCCCCGACCACGTCCACCTCCGTGCTGTCTGCCACCTCCACGCCAGCTACCTCGCCGTCAACAACAAAACTTTTGTGATTTCAGGTGGGGGAAGATGGCGCCAGGGGCAATCTCGCTATTTTGAAAATTTTATCACCACTTTTGACCCAGAAATAATAAAATAACAAGACCGGTGTCCTACGGCCAATTAACACGTTTTTTTATAGTGTCCATCAGCCGTGTCACGTTTTTGCGGTGTCTTCTAGCCAATTACACGTTTTTTGCGTGTCATGTGGTAAATTTTGCCGAAAATTTTTATAGCTGTAGTGTGGTTCAATGGTTTGGCTATACTCTAGGTGTACTATCGATCGACCTTGCTATAAGCTGAGTCTACACATGGTAATTAACCGTACAGCTAGAGTGTGTCACGGCCCCAAACGGATCCCTATTAATTCCAAGATTTGTACACGATCAAATTAATTAAATCACTTACGATTTAATGCTCCTGTTGCATTCCAGCAAAGGATATATTGTGCTTGCTGAAAAGACGAAAGAATCAAAACAGGGGCACTCACTATAGCTTGCTCTAATTGCTTACAGGTGTTAATCGTACGCACAGATACGATATTGACTAGGCCAGTGCCAGTTATTAGCCGCCAATGTACATCGTTTTCCTCCTTTGAATGTACTAGTACAAGCGTACTCTGCATCGCACGAATCTTAAAGCTGGTTCATGTCCAGAGCCACTGGATAGTAGTACAATTGTACAGGTCAGTATTGTATACACTGTACTACAAAATCCTTTGAGATCTAGACGTTGATTTTTGATGGAAAAGGACTTCAGTGCACAGTAGATTCCAAATAAGATTGCATGGACGATTGTTTGTGTTCACCTAAGCTTAAGAGATCTCAAACCAAAATTTTGGATTGGTTGGATATGTGTTAGCTATCATGCATGTACTTAAGACAGTCCACCTACTATCACCAGGCAGCGGCCAGCTAACTCGATCGGCCAGCCGGCAGCCAATGTAAAACCGAATCGATCATCAAAATATTCTCCTCCAGGAAGATGATCAAACATCACCGTCAAATTATGCTCCAAAATCATACTTAATCAACCGACTTCGAACCTAATTTAACCAAATTCAAAACCTCCATTTCGGTTAGCAAGCTACTACACTGAAACAGGATGAGACCATGAGAGCCTTCGTTTGTCCTAGCTTAGCTAGATAGCACCACTTGATTTGTTTAAAGTTCTGAACATATAAAAAAAAACTTGATTTGTTTAATCGCCGGGATATGATGGCCAGAGCAAAGCCGTCTCCGATCGTGCGTGCCATCCTTTAAGAGGCAATCCAAGTTGTCAATATTGAACTCACTGAAATGAAATGTGTTCTTAGCTAGCTTAGATAGATATATTAATCTTGTGTCCCCTAACATGAGGATCAATGGAGCTAGTCATTGGTTGGCCGTGGTCCATATGAGAATAGGAGTATAGGACCGGTCAAGCAATTGTTAATTAGTTGGAGTGCATGCTCGCTGCTTTGGTTGATTTATCATTGCAATGGGTGATGATTATAAGCAGATAAGTCTTTAGTTAACAAAAATAAAGAAAAGAAGATAGCATGCAGGCAGCTTCGAAATGAGCTTGCACACACTTTGCAGTTTCAGCTAACATACATACACAGAGTTAAGCTATGTTTAGTTCCGCGCCAAAATTAGAAGTTTGAAGAAATTGGAATAATGTGACAGAAAAGTGAGAAGTTTGTGTGTGTTAGAAAAGTTTAATGTGATAGAAAAGTTAAAAATCTGAAGAAAAAAAGTTAAAATATAAACAGGGCCTTAGTAGTACAAGCTAGATCGATGGATGGGCCTCCCTCCTTCCCCATCATGAACTGCAGAGCTGGCTGAGAACTTTCTTGGCTGCTGCACTTGTTCTACGGCTTCCCTGTTGCAGCACCTGCATCTCTAGCACTCATTTGAGTCCATCAGCCAGTGTGTTTTTCCACTCCTCTGCCTCAGCGTCTGTCGGCGGCCATGCACGAACATCCTTAACGCACGGGCACTGCATTATTACTCATGCTAGTAAGATATTTGTATCCCTGTTTTACGACAGGCCAGACCTATATAATTAGGAATCGGCTAGGGGAGTAGATTGAGGAAGAAACAGACTGTGCCCATATAATTAGGCATTTGTTGGAGGGGTGAATTGAGAAGAAAGTACTAGTAGAGCTTGTTCACTTTACTGTTAAAATCAATCTTACCAAAATTTGTTAGCGTTGGTTTTGATTGGTTTGAAGCCTTACTAAAATTTAATAGAGTTTTTTTTAGAGAACTTTCGGAATTATCAATGTTTGTTTGATTTGATACGATAGCAATGATAAAGTTATGTTTGGTTAGTTACCTCTACCAAATTTCGGTAACGTTAAAACCTGATAATTTCATAAATAGCAGTAAGCGAAGAGCAATACCAATATATACTACTTCCTCCTTTTAGCTTATAAGACGTTTTGACTTTGATCAAAGTCAAACTATTTTAAATTTAACTGAGTTTATATATAAATATAGTAATATTTACTAAATTAGTGTCATCAAGTTAATAATTAAATGTTACTATTTCTTCTATAAATTTAATTAAATTTAAAATAATTTAACTTTGATCAAAGTTAAAACGTTAACCTGAAACGGAGACGGAGGGAGTACCTCTTGTCGGCTGCGCATGGGAGTGTGGGACTCTTGTGCGGACGCCAGCTTCGCACAGTAATTAATGTGGGTCAACTAATCAACTGTCTACGCTGGTGTGTGTCGTCAGTTTTATTTTGGCGAGAAGTTGGCGTAGGTAGGAGAGAATCTCATGTCCCACCGTGCTGCCCGATATTAAAAAATAGTACGTACGAAAGGACACGTAATTTGGTGGTTATAATAGCCTCAGTAGCACCTTAATTTCTGGGTTCGACTCTCCATGAAAGTTAATTTTTTAGGATTTAGCGGTATTGTTCTTTCGGTGGTAGACAACGTACCCATCGACAGCGAGACGTCTGTGGTGACTTCGTTAATCCCCATGATTTGCCGGTCCAATCTTCAAAGAGTACTCATAGGGGTAGGGTTTGCGTACGTGCGTTTATAGAGGGTGAGTGTATGTGCGTTGTGAGTGTTTGTGTTGTACTGTATAATTTAAAAAAACGCATTGAAATTTGCAAAAAAAAAAAAGGTCTTCCAAAACATTTGAAAAAAAGAGAGTGTTTTCACATATAGGAGTAAATGTATTAGGGATGAATCGGTCGGAACATGTACAACAAGCTGAACCATTTCCTTGATCATACTTTTTCTTTGAAACATAATAAAAGTAGTAAGATGGAAAAATTAGTATCAGAAATGGAGACATGAGCCGCATGTACTAGCCTACTAGGGGTATTTATAAATACGACAATTTATCACACTGTGAAAAAGTAATTTCCAAAATAATTAAAAACTCGGCAAACCAAAGGAAATGGACAGTAAAAATAACAAAATTATTTCCATTTTGTTTCATATCTTTTTATCATTTTTGTCGACGTTTGATGTCACGACTACGGTATTTGCATAGTATGGGGATCGTTGGTGTCGACGTTTGATGTCGCGATTCCGGTATTTGCATAGTATGGGGATCGTTGGTACTAGGATATACGCGAGACTGAGGTAAAAGAGACAGAGACGAGGATTTTTATACAGGTTCGGGCCCCTGAATTGTTAGGTAATAACCCTACATCCTGTTGGCCGAAGCCGGTATTGCTCTTATTCACCATAATCACACCAGTACAATATTTGGGGTAGCCTATCTAACTGTTGTCGACATGGCGGTCTAAAGGTCTGACTCGTAGTCGACAACAGAGTAGTCTTCCTCCTCGAGTTCGTACCCGGCGAGATCAGAGATAGCGCTTTCGTCTCTCCTGATAGTATCCGGGACACCGTAGGGGACTAGCCGTGCCTATCTCTAAAGTCAATATCTGGCATCTTGTCTTGACGTATGTTGGCTTGTATGTTGATCTTCTGTCTTGATCTATTGTTCGTGTCTTCTATGGTGGGTATTGATTGTCTGTCTCCCCTATCTCGTAGAAGGCCTTGTATTTATACTCATAGGTGTCCCCTTGTCCAAGTAGAACTAGGGAAACCAATATGGATACAATCCGAGTAGTACTTGTTGTTTCCATGTAGAACTCTGTTGTCTTTCCTTATCTGGAACTCCTCCTATATCTGCAGTTTGTTTTCGTATAGGACATGGTAAGTGGTGGGTCCTGTCGAGATTTAGTCAACTACTATTAGGTATGTGGTATCCATAACCCTGACAGTTGGTACTAGGATATATGCGAGATTGAGGTAAAAGAGATGGGGATGAGGATTTTTATACAGGTTCGGGCCCCTTATTACAGGTAATAGCCCTACATCCTGTTGGCCGAAGCCGGTGTTGCTCTTATTCATCATAATCACACCAGTACAATATTTGGGGTAACCTATCTATCTGTTGTCGACTTGGCGGTCATAAACCCATCCCGTAGTCGACAACAGAGTAGTCTTCCTCCTCGAATCCGTGTCCGGTTAGATCAGAGACAACGCTAGATCCCTCCTGACGGTGGTCGTAGGAACCGTATGGGGACTAACTAGGCTTATCTCCGATGTCGATATCCGGCAGCTTGTCTTGGCGTATGTTGGCTTGTATGTTGATCTATTGTTTCCTGTCCCCTCTCCTCCTAGGGGGGCTTGTATTTATACCCATATATGTCCCTTTGTCTAAATAGAACTAGGGAAATCAATATGGATACAATTTGAGTAGTTCTTGTCGTTTCCATGTAGAACTCTAGTTGTCTTTCCTTATCCGGAACTCCTTCTATATTTGAAGGTTGTTTCCGTATAAGACATGGTATGTAGTGGGTCCTGCCGAGATTTAGTCAACTACTATCAGGTATGTGGTATCCATAACACTGATAATTTTCATTTCTTTTTGGTCAGTAACCATTTTTTCATGATTTGATGGTAAAGATGGTAAAAGATATTATGTAATAGTCTGTCGGTCAGGAATTACCGATATTATTGAATTACCGATATTATTTTCACCTATACTCTCTCTGTCTCATATAAGGCACGGTTTTCTTGAAATAATACTATTTAGCTTATAATTTCACATATACTATAAAGCTTGTTGAAAAAAATAATCATATGAAAGTAAATTTAAATTTCAATCCAATGATATTATTTGTATCAAATAAAATTTAATTCCTACTGTATAAATTGTTGATCAAATATTTTAAAAGTTAAATCTTAAAAGCGTGCGTGTCTTATATTATGGGATGGTTGTAAAATGGACGTATCCCTAATATTTACACAGCACAAAAAAGTAAACTTAAATTTCTTTGTAGACGCAGGGAAAAAATGACAAATTTCTTCGTAGACGCAGGTCAACATCAAAATGTCATGTACCAGCGATTCATGGTATCTTTAGTCAATCAGATTCTTACGTGCACAAGTACCATTGTGGTCATTGGAGAAACCAAGAGCGTGATAGTGCCGGATCCAGTTCCTGTGAACTTGGTGATTCGTTGGTAGTATCTGTAACTGCAAATTAAGCAGACAAACGTGCATCATAGGATCTAAAACGAAGGGCGCAGATGCGTTTGGCTACTGTATAGTAGCACGTCATAGGATCTGACACGAAGGGTGAAGACGCGTTTGGCTACTGTAGCTAGCAAAAACACTGTAACCTTGAGTGATGTTCAGATGTTACTGTAGCAATGACCTTGAACCGCGGAACGAATAGTAGTTATTATTGTGCAGTCACAATAACAACTGCGCTAGATCTCACTTGGATATATAGTGCGTATAGTGTCTTCACTCTCTTTGGTTAACGCCCCTTTGAATCATAAGAACGATAAAAATTAAGGAATTGGAAAAATCAGAGGATTATAATATAACACTAATTGACTACATTAACGGGGAGTGGATAGAAAACGCGACGGAGTGGCATCGCTCCAATTTCTTAAAATTGCAGTGGTACCCAACCAATATCGTGAATAGCAGTGACATTTTTCTAATTTGACATATTTGTAGTGGCATTGATCCAATTAACCCTTGATTCAAAGGGACAAATAGGAAATTTCTCCATAAATTCTTTGATTTAAAGAGGTCCTAAATCAGGTCACTTGCATTTTTGTTCCAATTCAACCCAATCTTACGATGACCAGCACGCAGCATACAAGGACCTCTTTTTTTTATTTAGGAGATTTATCCTGGTATATAAGATAGTAGTATCAAGTTAGAATAAACAAGATTACTATCATGAATCTACAGAATGGCATACACTCGTATAGGTGGCCGTCATCCAAATGGTCCCTCCAATAAACATGTATGACCATATGGACTTTTTAAATAATATTTAATCATTCATTTTATTTGAAAATATAAATATTATTTACTTTCTTATGAGTTATTTTATCATCAAAGAAATTACAATACTAACTTATATTTTTATATATTTATACTAATATTTTAAATAAGATGAATAGTTATGTTACGTGAAAAGACGACAAATAAGGTAATATCTGATAAATCACCTCGGCAATGTATAGGTCAGTTCTCAACTACACCTGTAGAAGTGGAATTCTATATATGATTTTATAAGGGAAATAAGGAAAGAGTAGAATACATAACATGCCTGCTTTACAAGATATGTATGGACCAATACTTGAGACATGTTCACTTTGATGCTAAAAAAAATATTGTCAAAATTTTGATAACTTATCAAAATTTTAGCAGGATTTCTTATATAGTTATTAAAATTTGGTAGCAAACTAAATATAGCCACTTTTTTTTTTGAAAATTTTATCAAAATTTGGTAAGGTTGAAAATGATATCAAAGTGAATAGGCCCTTGATTGATATCCTTGAAATTCTTTTGTTAAGCAATACGGTCAAAAAAAAATTAATATTAATCATTTGCCACGTGAAATCCAAGTACTTTAAGATTTCCTACTCAGTGAGAAATTACATGAAGGTAGTATAGGACAACATGCCACAAATCGTAAACTCTTATCACCTTGTGATGGCATATCAGCACCGAAACAGGGCAGATTATATTGAACAAAAAGAGAACATTCTCAATCCTATGGCTATGTGCATATGGGCAAAGGACGGAGATATTACCCGTTTCCATTATCTAAAAAAAATCTCAACCCTATAATGAAAGCCTTCTATTAAGCACAATGTAGCAGAAGGTGACAAATTAACTCGGCAATTACATGATAATTTTTTACACTGGAATGTACATTGGACCGATGGGCATGTTTGCCCATAGATCTTATTTTGGGGCAAAATAAAGAAATAATGAGAAACCCAATAGCTAATACATGAACGATCAGAGAATTAACAGCACAGTAACAAATGGTAAATTCCCCAATTAGCACCGACGCCGGGGTTAAGTAAAAAAAAAACGCTAGCTGCCGCTTCGTACTCTTCACTTCGACCCCGGCGTCCGAAATTTCACTTCTACCCCTACCAAAACACAGATTTTTTTTTTCGAAAGATTTTACCGCAGCTTCTGGAAGCTTCCAACTCCGGCGCGTCGCCGCCGCCGTCACGGCCGGTGGTGGTGGGGGGAGGTAAGCCGCGCGGCGCGGCGCGGCGGCCTTTCTCAGCAGGCGTAGTACTCGACGAGCTCGTCGAGGGACTCCGGCTGCGGGTCGGCGTTCTCCAGCATCCAGAGCAGGTGCTCGAACAGCACGACCTCGCAGCCGACGACGGTCGCGGCGCCGCCGCCGCCGCCGCCGCCGGTGCGGTCGACGAGGTTCTGGAACAGCGGGTGGCCGACGAGCTCCTCGGCGATGAGGTACCGCCGCCGCGACTTGCCGACGTACACCGGGTGGAGCCCCTTGGGCACCTCGTCCGCGCCGTGGAACGACGCCGCCCTCCCCGCCGCCGCCGCAGAGCCCTCCTCCAGCTCCCCCGCCGACGGCGGCGCCCGCGCGATGCGGCTCGACGAGTGCCACCTCCTGATCATGCACCTCAGCTTGCTCAGCCCGCCTCCCTTCCCCATCGCCGGCGACGACGACGACGACTCACCGCGACCCGCTAGATAGAGAAAGACAGCGAGGTTTTAGAGAGAGAGAGGGAGTAGGCGATGATGATTATGATTGGGAAGGTGGAGAGGAAGGCTGGCTCGCTATATATGGGGGGAGGGAGAAGAGAAGAAGGGGGGGAGGGGTGTGGGGCCCACATGTCGGCGAGCGGTATAACCGGGGAGATTAGTTTGGCGCTGAGCGAGCAACAGTGGAGAGGCAACTGTAGCGTTTTGTTCGGAGGTGAATAGAGCTGAATTTGTTTTTTTTTTCTCTCTCTCTTTTCTCTTGCGTTTGCAAGGCTGGCTCCTGGTAATATGGTTGCAGTAAACTCACGGTGTTACAGCGAAGGGTGAACTGTCAAGTAGCGAATTCTCCGTTTTTTGAATTTATTTTATATATTTAAATTTCAGGTATGATCCGTACTGCTTGAGAAATGAGGGCGGAGTTCGGCTGACCTGGTTGTCGCACGGCTACAGCAGTTGTAATTTTGAGCCTTGGTAGAGCTTCAAGTTCTAAATTTAGAGCAGCTAGTTCATCCAAACATCGTCGAGATTGTTACATTCAATACTAGTTGCGTTCGCGAAAACATTCTCTAATAGTTGGCACCCTTAATTTTAGGTCCTTGTAGAGCTCCAATTTATAAATTTAGTTTCAGGAGTTGGGTAGAGTGGAGCTGTGAACTCTCTAGTTTATTTTGTAGGAGCGTTCCACCCAACTCTGTTCATGTTTTATGTGGAGCTAAAATTATTTAGTTAGGCTCCAGCTAAGGAAATCTAGAATTGGAGCTAAAGTTGTGCAAAACATGCCCTTAGTCTCACAAGTCACGCAGTGACAACCATTGGCATTATTTCAGCTGCTAATAAATTTGTAAATGTTGAAAAATTAATAAATTTCTGAAATGTGCGGCATGATAATAAAGTAATAGCATAACCAGGTGTTTAAAAACAGAGGGAGTGGTACTTGCTAACTGTTCCAATTTGTGTGCTTACAGCTTTGTTGTAGTACAGTATTTCTTTCTGAAGACTTCTCCCTGCTTAAATTTTGGTGAGTTTTGACTGTAAGAATTGGTGCACCAAAACAAGGAACAGCTGGTGTGCATATCCTCATGCAGTCTGCAACTGTGCAACAGACTGGCCAGGCTCATGCAAATCTTGGCTGGTGCTTGGCCTAATTGCTATACTTCCATGCGTGCACTGGAAATAATCCAAAAACCTGAATTTCTGCAAATAAACAACTGGCTGCGTGCCTGTATGCAGAAATGCAGATGAGCAGAACAGCTGATCGAGGCAAGTTCGTCGCGGTCGTCATAGCAACGCAACAAATTATGACTGAGTTGGACATGCTATATGTAGGCTTGCAGCTTAGCTGTGTGCCTACATCCAAATGGAGGGGTGGTACAATGAAACGTCATGGAATTGCTGGACCAGTCAATGCCCTGTTTGGAAGCTTAAGTAGGGGTAATTCCATTCCTCTGTTTTGGGAATATGTAGAGGATCAGGAAAGTCCTACTTAAGATCAAATGAAACATATCCTAGGATTAATTCGTGTCCTAGGCTAAAATATTTTAGAATGGAAAGGGTATGTAAGCCATGATTGTCTCGTAAAATATACTCCCTTCGTTTCACAATGTAAGTCATTTTAGCATTTTCCACATCCATATTGATGTTAATGAATCTAGACAATGATGGAAAAGAAAGAGAAGAGAAGCACGTGTTCGATGGCATTTCGTTGAATCCACATTAATAGATGACGATTCTTGTAATGGATCACATGCCAAAGGCAAACCATAGAACTTTTTTAAATAGTTTTTCTACCCATCGCATAAATCATAAATCAATGATAACGTTTGTTTAGGATGGAATTAAAGGGAGAAGATTTGTCTCGTTTTTATGAGTACATGCTTCCTGAACTGTTAAACATTATTTTTTAAAGGATAAAATACGATTTACCCCTCTGAACTATCACAGTCGATCGAATTAGCCCGCCCCCCCACCCACCACAAAAACATATATTTGACACCCTCAAGTATTCATACCGGACAAATAACCCCCCCCCCCCCCCGCCATAAGCACTATTCTTAGTGGTTTAGACTTGAATGTGTACACGTAGCGTCAACGTTGCAATCTAGTCAGCACAGAAAATAAAAAAATTCCATGGGCCCACGTGTCATACATATCCCTCAACACCCCCCCTCTCTCTCGCGAGCGCGCGCTTAGGTTGCCGGTGGCATAGGTGGACCTCGCTCGGGCGAGCGGTGGCGGCGGCAGAGCGAGCTCGAGTGGCTAGAGGTGGAGTGAGCTCGGGAGGCCACCGACGGTAGCGGAGCGAGCTCGGGTGGTCGCGGTGGAGGTGGCGAGCTCGTGTGACCAACGGTGGAGGCGGAGGCGGAGCGCGTTGTCTGCGCAGATCCATCGGTGTCCTCTGCGAAATTGCCGCACCTGCCCCCAATCTCTACTGAACCATCCACACCCCCAATCTCCCTTGTTCCATCCCCGTCCCCAACCTTCTTTTTGCCGTTTCCGCCCCTAACCACCGTGGCACCGTGCTTAACCTCGAGGTGGCTGGATCCATGCAGAGCTTACCTCGACGAACGGTAGCTCGAGTGGCCAATGGTGGAGGCGGACGTGGAGCGAGCTTGGCAAGCTGATGGCGGAGACGAAGTGAGGTCGGGTGGTTGCGGTGGAGGCGGAGGTGGAGCACGTCATCTGTGCCAACCGCCCGCAACGTCCTTCCGGATCCGCGCGGCCTCCACCCCCGCCTGCCGCGGTCCTTGACCCCCCTTTGCTGCACCCAGCTTCGTCGCTGTTGTCCTTGGCTCGCCGCCGCCGGTGAGTGATGCAGTTGAGGTGAGGGAGAAGAGAGGGGGGCGGATTGGGGAAAGATATAGGATAGAGAGAGGTAGAGGGTGAAACTAACATGTGGGGCCTGTTGATTTTTTTAAAAAAGAAATTGCTAACTGGACTACCATGTAGTACCAAAACCACCGTGGATTGAGCTAGATGGGTTATTTGTCCAGTTTGCATAGTTCGGGTGAAGGATGTCTGGTTTTGTGGTTCAGGGGGGTAATTCGATCGACCGTGATAGTTCGGGGGGATAATTCATACTTTTTCCTTTAAAAATATTATATAGAAAAGTTGCATTTAAAAAATCATATCAATTCATTTATCAAGTTTTAAATAATTAATAGTCAATTAATCATACGCTAATGGCTCATTTTTTTACGTATCTTCTCAATCTTGTCATTTCCATTATCTTTTTTGCGTATCTTCTCAATCTTCTCATTTTCCTTTTCTCATAGATCATTTCCACAGTTGGTATATACAGATAGTTGTGTTAAATCGTTTATGCCACGAGTAGAGAGCATTGTAGAAGTACACCTTTTATAAATATGCTGCAATATGCATATACTACTGTTTAAATTTGTTTTAAAATATTGTGAATATCTAAAACAGTAGTAGTATGTTTTTAATACTGAATGGAGTATATAATAATAGTAGTTCCAATCAATAAACTACACTCTACGAAAAAAATAAAAACCGTAAAGAATCTATAAACAGTGTTTGTAGTTTCTAACGAGTGGTTCTGATCGACGACACATTGAGGACAATAATTAAAAAATATATATGAAAAACTTAATATAGCTGCATGCGGCGCAACACTTTCAAGTTGAATTGTGGCTTCTGCAGATGCAGACAAAAGTCTACATCAAACTACCAAAGCGAAAAACGTGAATATCAACTATTCAGGACGTCTTTAGTCAATTCTATATTGCATCGTGTGCGTACCAGACACACAAACAGAGCAGCCAGGTCTCCAAAAAATTCCAAGAAAAATATATAATAAATCTATATTCCATTTCTGATAGATAGATAGATCAGCAAATACGAAATTAAGATTGCTGAAAGTGACAGACATGTGCCTGGAAGTTGGGACAGGGTCCCCATCCATGGCTAATTCCGCCCCTGCTCTTGTTAATTCATCTAGATATATGATGCTCTGCTACTTAGGTTTCCATTAATCAAATCGCTTCTTTTTGTTGGTAAGTGTTCACTGTTTGATCCGCCGGAGCTAGGAGATTTGATCCGGATGCGTTCTCGCTTGTACTGTAGCTGATGCAGAACGAAGCGAGGATAGCATGGGAATCGCTCGGAGATATCTGCCCTTGTGGCGCAAGATTGTGTTCGACAGTATTAGCATTATGATTTTGATGATTCCTCGCTAATTATACTCCAATTGGCAAGTGCTAAATCAATTAGGTACTACTGCATTAAGTGAGCAACATGAAATTAACCAATGTGCTCTCTCCAATTTAATCCTGACAGGTATAATGTCATGTCTGAAACACATGAATTCCATGCAAGAGTGCGACGCCGCCCTGCATCTGCATGGATCCTGTGAAAATTTCCGTTTTCTATGCAGATTTGGTACTGAATAGTGTAACTGTTTGGTATCCTGATTGGATTAGGACTTGATTTAAACAATCAACCAGCATGCACTGACGTGACATTTCCATGATACCTGTACATTGCAACAGTGACAATTCAGAAACAAGTATGCAGGCAATTACAAGAGCTCATACTGTTCCTGCCTTTATTGCACACCACATATCAATATCACGCCGAAATTGCTCTGAAAAATTTTTCTTTAGTTTGGTGCCGTCATTGCGTTGCGCTACGATATAATCTGTCACTGACGCGTCCATTTCGCTAAATTAGCGCCAAAATGATGGAGCTAATTGCATGCCACGTATCAGCTGCCGTCCAGAGTCATCAGTCAAAGCTAGCTACGCAACAAACTGAACCCAAATTGAGGTTTTCAGATTTGAGTAATGCACGTCCTCCAGCTGCTAATCAACACTCTGTCCTGCTCTCTGCACACAAAAACATAATCTTTTTGGCCTCTGGTTAATTATATTGTACGAGTTTATGCTAAACACATTTTTGTACACGGCAAAAGGAGTTTAATTTGCAGGCACGTACGGCGATGGATGAGGGATCGCTTTAGCATCCCAGCTGTCCCAAAAGTCCCAGTCTGAATGTAATGGTAGTTGCCTTAACTTCTAAAGTCCAAAGTCCAAATAGATTTCGTATTCTTTTCAAGGACCAACCGCTCTACTTTGATGACTTGCGAGTGCGAGACACCCCAATGCAATCCTCCTTTTATTTTAGAGGGGACACCCAATTGAATTCAGTAGTGAGCCGGCAGGCCAAAGCACAAAATAAAATACAACGTGCCACCTTACATGCATGCACCAGTGCAGTTTGATTAATTAATGGAAAAGGCAATCAGCTAATCATGCAGTAATCCCCCATTGCAAGAATTAAGGGAACCAACCACAAGAGTGGCCAGAGGAAGCAACAAAAGGACATCATCATATTTGCCTTGCTTTGTGGCCTTAATTGTATATATATTGTATCCTTCTCTTCTTCACCTAGCTAGCTTAACTATATTTAGCTGCATATCTATCTTTTGGTACTAATGATTTGTTACAGACACATCTAACAATGCACTTTTAGATTCTTCTCTAACCTCCCAGGCTCATCCTTCTAATAGTAAAATGCTTGAGGTCTGCCACTAATAATATTGTAATAAGTTCCGACACTAGGAGTGGTTAAAGATAACTTGATCAATTTCGTCAAACGAGAATACTATTATGCCCATGCTTGTCAACTAGTAGGATTTGATTCGACACGCATCAACACAATCATGGGAGACGACACACAAGTTTGGTGCTTCAACATCCGTCCTAAAAAATCCTAATTATAAAAAGAAAGGATGCAGTATTAAAGAAAACATGTTGTGTTTACAATACATAGTTAATTTCATCTTAAACCCGTTTATCGGTGATTATAAAATGTTTCAGTTAGAGGTTTGAGAGGCGGCCCATTTCGACTTAATTAGTATTTTGCTAAGCGTATGAATTATGAAACCGATCGATCGACAAAGCCATGCGCTGCTACATGCTGCCATGTCTTACTGATTTCATATATATTGTTTCATACTTTCATGTCGTCAATTAGTACTTCTTCCATTTAGAAAACTAATTAATCGTAGATTAGTTATCGGTGGCTGGCTAGTCGCGGTTGCAGAGGAAGATCAAATGTCAGATGAAAAGTATCTAGCTAGAGAAACCCTGGCTTGACAGCAACATACGCCCATATATGTCCGATTTTTTGTAATGTACTACGTGCAATTTTCAACGGGATTGCTTAATGTAGCAAGCTATAGCTAGGGCCCTGGATCGAGCCCCTACAAGTTAAGTTCCAGATCTGATTGATGTCAAGTGTATGCATACATAGTTGGCAGTTTGGCACCATGCTATCCTCAAATTGATCATAGATCGACAGGGTCATCAGCTACGACAGCCATTATGTTGGAGAATAATATCGATGGATCGGATGGAGTCATATTATGTGGATTTTGGGACGTGAAAGATCTTATCACCATCCAAAATGTTGGTACAGCTATGGGCGTTTTGTTTATGTTAGGATTGCTACCAAAATTGGGTAATGCCCAATCAAGCCTTGGGTAATTAATGCCAATGCAACCCTGTTACATCTGCTTGTCTCGTGATAAGCTCGTCAACGATAACTTGTGTCGGGTCTTAGCAGTTGTGCCGTCACATGTATATTTTTGGTTTTGGCTCTCCGTGTTTTTTCTTTGCTCAATTAACCATACATATGTAAGTTTTTTTTTTACCTAGTTTTTCTCATAAGTTGACTCGACGCTTTTATACTTAACATAAAGCGGGAACTCCCTGCCCTCTTTTGAGGTGTGCCTTTCTTTGGTGGCAGAGAAACAAGCGAATTAACCATAATAAAATGCGTACAAAATGCACTTAAGACTTGTTTGATTTATTGCTCAACCCAAATCGACTAAAATTTGGTAGTGTTGAGATATGCTTGGTTTGGGTTTTATTCGCACAGTGAATATAGCTAGGTAGGGTTGAAGGGGCTTGGTCAGCTGCCAGCTTCTTGGCCACACCCTTTGCTCATACACACGAGATATTGGATCTAAAGTTTTATGGTTGATGGAAAGAAACCAGAATCAATCCAATAAAGAGAGTCCCAAGCGCACTCTTTCATCCCAAGCACCCTTCCTTTTTTCTGGTAAAGTTCTTAAGGGCCTATTCGTTTTGGGAGGAAAACTAAAGGACTTAGATTCCTTAGAATTAGTTCCTATGAGTGTTATTTGGTATATAGAAATGTAGGTATAGGAAAATCAAAGAAAAAAAATTTCCTTTCCTACAATTCGTAGAGAGAAAACATAGGAAAATTTTCATCCACTCAAACCTCTTAAAAAATTTCTATGGATTAAAATATACATATATTCTATTCATACATTTTTCCTATTCCTATGTCTTAGAGAGTTGGTGTGTTCAAAAAGACCAAAATTTAGTTGGTTAGAATTGGCAATGAGGTGCACAGTGAGCATAGCTCAACTCATTAAGTTTACGATGAATTTGTAAATTTTAAGATATACCAATCCAGCTTTTATAAGTGCTCATAGGGATATGCATGCACACATTTAAATAAAATCTTAAGATGTGCTAGTCCAGTTTTCAACATATTGTGTTTTTTTTGGGGGGGGGGAGAATTGGTAATGAGGTAAACAAGCCCTTAAGGCCATGGCCAATGCTCCAAACTGGAGCATGATCTCACCTCGCCTGTGACGGAGCGTGGGGCTCCTCACCGGGAGACCGCGCAGGCCCCCCTTTGCCGGTTCGGCCGGGGACTCAGGGAGAGATTCTAAGCTCTCTGTATGTGGAAGGCTCGCGAGACAGGAAACACACAAGACACGGGCGATGTATACAGGTTCGGGCCGCTGAGAAGCGTAATACCCTACTCCTGTGTTTTGGGAGATCTGTGTATGAAGGAGCTACAAAGTATCAGCCAGCCTCTCCCTTGTTCTGGGTTTCTAATCTGGAAAAGTCCAGTCCCCCATCTCAGTGGGCAAGGTCCTCCTTTTATATCTTAAGGGGATACCACATGCACCATTTCTCTCTTTTTTGTGGGGACTTACCCCACCTTTTCATAAACAGACGGAGACTTGTATGGTTGCCGTCCGAATGACCTTCTGATGGGACGGCCCATACCTACCTCCACTTCCGCCGGAAGCAGGCGCGACGTGGGAACATGGCTGTCTGCTGACGACATGACCAGTGTCAGACCGGTCACAAATCGGTCATTCTTGTCCACCACGTGTCAGTTTATCAATCTGCATATTCGCCCTTCTTCACACAACATCTTGCCTGTAATGGTTAGGATGAAGCCTGGCATATATCTGACCAGGACTAACGTGCCATCTCTGGGAGGTAACACGCTAGCTCCAGCTGGGGACGAGCGCCTAGAAGCCCTCGTCCTGACGGGATGGGGCGAGGCGTGCGTCAGATCGCCTGTCGCCACCTAACCCGCGATCTGACCGGTCTGTGACTGGTCACAGACCGGATAAACGAGTGCACTGCACTGCGTTACATGCGACGTGACACGCTCAGCCAAACCGCAATAAATGTGGTTAGGTGAGCCCCACTGTGCTCACCTAACCCATACACGCGGAGCAAAAACCCACGAGGGGTCGGGGCGCCTCGGCCCTCGGGGCCGAGGGGGGTGCGGCCCGACCCCCTCGGGGGGACTAAGAGGAGGGCGAACGCATCACCCTCGGGCCCGACGCCCCCCGAGGGTGCCAGGCCACGTGGGCGATTGTGTCTGCCTCAAGCCTCTAGTCATGATACTCCCGGTTCCATGTCACCGACAGCCTGAGAGGAATATTCGTGTCAGCTCGGATGGGACCGCACCCAAGCAAAACTGCGTGACCCCCTGCCAGAGGGTTACGTAATTTCGTCAGAGCCACGGTGAGGAAAGGGCGAGGTACCGTATTAGGGAGAGGCCTCGCCCTACACCGTTGTGGCTCCCGCACCGAGGAAGAAGATGGAAAGGGGATGGACGGGGGAGAAGAGCCTACCCAAGAAGCTCCGTCGGCCATCGCTGCATCGATCTGCCACCGTCGGGTGTCGGGCCTGCTACTTGGCCGATCGCCGCCACGTCAATCTGCCACCGATGCGTTGATCCACACAGCCGTCACGTTGATCCCTACCTCTGTCGTCGATTATTCGTCTTTGCCACATCGATCCCCTCCTCCGGCTCGTCCATCAGCCATCCATGCGTTGATCCACGCTTTCTTGGTGGTGCTACCTAAGAGAAAGAGAGAGAGAGAGGAGAGGCGGCGCCACTGTGGGAAGGGAGAGTTGACGGGAGAAGCGGCGTCGCCTAGGAACGAGAAGGGGAGAGGCAGAAAAAGATGTGGAAAGGGAAGAGGTAGACCTTATATGTTTGTAATACTTAGGGGCATACTACACATAATGGACATAGATGCAAATAAAAAAATACAACGATTTAAAAGCAAAATAGAGCTATGATTTACCAGGTGCTACCTCCGTCCCAAAATATAATAACTTTTGGCTATAAATTAGACACACAATTATCCAAATCCATAACTAACGTGTTTTCATCCTGTTTGACGTCTCCTTTTTTACGTGGCTATAGGTTCGATTGACCGTGGCCAATAATTGCAAGTCCGATTGCCTCGCCAGGTCACTCACGCATAGGAGTCCCTTCCAAGGAAGGAACAAGAACTGCTAATTAGGTGGGTCCCAGGTGGTACTGGGCTTTAATCGGATGACAGGTAGGCCCCATGCATCAGTGCGGTTTATTTTATTAGATTGGTTGATTTCGCATACTAGTATCGTTGGCCTTGCCCGCTCGAGTATAGTACACCATACAGGGCATCTAGCCTACCGACGCGGTACGTGGGGATGGAGGGCGTGACAGTGGCGGCCTCTCGTGGGCGCTCGCATCGCAACCAGACGGATGCCGCCTGCTGCCTCGGTAGGACGCAGGGATATGACGGGGAAAGCCTGCGTCCGCGTCACCGCGTGCGCGTACTACTAGGAGTACCATATGCATGCGGGGCTCGAGGGCTCAGATATCACAAGACGACGAGAGGACGAAGAGTCGTTCAGGCCCCCGCCGCGCCCCGCGTTGCCGGCTGGCTCTGGCCGATAGCCCGCTACCTGCACGCCATGCGCCCTGCGCCCATGCCGCAAGTGGCAGCGTACAGCCGCGCGCATCGCAACGGCTCGGCTCTGCGTGTCGCGGCCTCATCCGGCCGCCCGGCCGTGTGGGTTCAGGGTTTGTTGTACGTGCTTTTTTTTTTTTGTAGGAGTACGAGCGGCGCGAGCGTTTTCCCAGCTCAGGGCGTACAGGCATGGGCGGTATAGAGAGGTTCAGAACTTCAGATAGAGGAGTCAGAGCCACAGCTGTTAGCTATGGCTACGTACGAGTACCCACTTCTCCTCGTTTGTGTGGTCACTCGTACAGTAAACAGCAAGGCTTGACAGAGATCGATGCTTACGAATTTGGTCACGACTGCTGCTGATGCTAGCTAGTACTCCATGTGTCCTATAATATAAGAGATTTTGAGTTTTTACATGCAACGTTTGAACACTCGTCTTATTTAAAATTTTTGAAATTATTATTTATTTTATTTGTGACTTACTTTATTATCTACAGTACTTTAAGACAACTTTTCATTTTTTATATTTGTAAAAAAAATTTAAATAAGACGAGTGGTCAAATGTTGCAAGCAAAAACTCAAAATCCCTTATATTGTGGGACGGAGGGAGTAGTAGCTAGTACTTCCTTCACGCAATAATACATTTACGCCGTGTTTAGTTCCAAAATATTTCTTTAAACTTCCAACTTTTCCATCACATCAAAACTTTCCTACACATGAACTTCCAACTTTTCCATCACATTATTCCAATTTCAACCAAACTTTCAATTTTAGCGTGAACTAAACACAACCTTATTTTTAACTCCTTTTATTTATTTTAAAATAAATCTATTTTTAAAGTAATCATTATGCCAGAGTTTATCAAAATAGATAATAATTATATTGGGAATAGATAAAATGAGAAATAGTTGTATTATGATTCACTACGGCAGGAACCTTTATTGGTGCTAGTTAAGAATCGGCTATAGGTACCGTTTTCTCAGCCGGAATTAATTTAAGAGTACCAATGCATAGGCTGTTTTAGTTCCTTCCAAAGTTGAAAGTTTGGGTTGAAATTGGTACGATGTGGCTGAAAAGTTGTGTGTGTATGACAAGTTGATGTGATAGAAAAAGTTGAAAGTTTGGATCCAAAGTTTGGATCTAAACATAGCCATAATAGTATAGGTACCGATTTAATAACTGATACCTATATAACTATATACCAGACTACTAGTTATCAACTAAAAAATTGGCATCTTAAGGTCGATACATATTTAAGATTCTATAATAATGATTTGATAAAATAGAGATTTTTTTACAGAGAAAGTACTATAGAACTAGGAGTGTACTACCTCTATCCCAAAATGTAACAACTTTTAGCTATGAATCTGAATATACAGTTGTCCAGATTTATAGCTAAAAATGCTTATATTTTAGGATAGAGGGAGTATCAAATAGGAGAGCGTGCTCCTAGTAATTAATCCACCGTTTCTTCTTGTTTGATTTCTTAATTCCAACACGTACTCCGGAGTAAGTGCTTAGCTATATGTGCGCATGTGTGTGTCGGTTCGTCGGTGTCGAGATCATACCGAGCGAGAAGAGAGAGAGTTGTCCGAAAATTAACTAAAGCATCAAAAACTTGTGCGTATATACATGGAGTAAAATACTCTAGTGAAATTGTAGCGCGCGCGAGAATCGCATATATAGATAGATAGTACTAGATCGCATGTGCTTCACTTCATATATACACCTAGCTAGTATATAGTTCGTACGCACGATACTAGGTGTAGGAGTATATTGATATCGATAGAGTTATGATACGTGCAAGTTGCTCCCCTTGGAGATGCACGAATGCATGCACCGATGCACGGTCCTCACCGCCTGCTAGAGTTGCTGTCTGAATACGTACTACTAGTGGTAGCTATAGCAACCATTTCGTGAGTGGACGCATGCATGGGATCCTACAGTCTTTACTTCCGTTACTTTCTTCGTTGTACTGTAAAATATATAAAATTGGATGGATGAGATATAGACATATGTAGCATTAAAATATGTTATATTCATGAAAAATAGTTTTTCTTTCATCCCAAAATATAATAATATAGAATTAAAGGAGATATTTCGTTTTTCTAGTACAACGTATCTTAACAAACTGTAATAGAAAACGTCTCATTTGATTTTAATTTAAGTTCTTATATTTTAAAACGAAGGGAATACTACGTGTACGTCACTGGTGGAGAAACTATCTTTGGTCGGTCGCCCGAAATCCACAATAGTCTCGGTTCCACTAAAAACCGGGACTAAAGATGATCTTTAGTCCCGGTTGGTGGCTACAGTGGGCATATTTGATCTTTAGTCTCGGTTGGTGTTACCAACCGGGACTAAAAATGATCTTTAGTCCCGGTTCTAAATCTGTCAGGCCTTGTCAGGCCCCCCGATATCTTTAGTCCCGGTTGGTAACACCAACCGGGACTAAAGATCCCAGGGATCTTTACTCCCGGTTGATATCAACCGGGAGTAAAGATCCCAGGGATCTTTACTCCCGGTTGATAATATCAACCGGGAATAAAGCGTACGCACCAGCCCACGCACAAGCGCATGCGTAGCCCCTCTCTCTCTCTATCTTCCATCCTTATCTCTTTTTCTTCTCCTTCCTTATCTTCATCCTCTCCCCTTCCTTTTCTCTCACCCCCTCTCCTCCTCCCCTCCCCCTCTTCCTCTTGCAGAGGCAGCCGACGGCGGCGGGATGGGGGATGGGCGCGGGCTGGCGGCGGCCGGGCGGCGGTGGCGGGATGGAGGCGACCGGGCGCGGGCTGGCGGCGGCCAGGCGCGGGCTGGGGCTGGCGGCGGCCGGCCGGCGGCGGCGGGATTGCGGCCGGGCGCGGGCCAGCGGGATGGAGGACGGGCGGCGGCGGCCCGGCGTGAGCCGGCGGGATGGAGGCCGGTCGCCGGCAGCCTCGCCCTCCCCTCCTCCAGATCCGGCCAGAGGGGAAGCGGCGGGATGGAGGACGGCCGGCGGCGGCCCGGCGCGGGCCGGCGGAATGGAGGCCGGTCGCCGGCGGCCTCGCCCTCCCCTCCCCCAGATCCGGCCGGAGGGGAAGTGGCGAGATGGGTGGCCAGCTGGCGGCGGGATGGGAGGCCGGCCGGTGAGTCGATTTTTTTTTTGATTTTTTTTAATTTGTGGTTTGGATGTTTTGATCTGTGAATGAATTTATGAATCGATATTGTGAATGAATCTGTGATGTTGTGAATGAGTATGTGACTCGATGTTGTCAATGAACCTTTGAATCAATATTGTGAATATATTTGTGATGTTGTGAATGAATATGTGAATGGATATTGTGAATGAATTTGTGGTGAATCTGTTAATCGTGCTGTGGAGTTGTGATGTGGATTTGGGGTTTGATTTGATGATATGCATACCACTCGATTCGGGAGAAAATAAAAAAGAAAAAAGGACTAGCTGATGGACTGCCGCTACCCTCTCTTTAGTCCCGGTTGATGACACCAACCGGGACTATCTTTAGTCCCGGTTGGTGTCATCAACCGGGACTAAAGATCGATCTTTAGTCCCGGATACCGGGACTACAGGGGGTTACGAACCGGGACTAAAAAGCACTTCTCCACCAGTGCGTACACCCTATACCCCCCACTTGATTGTCTAGAATGTGGTTCGGGTCATTTATTTTGCGTCGTCAGCATTTACCAATCACCAGCCCCTACGTTATGTGCACACACATGTTGTAATTCGCCTCCCAGACATCTGCGCACGCAGTCTCGTGTCACAAAACTGTGTGCGCACGTACTACTACGCATAAACGCTGCCAGGCACGATGGGTGGAGTGGACCAAAGCTGGTGAGCAAACCGACAGGGCCCAAGCGGCCAAGCACAGGAAGGCTGCGCATACATCTACAAATTAAATAGCCAGATATTTAGACATGCACCATTGTCATCTCGTTTTTTTCAAATTTCGAGGAGCACAAATACAATAATACTATAGCGATTTTTTTTTAACTTTTGAAACGTGGTTATAAATAGGAGTAGCATTCTTTTGAAATACTATAGTAATGTTCAAGTTTAAAGTAAGGCTTGACGGGACAAGCATGTGAGCAGGTGTGTCAGTCACCGCGAACGATAGAATTGTGGCTCGTGTAATCCGGCGAGCGCAGCGCACGCAGGAATCTCCGGCGTTTTGATCTCCAGGGTCCAAGTATTTCCGCTCCGCCGCCGTAGACGATGAGCTGCATCGCACTAGTGCTCCCGTGGCATGGGCTCCGCACGTTTTTTCACCCTCTCGTTGTTCCGGTTCGCGCATGATGAATGATGATGATGTGCGTGGATAGGAGAGTCCAGGAGGGCAAAGCAAACCTTCTCTAAACTACACACTGCAGTCTGCACCCCGCACCAAGGCCCCGTTTAGTTCGCGAAATGAAAATTGTTGAGTGTCACATCGGACGTTTGACCGGATATCGGAAGGAGTTTTCAGACACGAATGAAAAAACTAATTTCATAACTTGCCTAGAAACCGCGAGACGAATCTTTTGAGCCTAATTAATTCGTCATTAGCGCATGTGGGTTACTGTAACACTTATGGCTAATCATGAACTAATTAGACTCAAAAGATTCGTCTCGCAATTTCCTCTCTAACTATGCAATTAGTTTTTATTTTTATCTATATTTAATGTTTTATGGAAGTGTCCAAAAATTCGATGTGATGTTTTTGAGAAAAACTTTTTGAAAACTAAACAGGGCCCAAAAAGAACTACACTCTGCAGTACAGACACACATCACATTCCGCATCAAGGCATGTCATGCGTAAAACGAATGCACACGCCATGAAACCTACTGTACTACTCCATCCATCCCTAATATAAGGGATTTTAACATTTTACTTACACTATTTGATCACTCGTCTTACTTAAAAAAAAATTGTGCAAATATAAAAGACGAAAAGTTGTGCTTAAAAGACTTTGAATAATAAAGTAAGTAAAAAATAAATAATAATTTTAAAATATTTTAAATAAGACGAATGGTAAAACAGTGCAAGTAAAATGTGAAAATCTCTTATATTAGAGGATGGAGGGAGTAGTGAGATGATCAAATTCGATCAATTCAGATTTCCAGGCCACAGCTGAGCTCGATGCATTCGTGCATGGAAGTTACGGCCCGACAGGCGACTTGCGATGTCGCATCTAAGCTCAGCCCACTGGCCCATGCAGTGATGAAATTGATGATGGCCCATACGGATGTCGCAGCACATATCTGGCCCAACAAACACCGCACGCACGTAAACTACGTTCTCCTAAGTTGGAAAAAGTACACCGAAGGTCCCTCAACTTGTCATCCGAATACAAAATCGTCCTCCAACCACAAAACCAGATATATAGGGTCCCTTAACTATACAAAACCGGTCAAAATAGGTCCCTCGGCAGTTTTGACCCTAGTTTTGTCTTACGTGGCAGCTGAGTCAGCGTGGGCCCACGTGGGCCCCACATGTCAGTATGACACTTCATCTTTTCTGTTTCCCCTCTTTTCTTGTCTCTCTCTTCCTCCCTTGCGAGGCGCGGCGAGCCAGCGAGGCAACGGTGATCGCAACTCCGGCGGTGAAGGGCGGTGGCCGGCCCGGAGCTCAGCGGGGCGAGGCGGGAGAGGAGGAGGGCGGCGCCGCGACGACGGCCGGCGACGGCTGCGGCTGTGGTGGCCAGTGAGGAGCCGAGCGGGAGGCGACAGCGAGGAGCCGAGCGCCGCCACTGTGCTTTTCCCTTGTCAGCGGCCGGACGCACCGCCTCGTCGCCACGTTGGGAACTTGGAAGCGGCGGCGTGTTGGACGAGTAGTCCTCGTCGATCTAGAGGCGGAGCGCGTGTGGAGGCGGCGCGGAGAGGTGGAGCAGGAGTGGATGGAGGCAAGACGGGTGGGAGAGCGAGGCAATGAGAGACCCGTTGGGGGTGACGGCCACCGCGCCACCGCCGCCTCCTCCCAACCGAGGCGGCGTCTTCGCCGACTCCTCCCAACCGAGGCCGTTGCGGCCTTCCCCCCTCCTCCTCCTCCCCGCCTTCGCCTTCCGCCACCGCGGCCGCCCGCCGCCTTTCCCTGCTCGCGCGGTTCCTCCTCGACGCGTTCCGCCGCCACCAGCGTTGGGGCCCGCCCATCGTCGCGGACCTCTCCAAGCTCCACCGCGTGGCTCCCGAGCTCGTCGCCGAGGTCCTCAGCACTCGCCCGCCGCCGCTCGCCCTCCCGTTGTTCCTGTGGGTGGCGCGGCAGAAGGTTCCCGGCGTTCCACGTGCGTGCGAGAGAGGGGAAAGAGAGAGAGAGAGAGGAGGAGGAAGGGAGAGAGAGAGAGAGGAGGAAGGGAGAGAAGAGGGGAAAGAGAGGGTGACGTGGAGACCTGACATGTGGGGCTCACGTGGGTCCCACGCTGACTCAGCCGCCACGTAGACCAAACCGGAGTCAAAACCACCAAAGGACCTCGGGTGACCGGTTTTGTATAGTTAAGAGACCCCACATATCTGGTTTTACGGTTATAGGACGTTTTCGTATCACGATGACAAGTTGAGGGACCTTCGGTGTACTTTTTCCTCCTAAGTCGCATCTCCGCTTCTGGCCCAAAGTTTATGACCCGCACGTAAGTCGCAACTCTGTCACGACCCAACTACTATGGCGGTCTAGCCTGCACATTAAATAGTTCTCTTTAGGTCCCTAAAATTATCGCCCAGTATAAGATTCATCTCTAAACCGAAATATCAGATATAACAGTCTCTTAATTTACAAAACCGATTACCTAAGGTTCTTGGTAGTATTATGCACTATTTTAATTGATGTGGTAAGATGAGTCAGCTACTAGTTCTTCCCAAGTTCCTATCCTCTCTTGAGGAGCTATCGGCATATTTACAAACGAAAAGTAATTTGCAAATAAAACTTTTATATATGTGTTCTTATCGATCCAAAAGAAAAGGCTGAAAAATAAACTTCGATAAAAAAACCTTAAAATCCGTTTCAAATTTAAGGTTGCAAATTTAAATTTTGGCAGATAAGGATAAGTATAAGCGGAAAGATGAGGCCCTGCACCTCTCTTCCTCTATTCTTCAGTCCTCACCTTCTTGCGACGATGGCCGGCGGGGAGCCAGCGTGGTAGGCGTGGCTAGCAGCTGGAGGGGAAGGAGCGCTGCGGTGGCTGCCAGCTGCTCCTACCCTCGTGAGATCAACGAGGTCGACCTCGAATGCGGCCTACCTCCATCGCCGCGTCGACCCACTCCTGTGCCAACACAGCTCGCGCCGATGGCCGCGAAGGCGAGGCTGGCTCAGGCATCCCCGATTCCCCAGTGGCTACATCGACTCCGAAGGCGTCGGCATGGCCTCAGGCTGCGTATAAGATAGGTATAGTAAGCTCATGCGTGCCTCATGGCATGCAAATTGCAAAATAAAAATCCTGCAGTATATTGGGAACTGATGGATTGTCGGATCGATCTCTGAAAATAAATTGAATGAATCTCTCACCTGATCATACGGACACGCCGCGCGCAGAATTACGTACCAAGCTTAGCAGCAGCCGATCGTTCATCTTCGCGCATGCGCACTAATTAATTGACAAATGAATCAATGAATGAGAAAGGGAGCGCTTGTCTGTTGGGTTTGGACGGCGACAACCGGTCGTCTCGATGGCTGCAGCGCCGGTAGGATACGGGGTTAGCTAGCAGCAGCAAGAAGCTCGCTTCTTTGTTTGTTGTTACTCCAATTTAGCAAAATGTTTTTTACTCCCGGTGGATAACCCCTGTTTCCCGTGTGAAATAATTGGGAGTAAAAATCTATCTTTAGTCCCGGTTAGTGAAATGGAGCCGGGCTAGGTTCGGTTGCTCTTTTATTTTTCTTCTTTTCTTCATTGTTTTTAATATATTGATTTCACTCCATCCCCCATCCCCAAATCGTAAAATCCCAAATCGATTATCACCTCCAAATCCTCAAATAGATCATCTCCAAATACATCACAAAATCTTTAAAAAATTACATCACAAGTTCTACAAAATTCATCACAAATACATCACATATTCATATTACACACAAATCAAATACATCTCAGATCCAAATCACAAATTCTCAAAAAAAAAAAAAATCCGGCCGCCGCCTCGCCGCCCGCCGCCCGCGCAGGCCGCCACCTGCCGCACGGCCACGCCGCCACGCAGGTTGCCGCCTTCCGCCGGCCACCGGGCGCCGCCCTCCGTGCAGCCGGCCGCCGCGTGCATAGAAGTGGGGAGGAGGGGTGTGCAGAGAAGTGGGGAGGAGAGGGGAGGAGAATGAGAAGGAGAGGAACAGATATGGTAAGTGAGGAGAGGAGGAGAGGAGTTAAAGGAGAGGAGGAGGAGATAGAACCGGGAGGAGGGAGGAGATAGCTATCTCGATCCGATCCGCACGCATGCCTCGATCTCCACGTATGCCGATCTTTTTTCCCGGTTGGTGTGACCAACCGGGACTAAAGATGTTTTTTAGTCTCGGTTTTTAATAAAACCGGGACTATTGTGAAATTTGGCCGATCGACCAAAGATGATTTCTCCAGTAGTGTGGGCCGGCAAGAAGATGCCTTCCCTGCAAAGGGAGGAACACGGCTACGAGTGCTGGGCAGCTGTCACGCGGGGGCCACGAGGGGCCTGCTTCCGACCGGCTACGACTGTGGCAGGGGGCCGATGAGAAGGGGGCGGCGAGGGAGAGAGATATGAGAGATGGGGTATGGAAGATACAGAGAGGAGAAACAATCCCTCGTTATTTACGTGTCACTTAAATAGTTAAGAAAAATTAAAAAAACTGAGAATGTTTATTAATATGTGATATATCACTCTACAAACATTCAAGTTCAACAGTCGCAACGAAAAATCAAATTAAATTACAGCTAGAAAACGTGTATTCATAGTCTTCTTATTATTTTTTTAAAAAAGTTCATAACTATTTAAATAGCATGCAAGCAACGTGGGGACGTTCTCTCGACTCTCAAGAGTTTAAAATCCACTCTCACTAGGGATAATAGAGAAAGAGAAATAGGCCTGACATATGGGGCTCCATATAGGTCTCACTCACCACGTTAGTTAAAATCAAGCACTATATTGCTTGGAATTTTGGGCATACTGGTTCTGTAAGTTGAGGCACCCGTTATATTTGAATTTCAAACTCGGTGTCTAATTTAGGGACCTAAAGTGAACTTATTCCCCTGCACGTAGACCTTCCGCCCTGATCACTTCACTAGGGCTGCACTTTAAGTCGCGGAGCCATGGCTGTCCAGAGACAATTGGGCTGCACTTAAGCATGTCCTCACGAAACCTTTTCAGGGCTAGCATAATGGGCCCCTAGATTGTGTCGATCTATGAGACAGCAAATCAGCAATCGGTCCCGCTCTTGCCCTGAATTGGAATAAGTCCACTTTAACTGTCTTAAAAGTGACCCTAATCTAATACATGACCCTGATCAACAGCAAAACCGGATAAGATGACTCCTCGAACTATTGAAACCGGTGCAATTTAACTCCCTCAGCGGTTTTGGAGGGTGGTTTTGCTGATATGGTGCTGACGTGGTGATATTGACCTAATCTTTATCCCACGTGGCGCTTACGTGGCATTAAAATTACAAAAATATAGGACCCACATATAGGCCCCACTGACATATAGGCCACGGCCCCACTGACATATAGGATCCACACGTCATCCTCTTTCTCTTCTTCCTCCTCCCTCTCCCTTCTCTCTTTCTCTCCCCCTTTCTCTTCTCTTTCTCTCTTGCCCTCCATCTCGCCGATCTCCCAGAGGTGTCCCATGCAGATCGGCGGCAGCGCGCCCCGAGGAGCGATGGCTGAGCCGTCCGCGTTCGGGCGACGAAGCGAAGGCTGCGGCGGGCAGCGACGTCCCTCGCGCTGCTCCCTACCCCGCTCCCTGATCGCAGCTCGCCGTCGCCGTGGGAGGAAGCGGCCTGCCCAAGGACGAGCGACGGCTGGGCGGTCGGCGGGGAGATGCGTCGGCGGCGTCGATCTGGAGCCGGTCGGCGGCGAGCACTGCCGAGGCCGAGGACGGGGGCTTCATGGATTCCTCCTCCTCTAGGACATGGGAGTGGAGCGTCTCTTCCGGGATCTCAATCGTCGAGCAGGTCGAGTCCTCCTCCTCGGCGACCGCGGCCGCGCCTTCTGGCACACCTCCATCGGCTTCGACCTCTAATACTACTCGGAGAAAGGCTACCCCCACGAGTTCCCCGCGTCGCCCGAGGTGGAGGCCCGACCGTTCTAGGAGATCGGCGAGATGGAGGGAAACATCTGCGTCACCTCGGCTTCGGCGAGATCCATGTGTGGGGAAAGGCAGGGACCTCGCAACGACCGTTGCCGCTCTGGCCCGCCGCCGACTAGTCCCTCGACCGCCGCCGCGCTACTATTGGTTGCTCGCCGCCGCCGCCTCCCTACTATCGCCTGCCTGCTGTCGCCGCCCGTCAAGTCCCGCCCCTGCAGACCGGTGAAGGGGAGAGAGAGGGGATGACACGTGGGTCCCGCATGTCAGTGGGTCCCACAATATATTTTTTTTTATGAATGACAGATGGGTCCACGTATATTTTTTAATTCAAATGCCACAGAAGCGCCACATGAGATGAAGACTAGGTCAACATTGCCACGTCAACGCCACATCAGTAAAACCGCCCTACAAAACCGCTGAGGGAGTCAAATTGCACTAGTTTCAATAGTTCGAAGAGTCGTCCTATCCATTTTGCGGTTGAGGGTCACGGATTAGATTCGGGTCACTTTTAAGGGAGTCAATGTGGACTTATTCCCCCTGAATTTGGAGAAAATATATGGTGGAAGCTGTATATGTGATGGAAACTTGAAAACTACCGTTGAATCGAAAAATAGACGTCCGAAATTCTTCCACATCATCACGATTAAAAATTTCACTCGCAGATTTACTCATGAGTAAAAAATTTTGTTGGGAGTAAAATTTTTACTCATGATGACGTGAACGAATCTCGGATGTTCATTTCTCGATCCAACGGTAGTTTTCAAGTTTTCACCACGTTTGTGATTGCTTATTTTCCCCTAAATTTGGCCTATTGAATTTCGATATCCGGCGATGACAGTGAGGAAAAAGGTTAAAGTACAAAGAAGACGTAAGCCTAGAAACAAGTTAGTCAGAGCAGTTGTTTTTCCATTAGGAGTGCTGACTATTAGAGATTCGCATGCCGCATTTCTTTTTCTTTTCTTTTCTTTTCTTTCCTTTTCTTTTTGAAAGATAGAAGCCACAGTTACTGTCTTTGCAATATATAGCTACATGTTGATATATCTGCCGAGTGCACGTTTTGACTTTTGAGTATCACTATCATGTACTAATGATGTAACCGTGCATACATATTCGCGTGCAAGTTTACGTGCATGTTCAAAGTCTTGTTACCTCCCTGAGTTAGTTGGTAACGCGTGCATCCATGTGTTACGAGTGGGGTTAGTTTCAATAGTGTGTACTCATGAGGCTCAATGCAAGAATTACAAGTCTTGTCTCGCATTGCATTTGCATGTAACTGCGTGTAGCAGATGGTAGAATTAAGTGAACATGGTAGAGCCGTGAGCCGTGAGCATCACGGGCATAGCTAACACATGCCTGTGCTTTGATAAGCACTTGTGTTTGTGTTTAGTAGAGCTGGCCGGATGGAATAAAACGAACCAACAAGAAAATGCCGCGTGGTTACACTTGCACGGTGCAAAGGAAGCTCTCTGAAAAACCTCTTCAGATCGGAAACCTGTATGATCGAACATGTTCTATGTTTCTAGTTGAAATAAATTTCTGGTAGTAAAAAAAAAAAGATCTCGGTGCACTATTTCTTCTGTAGTTCTGTGTTCCACTCACGACAGCTCCACAAGTGCGTGTGATCCCAACAGTAAAAGAAAATTAAAAAAAAATCGCCTCCCTGGTCACAATCTCCTAGTAGTAGAGTACTATAGTACATTAATCCACTAGCCATGGTCTGTACTCCCTCTGTCCTATAATATAAGTGATTTTAAATTTTTGTTTATATTGTTTGACCACTTATTTTATTAAAAAAATTATGCAAATATAAAAACGAAAAGTTGTGCTTAAATGCTTTAGATAATAAAGTAATTCAAAATAAATAAATAATAATTTCAAAAAATTTTTAATAAGACGAGTGGTTAAACAGTACAAGAAAAACTTAAAATCCTTTATATTATGGGGCGGAGGGAGTACACTCAAAATCTCTTATATTATGGGACGGAGGGAATCCCTCGTATTATGGACGGAGGGAGTACGTAGCACTACTTACATGTGGTCAAATCAAGTCAACAACTCAACAAACATTATTCGATACAATATCCAGCAGCAGTACTACTAAAAGCGGTTATTATCATCAGTTGTTTAGCATCATGGGGGAACACAAAACAGTCACCCACCCACCAGCACAGGTAAACCACACCACCCTTACACACAAAAGTCTCTGTATGGCCACTAGCACCGTCAAGGGACGGCTTCTGTAAGTAAATCCTTGTCCCGAGCACGGCATTGCAGCAATAACTTGCAGCATGTTCCGCCCAGGCACAAGCTTCATTTTTGGTCTCCGGACCGCACCAGCTTTTGCCACCCCCTTTCGCTGCCATTGATGCCACGTAATTGCTCTCACAGTGCAAGGCCCCTTTCGGAAAAGCCACGCCGCGTATGATGATGATGATTTTTTGCCTTGCTTTGCTGATGCTCCTCCTCCCAGCAGCAGCGGCAGGCAGCCGCCTTTGGCTTTCCCTCCATCTCCTCCCAAAAAATTCAAGAGGCAGGAGGAGGAGGATGAGGTAGGTTGAATTGAAGGCAGTTAAGCTTGATCCAGGTGGTACACTAGCAAGTACACGTTGGGCCAAATCTCTCAATCGAGTCTCACACGTCCATGTGAGCTCAGGTGAGGACCATGGGTGTTGATAGCACAGATGATTGGATTAATTCCTTGCCTCTTTACACACATCATAAAACCTCTTGAAAACCCTCACATTGTAGTGGTACTGTGGTGGTAGTAGTAGCACCACTGCAAAACCACATAATAATGGCATATGCTTCAGAGAAGAAAAGAAGAGATGATCAAGATGAGGAGACTGAAAGGGAGGTAGAAGAAGAAGATTACAGAACCCTGAGCTAGAGTCCCAGTATAGCTTAAGCTTATACATATGTATAATAATAATAATACTAACACTACTAGATACTAATGCAATTATGGTCCAAGGAGCAATGTCTCACTCACTGAACAACACTGAGATGATCGCGTCGGATTTGTCGTCTTTACTGCAGCGGCGCTTGCACTGTCACGACGACCGGGGTGTTCACGGCGTGCCTCCCGTCGCTCCACGTCACCGCGCCGCTCCTCACCTGCGAGCTCCCGGGCTCCATCTTCTTGGCTGGCGCCGCGGCCTCCACCCGCACCGTGAAGCTCAGCTTCTGCCCGTCGCGCCGGAACGCCAGCTGCCGCGGCTGCACGGTCACCGCGCACCCCTCGGGCGACCTCACCGTCGCGCGGTACACCGCGCGCCCGCCGCCGACGTTGGTCACCGTCCGGATGAAGTGGGTCTTCATCGTCGCCCTGGTGCCGTCCGCGGCGAACGTGGCGGACATGGACGGGTAGTTGAGGTTCCCGGCGTGCCCCGCGCGCCGCGCGCCGCGGCAGTCCGCGGGGCGCCGCGTGATCGCCCGGATGTTCTGCTCGGTGTAGTTCAGGTTGCAGAGGAAGTTGACGTAGTCCACGGGGGTGATGTCGTAGACGAGACCAGGGTCCATGGCGCGCATCGGGTCAACGTGCCCTGCGCCGAAGTCGAACACGTCGGCCACGACGCCCGTGGACTCGTCCACCATGGTGCCGTTGCTGTTGTCCTTGATGTAGGCGGTGGTCATGAGCGCTGACTTGATCGCCGCGGGGCTCCAGGTAGGATGCGCCGCCTTGAGCAATGCGGCGAGGCCGGAGATGTGCGGGCAAGCCATGGACGTGCCCGAGAGGATGTTGAATTCCGTGCGGCGGCCGTCGGAGGGGATGCCGGCCGGCCCGACGCCGCTGGGCCATGCGGCGAGGATGTTTAGGCCGGGGGCAATCAGGTCTGGCTTGAGTATTTCCGGGGATTGGGGATTGGGGCCACGCGCGGAGAACGCGGCCACCACAGGCGCCGGATGCACGCCGAGGTGGGTGCCTTCGAACAAGATGGTGCCGGTGGCCGGCGCCTGCCGCGTCGACGACCCAATGTACTTACGGAGCTTGTCGCCAGCGGCCGCGCCGACGGCTGTGGCTGGCAGAACGTGGCAGTCGGCGACGAGGCCCTCCCCGTCGAACACCCCGTTGGCGAGCACCATCCCGATGCCGCCCGCGCGGTGAACCACGTCGCCCTTGGCGGCGCGCGAGTTCACGCCGCGGTCGCACACCACGATCTTGCCCCGCACCGCGGCGGGGTCGAGCGAGCCGTCGAGGCACATGGACGCCGAGTAGCCGTCAGCCGCAGACGAGGCAGCGCCGCTGCTTGCTCCAGCATATACAAGCTCATACATCTTGCCGGATTGGAGCGCTGGCCCGCCGTACACGCTGACACCGTCGAGCACTTGACCATTGCCGAGCTGCACGTTGGCCGGGAAGGCGCGGTCCATGGACCCAGCGCCAACGGTGGCCATCCAGGGAGCCACATTGGTCACAGTGAGCCCACCAGGGCCGCCATTGCCGGCCGAAGCCGAAACAACAATCCCAGCCTCCGTCGCCCCGAATGCCCCAATGGCAATGGCGTCAAGGTAGTACGGCACGACGACGCCACCGACGCTGAGGGACACGACATCGACGCCGTCGGCGACGGCGGCATCGAAAGCCGCAAGGATGTCGGAGTCGAAGCAGCCGCCCACCCAGCACACCTTGTACGCGGCGAGGCGTGCCTTGGGCGCCATCCCGGCAGCCACGCCCCGGGCGTAGCCGAGGGTGGACGCCGGGAACACGTAGCGGCCGGCGGCGATGGAGGCCGTGTGGGTCCCGTGCCCATCGGTGTCGAGCGGCGACCTGACCTCCGCCGTCTCGTTCATGCGGCCGGAGGTGGCCTCATACCCGGCGGAGAAGAACCGCGCGCCGACGAGCTTGCGATTGCAGGAGTTGGGCGGGAACCCAGGCCCCGACGAGCACACCCCGCGCCACTTGGACGGCACCGGACCAAGCCCACGGTCGTGGAAGCTGCGGTGGGTGGGGGAGATGCCGGTGTCGATGATGGCGATGACGAGGTCGGAACCAAAATCCGAGTCCGCGAGGAGCGCCGACGGCGGGGACGACAGCAGCCCAAGGAACCGCGGCGAGCGGGTGGTGGCGAGCTGCCGGACCCGCTCCGGCACCACCGCCGCCACCCCGGGAGCCTCCGCCAGCGCCGCCGCCGCAGCCGGCGACATCCGCGCGGAGAAGCCGTGGAAGGCGGCGGAGTAGGTGTGGATCAGCGGGCCCCCCTCCCGCCACTCCCCTCCACCACCACCACCCTCCGCTGCCATCACCGCCGCCTCGTACCAGTGCGCGTGCGTCGGGAACGCCGAGGGCTTCGCGTCCGCATCCACCCGCACGATGAACGTCCTCTCCTCCCCTCCCCCACCCAACACTCCTCCAACGGCAGCGGCCACAACCACCACCACCACCAGCAGCAGGAGAGTGCGGGACGCCGACGACGCCATGGCGGAATGCCGGATCCGGAGAGGTGAGGAGATCAGTGGAGATGGGGGAGGAGGAGGAGGGGAAAGCACAAAGCTGGACACGGGGTGGGGTGGTGGTGGAGGGGGAGGGGGAGATGCGGCGTGGCCGTGGCCGTGGCGGTGGCCGGTGGCAGGGGGACGGATATGGGGGTGGGGGTGGATGGGCCGAGGCGTAGTGGGCCAGAGCGTGTGTTTGGACCTTGGATTAACCGCTTGTTCCCATGTGTTCGTCAGTCCGTGTACGCACGTATACGTACGCTTGTGCGCTCGGTGTGCTACTAGCTGCTGCTGCTGCTCGTCACGGGCGGAAACCTGACGGGGAGACGGGCGAAAAAAACGGGGTAGATTTGGCGTGTAAAACCCGTGGCGTTTCACCGTCTCGGCCCTTCCGTGCGTGCGTTGCCAACTCGAAATCGACCGCGTGAGTGGTGGTGTTGTTGTTGTTGTTGCAGCTTGTCCTGGCTAGCTACACTACTGTTTCGGGGGAATGTTTCTGGGAGAGGAGCATATGTGGACGACCTGAGTACCTGACCAGATGAGTCTGTGCCGAGCCAGGTAAGGGGAACGTTGTCTAGGCCAATTCGGCCCAACCCAACGTGCCCAAATCAAGGTAGCTGATTAGTTCGTGCTAAATTGGGCGAGATATGAGTAGCCCTATAGCACCCTAGGTGGACCCAAATCAGAGTCAGGTAGGATTGCTAAATGTTGAAAACGGAACAGCCGGCCGGCCCTAACCAATCTTGATAGATCCATTGCTATTCAGTGCCTCATTTGGTAGAAGATGTAAATCAACGATTTGCACTCTAATAAATAGATAAATAGACTATGATAAGATGATTACCACTTTGAACGGATTAACCCAACTTTAATTTCTTTTATTATTTTCTACAAAGATTAGCAAGCCAAAAAAATACCATTGTGCTTGTGCCCCTTGAATACATAATGGATCGATCGCCCTTCTGTTTATCAAATCTCGCATCGTTCTCTCCTTACCTTTTCTCGTCGCTTGAGCAAGAAGCTGGTTGCTGCCGCCGCTGCTAGGGATCAGGAGCCCCCCTTCCCGATACAGTTCCTCCAACCACCGATGGCACTCTCCCTCTTTTGGAGTCCTTCCTCGCTTCGGCACATAATTCATAAATGTACCAGACAAAATTGTCTTCTTACAAGCACTGATAAAAGCCATCAAACTCTAGCTTGTTGCTTATTGTTGGGGAGAACCGTCGTGCAAGGAGGAAGAGCATGTCGCACCTATAGTTCGCCATCAAGAGTGAAGGGGGACCAACACAATCGATGTTGGTGAAGAGAGATGTGAAAGTAAGACGGTGTACCAAGGCCTAGCAGTGGCAAGTTGGTTGGAGAAGGCCTCCTCCGCCTTGCCTCGCCGCTATGTCGGGGAGCACATCACCGAAGAAGAGACATGTCCACCTCGATGCATTGCCTAGTTGCATGACAAGCGTTGTTGCAAAGGGGGAGCTCGTTGGAGAAGTGCCAAATCGCCTTGCTGTGCCACCGAATCATGTTGCACGGCAAGGTGATTTGGCACTTCTCCAGCTTGTTGTGTCATTAGGGAGCTCGTCGTGTCATTAGGGAGCTCGTCTCCAGAGAGAGAGGGGTGGGGGAAGGGAGGGGTCTTTACCGGAGAAGGGTTCCACGCCGACGGGGAGCATGCCGCCTTCGCCAAAGAGGAGAGAGGCGTCGTTGAGGTGCAAGTCATCGTCACCAGATAAGATATCGAGGGGGAAGAGAGGATATCAACCTGGTATTGATTGGTTATCAATAGGTACATCAGTTGCTATCGATATAGTATCAGATCTTATATCAACAAATATCATATCTTATATCAACAAATATCAATAAAATATCAAATCTTATATCAACAAATATCAGTTGATACTAGTGAGGTATCAGATCCGGATGGGATATTATGGTAAAGTGACGAACTAGAGAGCAAAGAGAAATTAAAATTCGCTTAATCCCAAAACAGAGGAAAATCCTAGAGGTTACAACAAAATGGGTGACATTTATTAGTTGCAATGTAGAGGGTTGTATCTTATCCAAGCGCACCGGATAGGGTGGCAAAACATCAACTTTCTCCTCGTTTGGAGGACGCGTTTTTCATCTTCAGCCTGAATTTTGCATGACGTTCATACTTCATAAGAATCAGTTTAATCAACTCCCAAAAAATGGGCAAAAGTTGGTGCATCTAAGAGGAAGAGTAAGACTTCGACACAATTGTTCCACCAAGGAAATTTCTAGACTCCCATACAAATGGATTCATCACGGAAATTCCCATAAAAAATAAAGGCAGTAGGAAAACCTGTGTTCACTGTTGAGTCCAAGTGATCAGAAAAGATCAACGAAACAAACATTAAAAAAAAACATTAAGTGGCATATGTCATTCGAGCGAGAGATCAGTGCATGTTCGCTTGTAATTAAATCGACTTCTGCTTGACTATCATCGAGGAGTATTATCACCACCAGGGCATCGTTACCCAGAGCAGCCGTCATGTATCAGCTGCCACTGTCTCCCACATCCATAGCAGAATTCAAAGCCGCACCTGGCATGGCATTATTGGTGAATCCAGACATAGATACATTATCTTTAAGTGATTAATCACAAATAAATCATCAATGTAACTCTACTGCCCTAAAGCATATATCTTTAAGTGATGTTAATTAGCAATGATATCTCTAGGTTGACATATAAGTTTCTATACTTTCCACACGTTAATACTTTTGTTACGTACCATCTATACTTATTTCTTTATCTCTTATAATATCCGTGGTAACAAATGGATCTTTAGTTTAGATAGTAGCCTACGTTCTAATCTTATAAAGATTCAGATTAAATACGGGCATAAAAAAAGATATTAACGTATGATTAATTAAGTTTTAATTATTACAAACTTAAAATAATACATATTTGATACTTTAAAGATAACTTTCATATATAAAGTTCACACATAAAACGTGCTGTTTCGTGTGTTTTTCTCGGAGTTTGAAAAACGTGTTAACAGAAACCGAGTTAAAATCTTTATCTTCATCGTAAAAGAACGGGGCAGTATAGAAGAAGATCACCAGCGACAGAGCCTCGGATCACAGATGGCGCACCTGCATGTGATGTGGAGGCAGCCGTGGGACTTCTCGACGTAGAACCTGCAGCGCGGGCAGCGCTTCCACCCGCCGTTCCGCGCGGCCTGCACCAGCAGCAGGTCCTCCCGCCCGCGCTCCCCCTCGCCGAGCCGCCCGAACTCGGCGCAGCTCACGCCGGCGTGCCACGGCACGCCGCACCGCGCGCAGAACAGCCGCCTGCACGCCTGGCACTCCGACTGCGTCACGCCCGCGCACCCCTCGTCGTCGGCGTCGGCGACCATCATCTCGGAGCAGCCAGGGTACGGGCAGTACGTCCGCCGCGCGCCGGCGAACATGGCCTCGCAGAGCGCCGCGCACCACCGCTCGAACACGTCCCCCGGGAGCGCGCCGCGGCACAGCTCCGGGTCGAGCGCGCCGCCGCACGACGGGTCGGGGCAACGCACGGCGCCCGCGCCGCCGCCGGACTCGACCTTGGCGCGGACGTGGCCCGCGAGGCACGCGCGGCAGAAGGCGTGCGCGCAGCCGCCGCCGCCGCCGCGGTGCGCCTCGGAGGGCGGCATGGGCTCCATGCAGATGCCGCAGCTTGGATGCTGCTGCCGCTGCGGCTGCGGCTGCCGACGCTGCCGCTGCCGCGGCCGCTGTCCCTCGGCCGCTTCCGCCATCGCCATGGCTCGCGTGCGCGGCGCCAGCTTTGCCGGGAAAGATGGGAAAGCTTTCTCGCTGCTGAAAATGCGGTGATCGATCGATGTAGTTGGGGTAGTGGATAGATTTAACATAAATGAACCGCTTTATCTTCGCTTGGTAAAAACCGACCAAATCCATCTGTTTAACTTTAACCCTAGGAACGTGGGGATTTGGTGGGTTCTGTTGGTATTTTTTTTCCGTTGGGTTGGGTTTAGTGGGAGTTGAGGAGCCGGCCTACCGTTTCAGTTTCCCGGGACGTGTTCGTGCGGTTTGCTCCACGTTCCCCCAAGATGTCCCAATATTGCTCTAAAAAAAAGATGGCCTGTGTTTTGGCGAAATTCTTTTGACATATACGAACACACATTTAAAGTATTAAACGTAGAATAATAATAAAACAAATTACAGATTCTGCCTGTAAACTGCGAGACGAATCTATTAAACTTAATTAATCGTCATTAGCAAATATTTATTGTAGCACCACATTGCTAAATCATGGCGTAATTAGGCTTAAAAGATTCGTCTCGCAATTTACATGCAAACTGCGCAATTGATTTTTTTTCCACATTTAATGCTCCATGCATATATCCAAACATTTGATGTGACGGAAAAATTAGAAGTTTGAAAGGAAATAAACACAGTCATCGTGCCAATATTGATCATTGCACATTTGCAACAATAGTTTTGAGATGGAATGGGCCAGAATTATTTTTCGTTTTAAGAATCAGCTAGTAATTTGTTTGGGACTTGTGGTGCCTAAATATTGTTACAGTTGTAATATGCGCCAAATGCACTGTTTTGGCACCAATCTACTAAGGCTTCTAATGCATCATTAATTAACTATTAGCTAAAAAATTAAAATTTTGATAAATATGAATTTTTAAAGCAACTTTCGTATATAATTTTTTTTAAAAAAAATCATTTAGCAGTTTGAAAAATGTAGATGAGTTAGGAAAGTTGGGAAAAAAAACTCAGCCTAGGTAAAATAGTATAATTTTAGGCTGACTCAATTTATATGAAAGTAACCATTTCAATTCTGGTGTTTTTTCCTATCTTGCGTTCTGATTGGGACTGAAAAAATTTACAGCAGTCAGTCCATTAACAATTGGAGGAATATTGATGGAACTATTAGCCATAAAACCGGATGCAACCTTTTTATGGCACCATAACACGCAGTTTTTATGTTAAAAGAAAAATCATTGGATGTAGTTAAATTGCTCAAAAGAAAAACTTTGAGATTCGTCCATTTCAAAGAAGGCCTCATGCATCGGATTTGAGGGATCAAATAAATGGACAAGATCCACAAGTTTACAAGTGCTAACATTGAAGAGATGGAAACAATTCGATAACTAACCCTTTTTTCTGTGGTGCTACATACTCTCAATTCTGTCTAATTAACAAAACAAGGAGGCTAGAACGGGCCAGAATGGCAGCTAGCCAGCTAGTACATATTTTTTTAGGAAACACGTTACAAACGCAGACGATTATAACACGCATATACCCATCGCTATAAACGCACACACTACCCCTATACACATCTCCGGAAGATTGGACTAACTTATGTTAACGGGTACATCATTTACCAGAAGAATTATTGAACACCCGAGTGTATACACATTGGAAGCACTTTTAATCACTCACAGATCTAAAATGGTCAAATGAAGCAAGGTCGAACGTTTAACAGACAATATATAGATTGCAAATAATTTGAATGTGGTATTCAAGCGAATATTATCGCGGTAGCTGTGTGCCATGTGTAGCGAATTTAGATTTAGAAATTAGCTCCAAGTTCATACTTTTGATAACCGAAACTTAATTCGGTGAGAGAATGACATATAATTCATGCTACTGATGACCATCGGTCTCCTAAATATGATAATTGATGCTACTAGGGTCTCACTGAGAACACAGAAAAATTCAATCAGATCAGCCCAGCCAAAATTAAACTGGAATTCTCATGCAGTGCTGCAACTCGCATGAGTAACGCCCCACTGCCCTCCACATCCATAGCAGAACTCGAAGCCACACCTGCAAAATGTTGTGATGATCATGATCATCTCAAAAACAATTTGATACAACATATATACTCCTGCAAAGAAAATTCAAGATATGGAAGAAAAGACATCTGAACGATAAAATGATGCAGCACCTGCAGGTGATGTGCAGGCAACCTTGGGACTTCTCCACGAAGTACTTGCACTTGGGGCACCTCTTCCACTTCTTCCCCTTGGCCATCTCCACCACCAGCAGGTCCTCCTTGCCCCTGTCCCCCTTGCCGAGCTTCTTGTACGCCGCGCAGTCGACGCCGGCGTGCCACGGCACGGCGCACTGCGCGCAGAAGAGGCGCCGGCAGCTCGGGCACTCCGACTCGGTGACGGCCTCGCCGGCGTCGTCCAGCATCATCGCCGAGCAGTCCTTGAACGGGCAGTACGCCCTCGGGGCGGCGAGCACCATGGCCTCGCACAGCGCCGCGCCCCACCGGTCGAACACCTCCCGCGGGAGGATCCCCTGGCAGAGCTCCGGGTCGAGCGCGCCGCGGCACCGCTCCTCGGGGCACCGGACGTCGGCGATCCTCTCCTGGATCTTGGCGCCGACGTAGCCCGCGAGGCACGCCGCGCAGAAGGCGTGGTCGCACCCGCGGCTCGCGCGGTGCGCGGCGGACGGCGGCACGGCGTCCATGCAGATCTTGCAGAAGACGAGCGTCGTCGCGGCGGCGGCGGGGATCGAGGTCAACCGAGACGACGACGACGCGGCGTGGGAGGAGGAGCACTCACCTATGAAGATAACCGGCGCCGACGAGGAGCGCGCCGTGGTGGCCGCCACGGAGGACGACATGATCACCTCCTGGAGCTGCAGCTCGGAGGCGTACTTCTCGTCGGATATCGGGAAGAGCTCGCCGTCGTCTCCATCGGCGGAGTCGTCGTCGTCGTTGCGGCCGTGGGAGAGGACGGAGAAGTAGAAGTCGTCGACGAGGACGGTGAGGTCGGCGGCGGCGTCGTTGGAACTGGAAGACCCCGACGCCATTGCCTCGTTTCGCGGCGGTTTCTCTCGCACGTCTTCGCGCGGAGATTAAATAGGAGGCACTCAACAGTCTGAGGAGTGGGTGAGTGGATTAACTACGGCAGCGGCGTTTGGGTATCTGGGATGAGAATGTGGGCGGATTAACAGGTGAGTGGGTGACTGTTGGTGGTTTACATATGCATATTCCCGAAATATCGCTTTTAAGTGTGGTGGAAAGTTTGTTGGCTTTAGGGCGCCATGGTTGGAAAATGGCGCTAAGAGCGAGATCAATAGTATAGCCAGTGGATGGCTCCAAAAATTTCCATATCATGTAGAGCCATGGTTAGAGTACAATAATAAGCTGCAGTGCATAATTTTCTAAATATTATTTTTCATTTTATTTATCACATTGTATCTTTTTCATTTGTATAGAGCAAGTACTGCTCAGCTATTCGTGAGCCAATTACTTAAGCTTTGCACTATCTTCAGGGCCGACCCTAGGGTCAGCCCGTGCGGCCGCCTGTGGCTCCCAAATTGTAGGGCCCCCATGGGTGATGGGCCATGGCCCATGGGACATCCATCGCCAGGCCTGAGGAGCAAAGGAGGAGAAGCGATCTGACTCCTCCCGTCGCGCGTCGCCTCGATCTCTGGGTGTCTACGTTGTCGTCTAGGGCTAGAGGCCATCAGGATTCAGCCATTCAGATTCATGCCAATCACCCGGTGGCCACGGGCAGGCGTCTGTTGCTCCTCAACTCCTGTTGCAGTGTTGCTCATCGCCTCATCGGCCGATCGGCGCCACCGCGCCAGGCGCCTGCTACTCGCCTGCTTCTGCTGCTCGGCGCTCGCAGTCGCGGCTCACCACGCTCGTCGGGTCGTGTCCCTCGTTCGAGGTAAATTTCATCTGTTAAATTTCCCCATCTTTTTCTCCTCTTCATAAATAAAAAATCACCAGCACATGATGATTATTTTTTCAGCACAACATTAATCATGTGGTCGAGAAAATATGCATCCGGTAGCGAAAAAAGGAAACGGAAAAAGCGTTCGGATGATTTCATTGAAACACAACGAGGAACTATTGACAGAATTTTTCACAAGTAATGCTAATGCATCAATGAGCCAAAATTTTGAAAGTGCCAACTAGTAAGTGTTTATGATTATGTTATTTCTCTTTGAAGTTTTAAAATGTTATATATAGATAATATTTTATCAAATCGAATATTAAATGTTGTGTTTATAAGATTATATAAATATATGTATTAGTTTATATAGATATATAAGGGCCTCAATATAAGTTTTCGTCCTGGGGCCCAAAAACCCAGGACCGGCCCTGACTATCTTGTAACTCGTGAGGAGTTGGCGCTAATTTAGTCGCCGGCTACAGCTCTTTCTCTCTTCCAATTTTGCTTTCAACTCATTTTTTAAGACAGGGTGGACTGCTATCGCTGGCTTGGAGCATCTATTGATTTTTTTATACCACATTAGGTAATTTTATTTTTGTTCATTGAATTTGTGTGTCATTCCTTATGGAAATCGACATATACTTAAGGACTTAACGCTGGTTTGGCTAATGAGAATGCTAGTGTCATTGTCTTCATCTTCATGTTGGCCATGTTTGTTTAATTCAAACTCCAAACTTTTTTAACTAGTACCATCTCTCTAGCTTCAAATATTATTGTCGTTCGAGTTAGGGGTAGAAAATGTTTTTAATCAATCAATATTCAATACTTCTAAAGTTGGTGCAATTGGCAGAACTAGCTTTTAAAATAGATTATGGAGTCATATGCGAAAAATAAATAAATAAATACACATGTAACAAAGAAAGAGATGCCACATCGCTCGAGCTTTCTTGCAGCTTGCAGTCTCTCTGGAGTTCTAATGTAACATCTTGAAAATGTGTCATTTTCCAATCCTGCATCATGCCGATTCTTATGTTCTTAATAACTTCTTAAACTTAGGACAATATAATTAGAGGGACCTCCTAAAACTAACTTGCACAGAATCCTTATGCGGTATTTAATCTCTTTTGTGTTTTTTATTTTAAAATATATATTTGGTTAAATTGAGGTATTTCTTGATTTGGTTTAAAACCTTCTTTTGACAAAAATTCTTTTATTCAAATTTAGTTTGAAAACCCCTTTCTATTTTTTATGAATTATGGTCCAAGAAATTCTCCACTATTGTCCTAGAACCTAAACCAAACGATTCCAATTGGATTTAATTGTCGACCCATCCTTTGATTTTAAACCTATCCTTTGATTCCAAACATATTCTTATTTATCGCCAAATATCTAAATTCTTCCTTTTGATCTAGCCGCTAATTTAATTCCCGTGGCTTGATTTCCTTCTCGGCACAAGAATAATATTATTACAAATATTGTGAATAATTGCTCTTGTGCTAAGAAAATAAATTATATCCTTGTCACCTAAATTTCCTTTTAGCCTCAAACAATTCCTTGAAACCCATGCCATATATTTTAGGGTTCAAATCGTATTCTTTTGCCTCCACCTATTTTCGTACCACATCCCCAAAAATATTTTGAGGAATACTATTAATTTCCCTTCCTATTTGAGTGCTTCCAAATAAATTCCCTCAAATTCCACCTCTAAATATTGCACTCAAATAAATTAGGAAATCTCCTTTGTGAATTCTCTCCGAATTCAAATTCTTCGCAAAACCTAGTTATCCAAATCAAGTATACAAATTAGATTTCTTCCTTTTTGTCATCGGGCCGAAACTCCGTTCTTTCTTCCTTTTGGCCCAATCCTTTTTCTTTCTATTTTCCTCCTTCCTCTTGGGCTGCCGGCCCAGCTAAGCCGAGCCGGCCCAATTCAACCCACAACCCAGCCGCCTCCCTCCTCCTCTCAGTGCGCGTGCCGTGCACGGCGCACGCCGCCGCAAACCTCGCCGCTAAGGAATCAAGCCGGCGCCGTTCTCTTCGTCCCCACTCCACCGACGCCGTGCCTTGCCTTCCTCCTCTGCCGCCCAATCTTACGTCAGCCACCACCTCACCTCGCTGACGACATCTGCAAGCCGAACCGACTCCAACGTCCAATGGGAGGAAAGAACCGGTGTCGTCATTCTTTCCTTCACGTCGCTGCAGCCGTGCCTTCGTCGCCCTCCTCCTCTGCGAACCGACCTTTGAAGCCTATAAATACCGGCGAGCCCATCCTTTCTCCCCCACACATCGAGCTAAAAGCTCTTTCCCTTCTCTCTCCCAGCCATAACCGGCTATTGCCGCCACCGCCCGATCTCCCTCACCAGAGCTCCACTAACCAAATCCTCGCGCCATTGGCTTCGCCTCGACGAGGTGATTCCATTTTTCCCCTTTCCCCTCTCCCTCCACCTTGAGATAAACCGCCACCACCACCTTCTCTTATCGCCGGAGTTGAGCTCCTGCCGTCGCTGTTCCGGCCATCTCCCTCTCCACCTAGCTAGCTACCACCCTCCCCGGATGCGCGTCGCTCGGGAACATGTTTTGCCGCCGACGTCGCAGCCTATCGACCACCGGAGCACCAGCGCCCCTTTCTCCCTCTCTTCTCCCTTCTCTCGGCTCTCTGTGAAGCGGGAGGAAGAAGAAGACGAGAAGAAGAGAAAGAAGAGAAAAGGGAATAGGCACTGACAGGTAGGCCCATGAATAGTAACCTTTCATATTTTCTTTATTTAATTCAAATCCCAATCTTTAGAAGCCCATATCTCCTAAACCGTAGATCCGATCTCAGTGAAACCTGGACCTAAATTCATATAAATTCAAATGCTTCATTTTGATGCCTAATTTGTTATTTTATAATTTTATTTGAATTTATTCAAATATCATTTGAATTTATATTTGCCTTTTTCAAATATTTTCTTTTACCCAAAAATACCCATTAGCCACTAAAAAGCCGCCGGTTGGAACTTTACGCCTTCCATGGGGACGTTCGTGTGGTCTACTGGCCCCGACGTCGAACCGTTGGTTGTAAAGCCCGGCAAAACCAAACCTAAGGTCGAAGTGCTGCTCCTAGCACCCCACGCCTCGATGCCTATAGCGGTCGGAGCTTCACTATTCCATCGACCTCCACAGCACGCCGCACAGTTAGCTCTCGGGCCATGTGTGATCCTAGCCGCTCCGCCGCCACTCACGGTTGTCGGAGTAACACTTCTGCCCCACTAAACCTGCACAAACCTCCCATCCCTCTAGCCATTATATTGTCTGTTGACACTGGCTAGAGAAGATACCAAACATAGTCGTCATGCTTTAGCGACGACTAGCGAACACCCAAACCCTAGCCGATATTTATCCTACCTCGATATCGGCTTAGACAATTGAAACCTTAGTCAGCTTATTAGCCAGACTCCCCGCCAGCTATAATCTCAACCATTTACCCTCCAACTACCCATAGCCTATGCAAGAATTACGAGCCGATATGCTATACTATTTCAGCATCGACTCGAGAACAACTAAACTCTAGCCACTGTTCTATCAAAGCCTGACCTTGACCTATACCAGCCACATGCCTACTTAACCACATCATTTATCCAGTATATTTCCTATCCTCCAAACCACAGAAGCCCATGCATGAAATATAAGCGACCCTAGTTGCTTAATCTCTTATCCACCTTAGCCTCCAACCCTTTAGAACCTGCACATAAAATATTAGCCAATAATCCCTATACCCTATAGAAAAGATAGGTTATACACTAAACCCTAGCCCTCTTAACCGTTTGTCGTTTTCTTGTTATTCTATGGCTTTTATTGAATTTGGATCTTCCTCTTCTACAGTAGAGTCTGTTATATTTTGAATGGCAACCTGTGGTATTTCAAGGATCGGATAATCAGGTTGCCTATCTCGGATTTATTTGCGTTAGAGCAAGGCAAGTTATTATTCCTCTCCTTTGAGCATAAATGCCCTATATTCTATATCTCTATTCTATGCATTAGTCATACATGATTTCAAATGCATAACCTGAACATAGCAAACCAGATATGCTAGCTTTTGCTTAGCCCTGCCTAGTTAGACTGCATAAAATATAATGAACTTAGATTGGAACAGTACGGTAGAAATGGTTGATTTCCGGGTGGCTAGTACTGTTCCAACCGACATAAGATTGCCAAGTACATGTGAAGAACATACGAGTACGACCGCAATTCTCGTATGGGCATAGACCTAGCTGATTAAGTTATCTAGCAAAAGTGGTACCTCTGTATAGTGGTTCTTCTTAAGTCCTCGCGCAGGAGGCAAACTTACGCCGAGCAGGGCGATTGTGATATTTACCGAGGCGCAGGTAAATATCTTGATTATCTCGCGAGCTGTGTGTGTATTATGAAAACCTGATTGAGATGACGGGGGTCTCTCAACCAGTTCTCTCTAAAAACCCCGGGAACACCAGAACTCCTCTCGCTGCTGATAACGTTACGTTCAGAGCGCATGGGGACTAGGGTTCATGGAACAGGTACCACTGATGTTAGTAACCGAAAAGCTTTGACATGACAAGGCTAATGTGTTTGGCACGTCATGGATTGCGGGTAAAGCGTACATCTACTGCAGTATGAATATTATTAAAACTATTCGAATAGCCGTGCTCGCGGTTATCGGGCATTGGGGCTCACAATGGCATCTTGGTTAGAACATAATTTCAAACTTTATTAAATACTGTTGCATTTAAAACATTATAGACTTTCCTTCAATATTCTCTGCTTTCTGCAAGTAAACCTAGTTCTACACAGAAGTTACCATTTCATGCATTCATTGTTGGTTAATATAATAGCTTGCTGAGTACGTTGTACTCACCCTCGCTTCAACCCCTTTTTCAGAGTCATTTTGGAGTTCTTGCCGAAGCTGGAAGTTCAATCATATAAGTTAATCTCATTTTAACTTAGTTCTCAAGTATAGATTAGATAGATGGTTTAACTCTATAGCAAAACACTAGAGTTATGTCATCGTATAGCTTCTGCTGTAATAGTTAGCCACAAGTTTGTAAATACCCTATTATTTTATGTAAAGGAATCTCCTTTAAAACCTTGATCAAATGTATGCAATGAAGATCCAGATCGTTGAACCTATATCAATCTACTGATCCAGGGCTTGATACAGTCTAAACATGTCGGTTTCCGAATCATTAGTTTTGGGACCCGACATCTAAGCTCATTATCAATAAACTAAACTAGGAATATCTAGATCCTTCAAATGAGTTAACAATACCACTAGACTATAATAAACATTACACAGTCTGAAAATTTGCAAAATAAAAATTAGGAAAAACTAAGGAAGATATAATATAAAATGTGAAATAAATAATGATACTTTGGAAGGAAAACAAATAGCGGTGGTCAAAAGAAAAGAAAAACGTAAGAGGCTCATTGGTCCCCTAATAAGCCAAAACCAAAGTTAAAATTTGAATTTTCAAACTTAATTTTGAATTGATTTTAAGATATTTTATACGTAGTTTTTTTTTTCAGCATTGGCCTTTAAATCGCTAAGAACACATATGTAAAATTTTTACCTATTAATTTTTATTCTCTAATAAGCCATATTCCTAATCGCTAAGAACACATATGTAAAAGTTTTACCTATAATTAATTTTTATTCTCTAATAAGCCACGGAATATGGGTAACCGATGAGACCTTAAGACTTCGTTAGAAAAAAAATCAACAATTCAACACGCCTTACATTCCACGTATGTCTCTGAAATTGAAATAAATAGAGATAGATGAAAGCTCAAAATATATATAAAAAAAAGGTGCCACACCGACGACAGTCACACTATATTGCTTATACAATCGTCGGTGGCATGCTAGAACCGGTCAACTGAATGTGATAAAATTGAAATTTTAAGAGCTCTCAAACAAAATTTCTAATTTATTAAAAGCTACAAAATTTTTTTTTTTACTAAATATGCATTTCTCTACTACTTAAAAAGCAAAAAATGTTTTCGTCGTGTGTTAATCCAAGCAACACCGAGATTGTTCATGTGTTCCAGCTTCGTTTCGTTGTCCTATGTAAGCCACATTCATATATTTAGACTATGTTTGCATGGCAAGACGAGATAACCCAGATCTCCTCCATATACTAATGCATGCACCTGAAGGCGGCAACTGCGCATAGATCGATTGATCGGTCAAGAAGATGATCATATCGCAATGGTGAGAAAGGCGGCAGCGATGACGACTGGTGGAGTGGTGGTGTTAGTATCGGTGGAGGTGACAAGACAACGACACTATGCGGCTATGACGACATGATGGCTAACATCTCGGCAGAGACGATGGTTGTGGGTTGGTGGTGTTGATCAACCAACTAAAAGCAGTTGTGTGCCATCATAGCCGCAACAGCGGTACCATTGACACCGACCATCCCCAAAGTCAACCCCTCCATCCTCGCCCATGCAGCGACCACTGTGACCATCACTACGATGGCTATGCTTTCCATGTGTCGGACAAGTATCCTTTTTAGTACCTTTTTTACCAATGTAGCAATGTTGCTCATATATTACTATTATACTTCAATTCTCAACTTTCGACAAACACAAAATTGAAAGCCCATTAGAGGGTTATTTAGAAGTAAATTAATATCATTACGATTTTGCCATAAATAAATTATTTTTTCAAAATATTTGCAAAATTGTTATATTCTAGTATCATAGTAGTACTATGTAAAACGTCATGTTCACGATTCCACAAAATTTACTCCCTCCATCATGAAATACATGACGTCGTTGACTTTTCGCATAACGTTTGACCATCCATCTTATTATATAAATATTGTTTATTTTGTTGTGACTTGTTTTATCGTCAAATGAACTATAATATTTACTTATATTTATACTAAATTTTTAAATAAAATGAATGATCAAACGTTATGCAAAAAGATAACGGCGTCATACATTTTGGGATGTAAGGAGTGTATGATTTACCCCACACACCGCAATGCAAGCTCCTTATTTATATACAAACTATGTTTTCTACAATAGTCAAGATTTAGAGCCAGACCATTGTTTCATTAAAAAAAGTTAGAGCCATGCCATTTAGTAGGGAAAATGGTTTTATCTCTCGAGGGGATATCTCCGCCTTTTTCATGCCATTCAAATAGCCCACTAAAAAGGTGAAAAATATAATAAGATAGATGAATAGAAATATGTCACTTTATAAACATACAAGTCTATATATCCTAGTAAGCAAATTTTTACATTTCAGTGAACAAGTTGTTTGTAAGCATCATCAAACAAAGTTGCCCTCCTCGAGAAAAAAAAAAGAAGTTGTCTCATCACGTCAAATATATGAAGAGCGGGCATGGGATATAAATGGCTTAGTATTATTTTTTGTGAAGAGATTGCTCGAACACAAAATATGAGGGAAAAGGTAGAGGAACATAAGTAGGTTTATATTGAAGGCCATATCATATCTTATACATGCACTATCCTCTATTTTGAGTTGTCTTTTGTTGACATAGTTGACAGATAAATTAATGAAAGCAACGTTCTCTATCTAAAATATGTTGATGACCTAACAAGTGGTAAAGCATGCAAGCGAACAAATGTGACAATTTTCACTCAATCAGGGATAGGGTGGGTGGAGGGGAGAATAATGAAATATAACGCTTTAGGGCAAAATTCCAATGATCAAAATTCCATTAGACTTGATATGACCCAATTAGAAACTATATATTGCTCTTGAGTAAATTACACGGACATTTAAACTTGTCCTTAAGTGTCGACCAAATACCTAAAACCTAAAAGCTTATATATTATGGATTGGTATTTTTAACTTGTTTAATGCAGCATTTACAGTCGAAAAGTGTTTATAGCTCTTTAAAAGTCTATGCAATATGTGGCAACTTGATGTTGCCTTAATGCATAGTAGGAGTTTGTCAATATAAGGTTTGTGAATATATTTACTCATATGCATGTCAAGCTCACATTCTCGTTGGTATCACTTCATACCAATTCTTAGAAAAGTCAGACATATTTGAATCCATTATGGCATGCTAAACAAATGTAAAATGTTAAATTTACAATTTAAAATTAAATGTTTACTAGAGATCTAACTATGGGTATTGTTTTAGAATAAATTAAAAGAACCGCTCTGATAGAATTGTTTACTTACTATTAGACATATTGCTTCTTAATATTAAAATGAATATACAAATTTCAATAATAAAGTAACAATATAACCAAATCAAATGTATAATATAGGCACGGTTCTTTTTAGCCTTTTCTAAATTTTGGTTATCTATTTTTCTAAACGCAAAATCAATTGTTGTAAGCTATTTATCTATTTTCCAAATCAAAAATATTTCATAGTTTTTTAGACCAATTGTTGTAAGCTATTTTTGAAGTTTATTTTTCAAAATATTATTCTATGTTAATGAAGTACTGTAAAGATTATATTTATCAAGTTTTTTTAAAAATATTATTCTATGTTAATTAAGGCTGTGTTGTTTTGGAGGGGTTGGGAAGGGATGAAAACTGGTTGGGAAGGGATGAAAACTGAGCGGATAGTTTCCGTCCGCTCCGGAGAAAAACAAATACGAATATCTTTTGGATCGGATAATTCTCGGATACTTCGGATACGAATATGAATACATATATTTTCTCCCGGATACGAATACGAATATGGTATCGGAATTTTTGATGGATATGGAAAATAATTCGAAAATCCGGTGAATAGTGCTATTCGGATATCCTCAGAAGCCATGACCCATACCCCATTTCTTTATAACTCCATGTCCTTCAATATACCTTTTCAGATTTTAATAGTAGTTCATCTCTTGACACTAGTCCACGCTATTAATATTATTTATTTTTTCTAAAAAATATTTATAAATTATACTATATTTTATATAAAATGAGGTAATTATATATGTTGGATATTTGTTTCTATTAAAAGTTGAGTTGGTTTTCTTGTTCCGAGAAAAAAATGTTTTCGTATTTGTGTCCGATCATATTCGATTCTTATTTGTATTCGAGATAATCCGTTTTTGTTCCGTATTCAAACTATCCGTATTTGTTTCCGCATCTGCTGACATGGAAAAACATTTGGTTGTTAACAGCATCTGAAAAAAAACTATGAAAACTAATATGGTATGAGCATTATCCATCAGTATCCGCTACGTTTTCATCCCAACGGAAACCCCTCCACTCCGCACGGAAAACGGAGCGATAGATTATCACATGATTAACTAAGTTTTAGCAATAAAAAATTTAAAAAATAGATTAATATGATTTTTAGAGCAACTTTCCTATATAAACTTTTCACAAAACACGTACCGTTTAGCAGTTTAAAAAACGTGCATGTGGAAAATAAGGGAGATGGGTTGGGAACTCATTCTCAAGTAGTACTGTACCGATTATTTTTTAACTCCGAGTAGAGGAAAAAATGTTTTAAACAGTGCCATGAATTTAAAAAAGAATTAAAAATTATTGTTGGTCCCGCATGTTAGCCTGAGACGGCCGTCCATCCCCTCCCCACCCACCGCCAGCAAAATTTTTAATCCTGAGTAAATTTGCGAGTAAAATTTGAATGATGTGGATGAATCTTAGCCGTTGCATCTACGTTGGATGAGTGCCGAGATTCACCTCACCTTGTGACATTCCTCACCCAAGACCCAACCTGGCTCCCCGGCTCCCCGCTACTCCGCTAGTAATCGCAACGCGAGCGTTCCTCAAGAACCCGACGAACAAGCATGAACTGCCTCACCATCCACCGCCGCCGCGTCGCCCCTTCCCCAATCCCATCCAAAATTCCTCCGATCCCCGCCGGAATCGAAGACAGGAGCCGACCACATCACCACCCCGGCGGCGCATCGATCGCGTATGCGCTGGATGCGGCCAAAAAAAAATCCCAAAAATCAGCACGGATCGGAGAGAAGGTATGCATCGCATTTTCCCCCACTTTTCCTCGCTATCCCGCTGTAATTTAATCCGTCATCTTGTTTTTGTTTCTCTCTGCAAGTTATGAGTCATCGTCGTCATCATCATCCCATCGCGGATGCAAGCGCGACAAGGGGAAGCGTGCTAGGGATATCTCCACCGCGGCGGCATCAGTAGCAGCATCAGCAGCCGTAGCAATGTGAGGAATCCGTGCGCCGTTCGATCTCCACTGGCTCGGTTCGTCACTCTCCTCTCATTTTTTTTTTGCCGTTACGATATTACCTTTTTTGCTTGCTTCTGGGGATTAATTGGCGTTTTCCCCTCATTTTTGGCTCTATTAAATGCTTGGAGAGGGGATTTGTGCTAGGGTTCATCACATTCTCGCCCTAACATCCCAGCTCTACCCTCTCCTCTTCCTCCGCCGCCGCCGCCGCCGCCGCCAAATCGAGCCCGCTTTGCGCCTCCGCCAGCGTCCTAGCGTCTCGTGAGTCCCGGTTCGGTGTTGTGATAGTCGATTTTGGTCTCCTGTTAGGTTAGATTTGCTCGATCGATTTTCTCTGCTCGATCCGATTTGTTCTGCTCGATCCGATTTATTCTGCTCGATCCGATCTGTTGTATTTGCTCGGTTCTATTCGTTCCTTTTTGGTTCCGGGTGGAGATCTTTTTGTTTGATTTGCTCGGTTGGTTTTGGGTGGAGATTTTTTATGGAGGAGGTTTGGTCTGTTGTTGCTATTGGTTTTGCAGCCTTGCAGCGTTCAAGTTCAACCATGTCTCATTTCAAGAGCGGCTCAAGGGTGAAGTGCACGATGCTTGCAGTTCTGTGCGGTAAGGTAGGCAAGCAGCGGACGCCACCTGGTCCAGTGCCCGAGTCCCAGCGGCCGCGGCCGTCATTCCCATTCCTGGAGTTGATCTCGTCCGGGAGGTTGGATGTAAGTATCTTTTGCTGTTTATTTTTCTAGAGCAAGTTTAATAGTAGGCTAAGGGACGGATCTAAGATGTTGGGGCACAGGTGATCTAGGATGTTGGGGCACAGGTGTTACCACTCACTTACTAGACGTGCCCGCGTTTCGACATGCTGCGCTTAGGCAAATACTCGTTTCACTTCAGTTTTATTTATTCGGCCTAAAATAATACCAAAAGTATTTTATACACATGATTACAATCCACACATGGCCAATGAAGTTAAAATAGGATCGCAGCACAGGTTAATATTATCTATCATATAATATTGCTTATAGAAATTTGTAAACATGCATGTGTGCCGTGATTAAATAAAAAATCACTCTTGCAAGTTTCAGCATCCTATTCATGGCCAGCAAAGCAATCCATTTCGCAAAACGGCCCCAATAGCCAATTGATCGAGCCAAATCTTGTTAGCATAGATGCAATGATGAATATAAATCATGTTGCAAACAGATCTTTACACTTTTACAGTTGTGTATTAAATTAAGTGGCTCACTTTTGTTGACAAAACCCCTAAAATCTAAACCTACTTTCCATTTTCTCTCTTGTGGTTCCATATTAGCATGCTGTTCCACTTCAAAGCAAGCATAGATATAGTACGTTTTCTAGCTTAGTAAGCTAGTTCCCCTCTCTGCCTAACAAGCATCTTGCGAGAACAATTCCATCTGGTTCATCGCTCTATCAGTTGATCAGATAACAGGTTTTTAAGTTTTCACCATCCTTATAGGCTCTCAGTACTGCGTTGCAGCTTGCAGTGGCTGAAGCAGTGGCTGATAGGTTTGGCGGCCAGAGCTGGGACTTGAGCCCCGACAAGCCCCAGTGATGGATATGCCCCTGTGATAACCAAGAAAATAGTGTTAACTCTTATGCAAAAGCTAGCTATACACATGCTAAGATAAATGCATTAATTAATTATATATACATGAGAGAAAGAGAGAAGAAATTTAGAGGCAACCTTATAACCAATCTGTTACACATGTGAATTCTAATGCTAATTTTCGATTGCCTTATAGCTAGTAGTTAGCTTTACTATTAAACTTGGTCTTAAGTACATATTTTGTTTGTCAGTTCTGAACTTGGAAATTTGGGCATGCAGGTGCACACGCTGATCAATCCTACGGTTGATCAATTTCTGGAGGCACAACGGGCTTTGCAGCCCCGCTTCATATACCTCCAGGGACAGCTGCTTGACAATGAGGAAGAAATCGGCGCACTTGTTTGGGGCGATGCTGATGTTTCTGATCCACAGACATTTAGTTCACTCATTTGTTCGCCTTTTCCTACCATAGTAAGCACCAAACTCTGCTGATTTTCTATGTATTATACCATTTTATCATGTCTAACTTAAACCGGCAAATGTTAGACAATACAAGAGCCTGGCCTAGGAAATTAGCAAGCATATTACATAAAAATTACACAATACAACACGGAAATAGAAGCATAAGAGCACCTTAGGTTGGTTAGCCGCTTAATACACCATGTAATGCATAATAGCAGGTGGCTGACAGACACCTAGCGCCAATTTTTGAGTACTGATGTTTGGCTGCTGGCCTGCTTGGCGCTTGAGCTCCCATAGCACCTGTACTATGCTTCTTTTAGCACTGCAATTTATAGCTATATCTATGCTTTTTTGTCCGCCTATTCCTACCATAGTAAGCACCAAACTCTGCTGATTTTCTATGTACTACATCATATTATCATGTCTAACTTAAACCGGCAAATGAGACAATACAGGAGCCCTAGAGGGTCTGCAGAGCTGGTGCCTAGGAAATTAGCAAGCATATTACATAAAAATTACACAATACAACACTAAAATAGAAGCACAAGAGCACCTAAGGTTGGTTAGCCGCCTAATACAGCATGTAATGCATAATCGCAGGTGGCTAACAGGCGCCTAGCACCGATTTTTGAGTTCTGATGTTTGGCTGCTTGGCGCTTCAGCTCCCATAGCACCTGGACTATGCTTCTTTTAGCGCTGCAGTTTATAGCTATATCTATGCTTCCTTACATGTTTGGTTTACTGATCCACTTTAGTTATTAGTGTTTGCTGATGAAGTTTGGCAATTTGTATAATTGGGTGCTAGAGTGCTTGCTAAAGTGGTTATGACCGCTCTTAGCATACGGTATTGATCTTTTAGTTTAGTGTTATCACCGCTCTTAGCATACGGTATTGATCTTTCAATTGAGTGATCGATAGTATGATTAGTTCATGCATGCATGCAGCTGGGATTAGAGCCAGGCAGCGATAGCATTAATACTCTTATGGAGCTATAAATATGGGCATTTAGGTTATCTAATTGGATTTGATGGTTTAATGCGATAAAAATACATGCCTTATATAGTTCTGCAGAGGGAGTAGTTCATAATTGCGTGCATCTAGGCTCCCTTTGTTATTGAGGTTGATTGTGATTTAAGGGCCAATTTAGAGATTAACAGATTGGCCCTTAAAATTACTTATTTTATTTTTTGTTTTTTAACCCTTGTAACCTTGTTTATATATTCCAGATATATTTATCTGACTTGTAGCTAGTAACAATTCAATTTCTTCTTAACCTTCCTCTGCCTGTTTTCCTGTTTAGTTAATGAAAGTTATTCTTTCCAATTTTTCCTTAGTCTTCTTCGTTGTAGCTACTTATCTTACCTTTTAAGATCTAATTCAGGTTTATTTGGAAGTTCCAAGTGGAGAAAAGATTGCTCAATCTCTTCAATCGAAGGTAGTCTATTTTCTGATATTTTCAAGTCGCTGTTTCTTATTTACATTTGAGCCTGTAGATTGCTTATTGCTGCAAATATCTTTTACCACGTAGGTGGGAATCTGCTTTATCGATGCAATATCCAAATGTCCCCATTTGTTGTTCAATTTTTTTTCTGTAGAGTATTATAGAGCTTAGTTTCTATAAAACAATTACTAAATTGCATTTGTTTAACTTGTTTTGACTGGCATAGTGAGGTTCTATTGATGGTATTTTTATATAACTATATGCTTTTAATATCTGCAATTACTGCCCATTTTCCCACATGCTGATTACTAACTTACAATTTTCTTGGCAGTTTTACTAAGCTTTTTTTTCCCCCAAAATACAATTCCAACTCTGTCATTACTTTGGAATCTTATTTCCAATTTCAAATTTGTATTTTTTATACTCTTTCATTGCTAGGGGATTTCATATATAATGTATTGGAGATATTCATTATCATCCTATGCGGCATCTCATTTTCGCCATTCCTTATTGTCAGTTGTTCGGAGGTATCTCATATCCGTCTTGCATTTGTTGAATATATTTTAAGCCATTAAGTTTTTGTTTCTTTATCCAATAATTGTGTATTCCTGTTTGTAGCTCCTGCAGCCATGCATGGGATGCATTTCAGCTTGCATATGCTTCTTTTGAACAATACTGTGTAAGAAATAATGACGTGCAACGTCTTATGCTTGGGCCTCATCTTCTTGGGGATGCTCCAAGGATATATATCACCCCTCCTGGAAACAAAATGGCTGAGGAAGAAGATACCTCTGAATACTTTCCAGACATAAAGATATACGATGAAGATGTGCACTTAAAGCTTCTTATCTGTGGAGCACATTGCACCCCTGTAAGTTGAAGCGATCATGCCGAGATTTTTATTCTAAAATATGGCAATTTTTCTTATTCCAAATCAATGATTGTATTTCCATCCCTTTTACAGGATTCATCTATATTGAACTCACTAGAGGATGGTTTGAATGCTCTTCTCAATATTGAAGTATGTGTCAAATCAATGTTGCTGCTTTTTATTTTCTACATCTAATTCGTGCTGAGTTCTGAATGGAGTATTACCCAGAGACCTATTTTGTAGAAATTCTAGGTTATTGGAGTAATGAAGTACGTGATGCTATTATGCTAACTTACAAATCATAAATATTGTTGCATCGTAAGTAACGGGCTAGTGGCCATCGACCACTATTGCTACTTGTAAGCAGCTTATACAAGCTGGTGGGGCTAGGTTCCAAAGTCTATACTTGCATGGTTATGGAGTGAAGCTTCCTGTAGATTAGTCATAGTCTCGTTTTCTGAGACGTAAATTTTCATTTTAGACTATGCAGCATACCCACATCTAAGAACTTAGTAGTGGTGGTGGTGATTGGTGGGTCTGCCATCCCACCACCTCCTCTTTTGTTTGGTGGGATCTTCTAATTTGTGGATTTATTTTCTGATTGATGTGGATTGCAAATGTATATGTTTTTTTTCATGAAATATATGTATATTTGTTGATTGTTGCAATACACCGGTATTTTGCTAGCACCATTGTATGCAAATTTTATGTACCATGAATTTAGGAACAAGATAATATGGCACATACTGCACAGTGTCAATTCATTCTTGTCTATTAAACTGCACGAGAAAAATGATGCAAGTAGTAAAATTGTTGATAGGGCCTTTTTTTAATGTTTGATTTTCTTCTCTCTTTTCAGTTTCGGTGGTGCAAACTCCAGGATAGAGTCAGGTATCTTCAGCTGCTGTATACTACATATTCAATACCTCGCAACCTGTTGTGTCTTAAACACTATTGCTCATGTGTGAGTTATGTTTGCATCTGTGTCTTAAACACTATTGCTCATGTGTGAGTTATGTGTGCTGTATAATACATATTCAATATCTCGCAACCTGTTGTGTCTTAAACACTATTGCTCATGTCGCAATCATATCGTAATTTTCTATGCCACAAAAATATTTGAAGCTTAAATTGGTGATATATCAAATGAGCTAACCTGTATTTTGCTGCTATAATTTAGAGGTTAACTGAGGTTACATTTCCATATAGACTAAAGACAAAACTTAATGGTAACACAAATTAAATGCTTTTATTGGTGTGTAAAATGTAAACTACTGCGCGATAGAGTATTTAACCTGTATCCTTTTTTAATCATATTTTAAGTTGTGCTTCTTATTCTTATTTGCAGTTCTGCATCGTTGCTTGCATGATTACTATATAATGTTTAGCTTGTTTCTGCTCACAATATTTCTCTTTGCAGCGCTGCTCCTCCTCTTCATGTTGATTCAGCTCTGTTAGACGGGGTGGTTACAATATGTTGTGATATCACTACATCCAGTTCTTCACACGTGTCACTGCTTCTTTCTGGCAGTCCACAAACCTGTTTTGATGACGAGGTATGGTTTCTGTATTTATGGAGCATTATTTAGTCTTCAGTCTGATATTTGCAATGTCATATGCTGTTTATGTAGCTTTTGGAGAAGCATATTAAGAAAGAACTTATTGAGAGCCGCCGGTTAGTTCGTGTTGTCTCGGTTAGCGAGGATGATGGACCATCTTCAGCCGAGCCTTTGACTTCAATGTCCGTGGCTTCTGGAGCTTCTACTTTTGAAGTGTTGATGACCTTACCTAAGTGGGCAGCACAGGTTAATTTTCTTCAGAAAAGTTTAAATGAAACTGATTAGACAGCTTGGTGACATGTGTGATATACTGACAATTTATCCACTGCTAAACTCAATATATATTGACAACTGAAGATTTGTTTGAATTGTGTAGGTTTTGAAATATCTTGCTCAAGAAACGTCTTACAAAAGCCTGGTTCCACTTGGAATTGCTTCTGTAAATGATACTCCAGTTTCTTCGTTCGATAAAGAAGATGTGGATCGGCTTCTTTTCTTTTGCACAAACCAAGATGAAGATGAAGCTATTGGAAATGGTCTATATCACCATCTGCCAAGATGGTCTGCATCCCTTGCGAAGGACAGAGTGAAGAGAAATTTTGTGTCAAAACCAGGTGATTCTTAGTGCTAATGGAGTTGGAGTGGACTAGAAACATCTTATGAAAGGGATTAACCTATTGTTTTTCACGTTCTTTTCAGCTAGGTGAAGGATACAAGGGCAACGGCAATTTGTAGTTGTGCAAAGGTGTTGTCAGTGCTGAATGTTGAGAGAATGCACAACTCACTTGCACATCAACAAGCATCGCAAGGGCGAGGCTCTATGTTGAGCGAATCCAAATTTCGGAAAGCAAAACAGGCTGTGCAGCCCAACTTGATGTACCTCCAGGGTCAGCAGCTTGAGAATGAGGAAGAAATTGGTACACTTGTCTGGGGCGAGGCTGATGTATCTGATCCATAGATATTTAGTTCACTCACTAGTCCACCTTTTCCGACCATAGTAAGCACCAAACTCTTAGCTTATTGCAACAATGTTGGTCACTGCTCTTAGCTTTCAAATAAATGATAACCGATACTACCATAAGCTTTCGTTTCAATGCGCTGTTCGATTTTATTTATGTGATGGACATTTATACTCCGTAGAAAATGTTAGGCGATTTTCTTAGGGCTTCTATAAGAATTTGTGGGACACATATTTCCCGAAACACTTTTTACCATGCACCCTAGTAAGCTTTATCCATAATGACTAAATTAGTACTATTTTCTTATGTAATATTGCATTTTTCTTGTTCCAATCAGTACTTTCATCTCTTTTACAGGATGCTATGTGATCCGCTGCGGCGGCAGCATTAGCATCCGCAGCAGCTGTAGCAATGTGAGGAATTGGGGAGATCCCTGCTTCCTTGCGCAGTTCGATCTCCACTGGCTCGAGCGGTTCGTCCCTCTTGGCAATCAATTTTTTTTGCCGTTACGATCTTGCCTTTTTTGCTTGCTTTTGGGGATTAATTGGCAATTTTCCCTTTGTTTTTGGCTCTACTAAATTCTCGGAGAGGGGGATTTGTGTTAGGGTTCATAGCATTCTCGCCCCCACATCCTAGCTCTACCCCTTCCTCTGCCGCTGCCGCCACCAAGTCGAGCACGCCTTGCTCCTTCGTGTTGTGGTAGTCGATTTCGGTCTTCTGTTAGAGCTTCGATTTGCTAGATCCATATCTGGCGTGTTGGTTTGATTTTCTTGGTTCGTCGTAGTTCTTGTTAGTTTTGGGTTGAGATGTATTTTTGGTGTGGCAGGCCTTTGCAGGGTTCAACGGTTGCGGATCTGTGGTGTTTTTTTGTTCAACCATGCCTCATTTCCTGAGCAGCTCAAGGGTGAAGTGCACGATGCTTGCAGTGCTGTGCGGTAAGGTAGGCAAGCAGCGGACGCCACCTGGTCCAATGCCCGAGTCCCAGCGGCTGTGGCCGTCATTCCCATTCCCGGAGTTGATCTCGTCTGGAAGGTTGGACGTGACTATCCTTTTGCTGTTTATTTTTGTAGAGCAAGTTTAATAGTTGGCTAAGGGGTGGATCCAGGATGTTAGGGCACCGGTGTCACCACTCACATATACTTTCTCTATCATATCCCGTACTAGGTTTATTTATTTTAGAACGGAGGGAGTACATAATATGACATTTTTCTTATTCCAACCAATAATCATGCTTCCATCTCTTTCACAGGATGCTAGTTAGTTGGGCTAAATTAGCAGCAATTAAATCTTGCCAGAAGAGCAGAAATGTTCCCGACACATTAAGCCGGTGTTTGAACTGCACACAACGAGGAAGCCAGTCCTGTGGACACAAGCAAAAGCCCAATATACTTACCCCGTAGAAAATGTTAGGCGATTTTCTTAGGGCTTCTATAAGAATTTGTGGGACACACATATTTCCCGAAACACTTTTTACCATGCACCCTAGTAAGCTTTTCTCAATCATGACTAAATTAGTACTATTTTCTTATGTAATATTGCATTTTTCTTATTCCAATCAGTACTTTCATCTCTTTTACATGATGCTATGTGATCTGCCGCAGCGGCGGCATCAGCATCCGCGGCAGCTATAGCTATGTGATCCGTGCACCATTTGATCTCCCGTGGCTTGAGAGGTTCGTCACTCTGGTCCTCCCGGCCAAATAATTTTTCTTTTGGCATCATGATCTTTGCCGTTTTGTCTCGCCTATAGTGATTTCTAATTGCTTGGCTATTTATTAGCGTTTTCCCCTTCATTCTGGCTGTATTAAATGATTCAAGAGGGGGATTTGTGCTGAGGCTAAACTAGGGTTCATAGCTCTCTCGCCCCCACAGCCCCGCTCTACCCTTTCTGCTGCCGTTGCCGCCACCAAATCAAATGCTTCTTGTGCTTCTGCCGGCATCCTTGGTGTTATGTGTGATATACTGATAATCGATACACTACTAAACTCAAAACATATGGTGTTTTATACCCTTGTTTATCACTAACTGAAGATTTATTTGAACTCTGCTGGTTTTGAAATATCTTGCTCAAGAAACGTCTTACAAAAGCCTGGTTCCACTCGGAATTGCTTGTGTAGATGGCACTTCAGTTTCTTCATTCGATAGACAAGGCGTGGATCGGCTTCTTCTTTTTTGCACGAACCAAGATGAAGATGAAGCTATTGGAAATGATTTATATTCCGATCTGCCAGATGGTCTGCATCCCTTGCGAAGGACAGAGTGAAGAGAAGTATAGCTTTCAATTAAATGATGACTGATACTACATTAAGCTTCTGTTTCAATGCGCTGTAGGACTTTATTTATGTGACGGACATTTATACTCCGTAGAAAATGTTAGGTGATTTTCTTAGAGCTTCTATAAGAATTTGTGGGACACATATTTCCCCGGAACACTTCTTACCATGCACCCGAGTAAGCTTTATCAATCATGACTAAATTAGTACTATTTTCTTATGTAATATTGCATTTTTCTTATTCTAATCAATACTTCCATCTCTTTTACTGGATGGCATGTTATCCATCGTGGGGGCGGCATCAGCATCCGCAACAGCCGTAGCTATGTGATCCGTGCACCATTTGATCTCCTGTGGCTTGAGAGGTTCGTCACTCTCGTCCTCTCGGCCAATCATTTTTTTTCGCGTTATGATCTTTGCCATTTTGTCTTGCCTCTCGTGATTTCTAATTGCTCTGCTATTTATTGGCGTTTTCCCCTTCATTCTGGCTGTATTAAATGCTTCGAGAGGGGGATTTGTGCTGAGGCTAAACTAGGGTTCGTAGCTCTCTCACTCCTTTGTTATGAATAGCACTTCTATTCGTTATAGGGGCACTAGGCCCAAATATATACAGGTACAAGAGTGGGTAAATATGCACAAAAGCCCCTTATACAATGGGGAAATACAAGAATACATATACATCTAACACCCTGCAGCCCCGCTCTACCCTTTCCGCCGCCGCTGCAGCCACCAAATCAAGTGCTTCCTTCGCTTCTCCAGCGTCCTTGGTGTTGTGTGTGATATACTGACAATTTATACACTACAAAACTCAAACATATGGTGTTTTATACCCTTGTTGATCACTAACGGAAACTTTATTTGAATTCTGTAGGTTTTGAAATATCCTGCTCCAGAAACAGAACAAAAGCCTGATTCCACTTGGAATTGCTTGTGTAGATGGCACTCTAGTTTGTTCATTCAATAGACAAGGCGTGGGTCCACTTCTTTTCTTTTGCACAAACCAAGATGAAGATGAAGATATTGAAAATGATTTATATTCCGATCTGCCAAGATGGTCTGCATCCCTTGAGAAGGACAGAGTGAAGGGAAGTATAGGTTCAAAACCAGGTAATTTTTAGTGCTAATGGAGTTGGAGTGGACTAGAAACATCTTTGAAAGGGGTTAACCTATTATTTGCATGCTCTTTTCAGCGAGGCAGATCGGTTACAAGGGCAGCGACAATGTGGAGTGGGGCAAAGGCGGTGTCGATGCTAAAGTTGGTGATTACTCACTCGCACATGAACAGTATGTCATAGCATGGGCAAGGCTCATTGTTTGGCACAATGAACTGCATGAAAATTTGGATGCGATATTCAAAGAATCGAGCTGACAGTAGTCATATGTGAGGGAATCCAAACTTGTAGTTTGATGAACCTAACTTATTTTTAGTGTTGATCTGAATGTTACTTGTTGGTTTATTAACTGCAACCAAAATTTGAATCTTGAATGTTGATATTAGAGATTTTTTTTTCAGTGTAGTGTATTTTCTAGCCTAGGCTTCTAAATCGCTTATCACTTATTTCCCATTTCATAAGCTTCTGATTTAATGTGCTATTGATTTTATTTATGTGACGAACATTAATACCCCTCCATAGAAAATGTAAATGTACGTGATTTTCTCCGGGATCTATAGAATTTTGTGGGGCGCACATTTCCCGAAGCACTTTTTATGAGATATTTTCCTCCAAAATGTGTTAACACAAGCTATTATTTTTTCCAAACCACATCCTTGCATTAACGAGAAAATTGATATTTTGCCATCTTCAGGGTGGGGTTTTGCTGAAATGCCACTCCGGAATGTGGCTTTGTTATAATGCCACTTTGAAACGAAGCCATCTTGCTACAATGCCATTTCGACCATTTTTTTTATTTCCAAATGGAGGGCAGATGTATTGAGAAATTCACCAGATAATGTGATAGAGATTGGTATTATATTAGTATTGAGAAATGCATTGTGACCTTGCATAGAAGGTTTTTTAAGGGATGTAGGCCTTATATTAGTATTGATTCAACTGCACATGACGGTAGATAAAAAGAAAAAGAAAAGGAATAACGAGTGCCAATTTGATTCATAAATATACATAGAATATAACAGAATGCCAACTAAATCCTTCCCATGTATTTTCCCCAAATTATAAACCCTGATTTTCAATTCCCCCAAATCAAGGACCCTAAATTCCCAAATTGCAAACCCAAATCAAAACCCTAAATCGGTGCAAACCCTAAAGAACTTGGGGCTTAACTCACCGGATCGGGACCTCGGTCGTTGGAGCCCTCCCCATGTGGCACCAACTTCAACCCGCATGTGCACCTCTGAGCTCCTCCACTAGCTTCATGCCGGTTCCCTTCACGCGAGTGTCGCTGCCACATCACGCATCCGTGTTGTCGCAGTTCGACTCCACCGCCCAAACCGGTCCCTACTTAAGTTGGCCGCATGAGACTGAGGCTTGCCTCGGCCGCGGCTTTGGCGACACCAAGGAAGAGAAGCCGTGGTGGGGTGTGGTTCACCGGCCTCAGCCTGCCGTGCGCCATCGCCGCTGCTGCTATCACCTTGGCGTCGTCGACCCTCAACTCGCAAGAACATCCGACTTGTGTTAATTTGGGGACGTCGACCCATTGTGCGCCGTTGGCTTCAACTCCGCCGGAGCTGTGTGCGGCATTAGCCCAACCCATCCAATGGGTGAGCTCACATACACTTTCATCCTCGTTTTGTGTAAAAGGGTTAGCCCGTAAGTGATATGGTTGGAGGGACAAGCTCTTGTAAGTTGGTTTCAACCTTGCTAAATTAGAAAGGTGATACTAACCATGCACATAGCTCTTATGGGCCATACATGTCAAATTTTAATTGGGCCAGGATATCACACAACTCTTCTCAAAGGACCCGACATCCCCGTGGCTACACAGGCCAAATCCCAATTAGGCCATGATGTCACACACACCCCTCAAAAGACCCGATGTCCTTGTCAGTCCAACTTACTTGTATAGTTGCACAAGCATATAGGCAAATCCAGGAACATGTTCCCTCTTAGCGCACATCCGTACATCTAGCAAATCCAATATGCACGCATAGACCCATACGCGCAACCGCGACGGTCGGCTCTGAAACCAATATGCACGCACATTTATCCGTATGTGCAACCACGAGGGTCAGCTCTGATACCATTTGTAACATCCCGCCCACCACAACGGTGTAGCCCAGCCCATCCGATGGGAGGGTCCACTTACACATACCATCTCATTTACACGTTCGTCCTCGCTTCAGTAAAAGGGTTAAACCGGGAGTGATATGGTTGGAGTGACAAACCCTTATAAGTTGGTTTCAACCTTACTCAACTATCAAGGTAGTACTAAACATGCGCACACAACTCTTATGGGTCACACAGTTCAAATCCTAATTAGTCTAGGATGTCACACTCACGCGGATGCTAGGCCATCTCATGCCTCATAAGCAAGCACGCCTTTTGGGCCACCACCGGCATGTTGGTAAAAATTTCATTTTTCATTTATGTTTCACCCGAAAATTACATATTATAATACTTAATTAGTAATTATTTTAGTCACAAATTAGTAATTAATTTTAGTCACCTTGAGCCTTCATTTTAAGCTATATATCTGCAGCAAATTATGCATGTGCATTTTAAATTATTTCCTTTATCGTCTTGGCCCAACGGACTTACCATTTAGGAATATTTTTGCACTTTGAATTTCTTTTTTTGCCAAATGGAACCAACAAGAAATTTAGTGAAAAAAAAATAAAATTTTCCTTATCATTATGATACTTAAATTTTAATTATTAGGATTTATTTTTTTTGTTAATATTTGTCAGTGCTATGGATAAGGCATACTCAATAGTCTTGAGTTAAGCTCGGCGGGGCCCACCATATACCAAGTCTTATACAAAACCATGCCTCATATACGGGAGGTGTTCCGGATAAGGAAGGAGAAACAGAGTTCTACAGAGAAACTACAAGAACTACTCAAATCGTATACATACTTGTCTCGCTAGTTCTACTTGGACAATAGGATATCCGTGGGTATAAAAAGAAGACCCTCTTGGAGGAGAGGACACGTCCAGTCAGAATAGAGACCAATACAAGCCAACACCAATAGATATCGGCATGAGAGATAAGCCCAGATAGATCCAATCCGGAGCCCCAGAGGCAGACATGAGGGATCTAGCGCTACCCAAACCTCGCCGAGTTCATATTCGAGGGAGAAGACCACCCTCATGTGGTGTTCCATGTCACCAAGTCGACGATGACCAGATATGTTATCCCAAATATTGTACTTATGTGATTTTGATGAATAAGAGCAATACCGGCTTCGACCAACAGGAGTAGGTTGTTACCATATAGATAAGGGGCCCGAACCTATATAAAAATATTTTTCTCCGTCTCTTTTACCACAATCTCACGTATATCATGGTACTAACGATCCCTATACCCTGCGAACACCGTAGTCACGATCTACTCCATCGATAATATAAATATTAGTTTCACCCATTGCAATGCACGAACATATTGCCATTAATTAAAAATTCTATTACTATTTTAATATATTTAATTAATAAAATGTGAAAAAAATACTACTAGAAAAATGCTCGTTTATTGCAACGGGTAAAGTCGTTTTTTTCCAGTGGTACAATAAAAGTCATTTTTTCCAATGGCACCACAATTATTAGGAGCTGAGAAAAAAATTAAAATATTGGTATCGCTATACATTATAATTGGAAAGGTTAATTAAAATCCTTCCTTGCTTTTGGGTCGAAAGCCCATTCCTTCCTTCCTTTTCAGCCGCAGCCTAATCCGCTGCCTCCTATGTCCCTCTGCTTGGTCTGCGTCTCTTCGGCCCAGCCCGTAAGATTTCCATAATATCATTGGGCCAAAATAGAGTGAAATGACATGATTGAAATAAAATATATTAATTGTGCACATAAATAAAAACCTATTCCTTCATATCGTAAGACAATATGGAATAATAAAATATTAAAACATAAAGTGACATAAGGTAAAATTAACATTAATATATGAATAATGGTGATAAATTAAATTTTGTAGCCAAATTTCTTGTTGGTTCCATTTAGCTACATATGATCTCAATTGCATAAGAAAGTTTATAATGCAACTTTATGTCATCAAATAATTGCTTAAACGGATTAAAATGCATTTATATAAAGAGGAAATCATTAATTCGGGCAATAATAAGAGAAATTCAATTTGGCCCAAAGATCGGCCGTGGCCCAGAGGCCAGAGCTGGCCCGTGAGGCACGCGAAGACCAAGTGCGACCTGTCAGTGTGAGTTGTCCTATCCTAATGGATTGCGATGATCTCTGATGGGTGGCTGATGCAGTGCGGGAGAGTCATGGGCCATCGATAAACCCCAGAAAAAATTGCCACCAGCTGAAACCCTAACTGTCGGTGACATAGGACCGGGAGTATCATGACTAGAGGCTTGGGCAGGAGCAATCACCCACGAGGCCTGACCCCCTCGGGGGGGGGGGGGGTTGGGCCCGAGGGTGATGTGGCCGCCCCCCTCTTTGTCTTCCCGAGGGGTCGGACCGCTCCCGTTTCGGCCCCGAGGGCTGAGGCGCCCCGACCCCTTGTAGGTTTTGCGCCGCGTGTATGGGTTAGGTGAGCGCAGCGGGGCTCACCTAACCGCATTTATTGCGGTTTGGACGAGCGCGTCACGCCGTATGTAACGCAGTGCAGCGCGCTCGTTTATCCGGTCTGTGACCAGTCACAGACCGATCAGATCGTGGGTTAGGTGGCGACAGGCGGTCTGACGCACGCCTCGCCCCATCCCGTCAGGATGAGAGCCTCCAAGCACTCATCCCTAGCCGGGGTCGGCGTGTTAGCTCCTGGAGGTGGCACGTTGGACCCGGTCAGATATATGCCAGGCTTCATCCTAACCATTACAAGCAAGACATTGTATGAAGAGGGGCGAATATGCAGATTGATAAACTGACGCGTGGTGGACAAGAATGACCGATTTGTGACCGGTCTGACACTGGTCATGTCGTCAGCAGACAGCCATGTTCCCACGTCGCGCCTGCTTCCGGCGGAAGTGGAGGTAGGTATGGGTCGTCCCATCAGAAGGTCATTCGGACGGCAACCATACAAGTCTCCGTCTGTTTATGAAAAGATAGGATAAGTCCCCACAAAAAAGAGAGAGATGGTGCATGTGGTATCCCCTTGAGGTATAAAAGGAGGACCTTGCCCACTTAGAAGGGAGATGAATTTTTTTTGGGATCCAGAACGATCAGAGAGGGAGAGAGTAAGAGCTCTCTGGTTCGCCAGCTCTTTTGTAGCTTCTTCATACATAGATCCACAAAAACACAGGAGTAGGGTATTACGCTTCTCAGCGGCCCGAACCTGTATACATCGCCCGTGTCTTGTGTGTTTCCATTCTCGCGAACCTTCCACACATAGACTAGGAGCTTAGAATCTCACCCAGGGCCCCCGGCCGAACCGGCAAAGGGGGGCCTGAGCGGTCTCCCGGTGAGGAGCCCCACGCTCCGTCATCTGGCGCGCCAGGTAGGGGGCTCTGCGTGTGTTTTTCTAAGCTCTCGCATTCTTTCGTGTGCGCCAAGCTTTTCCTGTTCAGCCCAATGGCCGAACAAGCAAAGGCGCACAACCTCTCTCCGAGTGTTAGCGGTGACGACGGGGAGCCGAACCCACGCCGTCGAGCTCGTACTCCACCGCCCCCTCCACGCCAAAGTCCTAGGCGGGAGGAGGCGCTCGAGAGGGTCGAAGGATCCGCGACTTCGACATCCACGGGTGATGGGGAAGGGCGGCGAGATGGGGAGCGTCACCTCCTCGTCTACGGCGACGGCAGCACGCCCCAGGGCGCGCTCCAAGCTGCGGGCGCGCTCCTACGTCACCCGCCCATTGTCCCTGACCCGGAGTCTCCAGCCCAACGTTGGCTGGACGACGTGGCCAACTTAGTCATGACGGCACGGCAGCGCCTAGGTGCTGGTGGGCGGTCCTCCGCCACCAAGACCTCTGGCGCTGCTACCACCGGCTCCGTGTCGTCAAGGCGGAGGGCGCGGCGAGCGGCGGCTGTTGCTCGCCATTCGGCCGCCACTCCTTCGTCAGCGCCTCCGACCCAGGAAGATCTGCGTGGGGGGCCGGATGCCCGCATCGGTATCGAGCGCCGGCGTAATGGCCGACGTGCTGCCCACGCAAAGGAGGGCGCCTCCTCGTCCGGAGTGTCACATCAACACGGACGCGGGGATCAGCCCTCCGTGCCCCCGGTTGGTGGTGTCGGCTGTAGAGCCTTTGTGGCGAGCCTTCGGAACGTCCGTTGGCCCCCAAGGTTCCGGCCCACCATCGCCGAAAAATATGACGGGAGCGTCAACCCCGCCGAGTTTCTCCAGGTCTACACGACCGGGATCGAGGCCGCCGGGGGTGACGACAGGGTCATGGCGAATTTCTTTCCCATGGCCCTGAAGGGACAGGCACGGGGTTGGCTAACGAACTTGCCACCCGCGTCGGTCCACTCCTGGGAGGATTTGTGCCAACAGTTCACCATGAACTTTCAAGGCACATATCCGCGCCCAGGTGAAGAAGCGGACCTGCACGCAGTATAGCGAAGGGATGATGAGTCACTTCGCTCGTACATTCAGCGGTTCTATCAAGTCCGCAACACCATACCATGCATCCCTGCACACGCGGTGATCTACTTGTTCAGGGGGGGTGTGCGGCACAACCGCATGCTCGAAAAGATCGCCTCCAAAGAGCCCCAGACTACCGCGGAGCTTTTTCAGCTCGCGGACCGAGTGGCTCGCAAGGAGGAGGCCTGGACTTGGAACCCCTCCGGTTCCGGTGTGGCAACTTCGGCCGCCCCCGGGTCCGCCGCTCGGTCAGGGCGGCGGGACAGGAGGAGGAAGAAGAGGTCGGCCCATTCCGACGACGAGGGTCATGTCCTCGCCGTCGATGGCATTTCGCTGGCCACCCGAAAGGGGAGGCCTGCGAGCGACAAAAAGAAGGAAGCCGACGCTCCCTGACCTCGGCTACTTGGAAGAGCGAAGGCGGCGCGCGGCCCTCCGAGCCGCGCGCTACCAGCAGAGCCTGCGGCGCTACCATCAGCGCCATGTCCGGGCCCGATCACTCTGCGTCGACGACCTCGTCCTACGCCGCGTCCAAACGCGTGCTGGATTGAGCAAGCTCTCACCAATGTGGGAGGGTCCGTATCGAGTGATCGGTGTCCCCCGGCCGGGCTCCGTTCGGTTGGCCACGGGCGACGGCACAGAGCTGCCTAACCCGTGGAACATCGAACACCTTCGTCGCTTCTACCCCTAGTAGGGGTCGGGTGTCAGGTCTTGGGCTCGGGCCAACCCTGCGCCCCCCCGGGCGTGCAGGGTTGGCCGGGGGCTTATCTTTTTTCTCTTCCGTATTTCAATAAAAGCATTTTCGATTTCCTAAAGGCTGTGTCTGTGCTTTTGTTTCCTTTTGAAGAATCTTGACTTGAAATAGGTCACTCGTGCTCAATCCTACCCTCGGGGGCTCGGGTCGGCTAAAATCGCCAAAAGGGGCCCAGAACCGAGCCGTGCCCCGGGACGTGGTGAACTCCGGGGGGGAATCGGCAAAAACCCACAATCGGGTCACCCATAACCCTCGGTCACCACGCTCCCGGCCTGGCCAGTCTCGACATGTGGATCTCCCCAGGCACTAGCCTTGATCCGCGCCGTTTGAGGCTGGGACCTGGGCACGAGCCCTTGTTCAAGCCAAGACACAGAAGGACCGTGGCACAGACCATCCTCGTCTCATACACAGAACAAATGAAATTGACACAAAAATTTTCTCTTTATTTGATTGCAGATTAAATCAGCCTATAACAAGAAGGGGGCCCGAAGGCCTCGGAAGAAGAAGGAAAGGCTATTAAGATTGGCGGAGGCCTGGGGGCTCACTCCGACGCGCCCGGGTAGCCGGCCTCGCCGTCGCTGTCGTCCGCACCGTCGTCACCGCACTCCTCGTCGGAGTTGAAGGCAAACGCGAGCCGAGGGGCCGCTCATTATTGTCGGTCGGTTTTCCCTTGCTGATGCGCACGATTTGCGACCGCCGGGATTCTGCCCGAAGAGAGAGAGAGAGCAGGGAGGAGAGGCCCCCGAGCCGAACGGCGGCCCAAGGCCCCCGACGGCCGGAGCTGGCCCTCCACCTGCTTGTCCGACGGTGCCAGGCGCCCCCGACCCCCAGGATGGCCCCGAGGCCACTGCGGGAAGGCCGCACCTATCGCCCTCTGACCCCGAGGCTAACCCTGTGCCGACTCGACCCGGGAGAGTGCAGGGAGAAGAGGCCCCCGAGCCGAACGGTGGCCTAAGGCCCCTGACGACCGGAGTTGGCCCTTTGCCCGCTTGTCAGACGACGCCAGGAGCCCCCGACCCCCAGGACGGCCCCGAGGCCACTGTGGGAAGGCCGCCCCTGTCGTCCTCCGACCCCGAGGTCGTCGGCACAGAAGACGAGTGCACCCCGCGAGGCCGCTTGGACAAAGAGTGCCCCAGGGATGTGGCCCCTAGCGAAGAGGATCGGCCCCACCGAAAGGTGCAGCGGCCCGTCTACTTTGTTAGTGAGGCCCTCCGGGACGCCAAGACCCGATACCCTCAGGCCTAGAAGATGCTTTACGCTATTCTGATGGCTTCGAGGAAACTGCGCCATTATTTCCAGGCGCATCAGGTCACGGTGGTTACGTCTTATCCCCTCGGCCAAATCTTGTATAACCGAGAGGGTACTGGACGGGTGGTGAAATGGGCAATCGAACTCTCTGAATTCGATTTGCGCTTTGAACCAAGCCACGCGATCAAGAGCCAGGCCCTCGCCGACTTTGTGGCGGAGTGGACCCCAGCTCCCGAGCTCGTCTCCGCCCCCGAGGCCAGCTCGGGCCCATCGCAGCTGCCTCACACCACCCTCTGGGTGATGTAGTTCGACGGCACCTGTAGGAACCGGCCCCACCTGTCACCAGGCCTTAGAAGTGGCGTCACGCCCGACCGCTTCCCTCGGGGAGGGCGATCGCCCTGGCATAACGCCGGGGGCTACTGTCGGTGACATGGGACCGGGAGTATCATGACTAGAGGCTTGGGCAGGAGCAATCACCCACGAGGCCTGACCCCCTCGGGGGGGTCGGGCCCGAGGGTGATGTGGCCGCCCCCCTCTTTGTCTTCCCGAGGGGTCGGACCGCTCCCGTTTCGGCCCCGAGGGCTGAGGCGCCCCGACCCCTTGTAGGTTTTGCGCCGCGTGTATGGGTTAGGTGAGCGCAGCGGGGCTCACCTAACCGCATTTATTGCGGTTTGGACGAGCGCGTCACGCCGTATGTAACGCAGTGCAGCGCGCTCGTTTATCCGGTCTGTGACCAGTCACAGACCGATCAGATCGTGGGTTAGGTGGCGACAGGCGGTCTGACGCACGCCTCGCCCCATCCCGTCAGGATGAGAGCCTCCAAGCACTCATCCCTAGCCGGGGTCGGCGTGTTAGCTCCTGGAGGTGGCACGTTGGACCCGGTCAGATATATGCCAGGCTTCATCCTAACCATTACAAGCAAGACATTGTATGAAGAGGGGCGAATATGCAGATTGATAAACTGACGCGTGGTGGACAAGAATGACCGATTTGTGACCGGTCTGACACTGGTCATGTCGTCAGCAGACAGCCATGTTCCCACGTCGCGCCTGCTTCCGGCGGAAGTGGAGGTAGGTATGGGCCGTCCCATCAGAAGGTCATTCGGACGGCAACCATACAAGTCTCCGTCTGTTTATGAAAAGATAGGATAAGTCCCCACAAAAAAGAGAGAGATGGTGCATGTGGTATCCCCTTGAGGTATAAAAGGAGGACCTTGCCCACTTAGAAGGGAGATGAATTTTTTTTGGGATCCAGAACGATCAGAGAGGGAGAGAGTAAGAGCTCTCTGGTTCTCCAGCTCTTTTGTAGCTTCTTCATACATAGATCCACAAAAACACAGGAGTAGGGTATTACGCTTCTCAGCGGCCCGAACCTGTATACATCGCCCGTGTCTTGTGTGTTTCCATTCTCGCGAACCTTCCACACATAGACTAGGAGCTTAGAATCTCACCCAGGGCCCCCGGCCGAACCGGCAAAGGGGGGCCTGAGCGGTCTCCCGGTGAGGAGCCCCACGCTCCGTCACTAACCCTATTCCCATTTCTCCCCGACCCGATTTTTCCAACACTAGGTGAGGGGTCGCGGTCACGGGAACGCTGATGGAGCAGCGGCGACTACGCAGCGACAACATTGAGGCACCCATGCACGGCGAACTTGATGCCGCGCATGGCCCCAGCGAGCCTAGGGCGGCGACATGCAATGGGATGTCATGGCCAAGTTGACAATTCGTGCGAGCCGAGGCCACTGGCACCGAGCGAAATGGCGGTAATGGTGGTAACGGCACGCTGCGAGCTGATGCCATGCGTCGATTCCTCTTCCTACCTTAGTTCTCCTCCACGACACGTATCAAGACTATAATGTGGTGAGCCTCGACCTCGCGCGACTAACTGATGTGGGTGCGAGGCCGGTCCAAGACGGCGGCTAAGGGATGCACGGCGGCGCGTGAAGCCATGCACCAGTCGCACAAAGGCAACTGAGAGTTTGGAGGAGCACGCACACGGCGGAGCTCGTGCCGTGCGCCGCGAAATCCGACGAACTAACCCTAAACTCAGTGTCGTAGGGTTTCTCATTGAGTTGGGGATTCGCTGGTTTGGGGTTAACTGAAATCAGGATTTGGATTCTTAATTTTTGGGGAATTTCTGAGTTTAGGGTTTCAGAATTTTTGGAAAAATCAAAATAAAGGTTTTGAATTTTGGGGATTTTCTTACTCTTATACTGATATGAGTCTCCTCCTAATAATTTCTTAACTCACTTTTAGAATCGGTAGGACTTGGGGTTTAGGTCGTCACAAACGTATGGGGATTAAGTTTTCTTATATACGTGCTAGGGGATCGGGGACGAGTCTATGGCGTAATCGTATGCGCTCGTATATGAATGATAAATTAGCACAAAATTGACGGATGAAATCGCAGTGACGACAGAAAAGTTAAGTTAAGATTATGTGAAAAAAAATTATGACCACGAGGCTCGTGCTAGTTTTAGAATAAGGCCTGGTTTAATTCCTAACTTTTTCTTCAAACTTCTAAATTTTTCATCACATCAAAACTTTCATACGCACAAACTTCTAATTTTTCCATCACATCGTTCCAATTTCAATGAAACTTCTAATCTTGGCGTGAACTAAACACACTTAAGTTAAAGTAAAAAAAAGTTATTTAGTTGGCCCCGCGTGCAAGTCTGGGCATCCTCTCTCTCATGGACCGTCTATCCCCTCCCTACTTCCCTAGTCCCCCTTGCCCTAGTATCGTTCATTTGCGCTGATGTCATCGAAATATCAAGAGCCGGACGAACAAGCAGGAACTGGACGCACACCATCGCACTCTGAAGCAATCCAACATGGCGCATCCACTCGGCGCTCGCACGCCTCCCGGTCGGAGACCTGCCGTGCGATCCCGATTTCCGCCCAAAAGTACTCCTCCGGATCCAAAGCCAAGAGCAAAACACAACACCACCCCAGCGGAGAAATTGGACATTAAGCCACTGCAAAGAGTGGGTTTCGCCACAATGCCATTCCGCGTCGTTAAAATGCCACTTCCAACCGATGTCAAACATTTGTTTTGCCATTTGGGCCAATTCTCTCTATTTTTACCTAATTACACACCCAGGCTGACCAAAATACCCTTCCGGGCGTTATTTCTCTCCGACCTCCACCACCTCGTCGCCGTCACAAGCGAGGACCACCGCTCAGCCTCGACGACGCCGTCGCCACCGCTATGACCAACGTTGGCTGGAAGCAAAAGCGAGGAGGAGGAGGGGACAACGGTAAGAAGTGCTCCATCGCCAAGATATTCACCTCGCTCGCCGCCCCTACCCGTCATGTACTCCACCGTCGCCGTCGTGCTCCCGTCGAACTGCCCCTGCCTATCGTACAGCACGCCGCACCCCACGTTGCAACAATGGCGCGGCGGTTAGTTTACTCACCGGCGGCGAGGTGACAGGAGAAATTAAGTACGCAGCGGCGAGCGACGCCGAACACGACGAACCAGATCCTGGCTGAGGCGAACACCGGCGCCGCCGTGAACTGTCACATCCTGATTTTTGTTTCAGGATTTATAAATTATTTAATAAATTATTATTAGAATTTATATTAAATGTTCATTAATTTACAAGTGAAGTTAAATGTGGGAAATAAAATTTCCTAAATATAAAGCATGGATGGATTTAATTTTTATTAAATTCTCCATGATTAAGTCAACTCTCTGAAATTTTCTCAGATTTTTCAGAGCTCAATTCCTAAATGATACAAAGAACAGTTCAGTAATTATTTGATCAATAATGATCTAATTATAATTGTTGAGAGCTTTTCTTGTTTAAAAATCCTTAAATTATAAATTGTTGTTTAAAAGGAATTATTAGAAATGATCTTAAAAGACTAAAAGAGAAGATCTAATTTTAATTTGCTAAATCTCAATATAAAATTGGGCTAGATAAAATTTTGTTAAATACTTTACTTGATTCTATGGTTCCTAGATTTTTTTCTGGGATTTATTTGAGCCAAGGAAGTATTTTTAATAAATGGAATTGCATTTCATGAATAATTTAAATTGAAAAAGGTTTTTAAAAGTCTCTTTTGGCTTTGGGCCGAAAGCCGACCCAAAACCTCTCTTTTTCTCTCTCCCTCCCCGGCCCAGTCGGCCCAGTCCGCCGCGCCCCTTCCTCCTCTCTCTCAGCCGCTGACAGGTGGGCCCCACCTGTCGGACCCGTCGTCTTCCTCCAGTCGCCGCCGCCCGAACCCTAGCGCCGCGCCGCCGTCGTCTCCTTCCAAATTCGGCCGCGTCTTTCCTTCTCCGGTGAAATCAATAGAGGGGAAATGTTCTTCGGGATCTCCTCTACCTTTTCTCTTTTGGAATCATCGGCTAATTTCGTTTGGAAATCCGTGGATTCGAGGTCGATTCAGATCGGTCTCTCTCCTCCGAACCCTAACCTTTCCTTCTCGTCGCCGGTCGCCGTGGGCCTTCGCCGCCACCTTTCAACCCCTATAAAAGGATCCCCAGGTCCTCCGCTACCCGTCGCCACCCTCGCCTTCGTCTTTCGCCGTCGGAAGCGCCCTAGCCTCGTGAGACTTCGTGCCGCAGTCGTCACCGCCGCTCCAGCCGTGTTTTGCCGTCGCTCCAGTCGTCGCCGTCGCTCGGGGAGGTCGCCATCGTGGTCGCCGTCGCGCCGCCGTCCTCGTCCGCCCCTTCGCCGTCGCTGTTGACCGCCGGAACATCGCCGTCGTCGTCAAGCCGAAGGACTCCGCCTCCTTTTCCTCGACGCCGCCGCCGTCCGTTCATCTTCCGCCGTCGTTTTGGTCATCGGTGAGTTCGCCGCGTCGCTCTCTACGTCCTGGTGCCCTCCGTTCGCGTCCTCGCGCCGTCGTTCGCCGGCGAGCTTGCGCTCCCGAGCCGCCGCCGGAGGTGACGTCGCCGCTGACGTCATCGTGGCCGTCTGCCGTGGCCCGGTCGTGGACCGTTCGATCTCGGCCGTCCGTTTTGGATAAGATCGATCTCGGCCGTTCGTTTCCTTAGACCGTCCCGTGCACCCGGACCGCCTTTGATGACGCAATAATTCCCTTTTCCTTTTCAAAAATAATTCATTATTGCGTCATAATTCAATTAAAATCCATATAAGTGTTTTAATCCGATTTAATCTTGTAAAATTCATAATAAATTCATATGAAGTCAGAATGAGGCCGTTCAAGTCTCATAATTCATCTAAAATTATGATCTACATGTTTGTTTACTTTTTATGTATTGTTTATTTGGTTTTTATTAGTCTTTTTCTTCGTTTTACGTGTTAGCTTGTCGTTTCCGTCGTTGCGAAGGTTCGTGAGTGCGCCGGAAGTATTCAAGAAGATTAATTGAAGACCGATTATTGCAAGACAAGTCACACAGATCCTAAACACAATCCTTTGAGCATGTTGATCCTATATTTAAATTCTCTATTTATTTCAACTGTGCATTTCTTTTCGAATATCACTGGGTGGTGTGAATCTATTCCTTTGTTATGGCCCGTTTGCATTGATTACTTTATTCCTTGATACCTTGGGTTATTATAACTTGACTAGTTGAGCTATATATATTGGTTCAGCTAGATATTAGATATGATTGCTTAGCCATGCTTAGAAACATTAGCACACTATTGGGATTACTTATGACTCATTATTATTTAATGATGGCTTAATGATAGTTCACGATGGTCAATCGTGATTGGTTAATTAATTACTTGCCAACTAAAACTTGATAATGGTGGGTTGTGAGCACATGGTTTTGAGAGTCGTGCTCATGACAATTAAGGACCGGTTCGCGAGCTACTGTTGTGAAACATTAACCGTGCCAACCACAAGCCAGCGTGGGCAACGGCTTTACCTTTTGTATAGCATGATTCATTGCAGAGCACCAGACTGAGAAGTGGCGGAGATAAGCCCACGGGGGTCGCTGGGGAGTCTATGCCTTGTTTATAAGGGGGTGATTATGATCCAGGAAAGGTGCGCTGTGGTGGATTGTGTTGTGCAAGGGGTATTGTCACAGCTCCTTTCCGAGGTACCGTGGTGGTATTGAGGCACATGGTGACATGTTGTGGGGCTGTGTCTTGTGGGTACAGTGGTACACCTCTGGCCAGAGTAAAACTATTCGAATAGCCGTGCCCGCGGTTATGGGTGGGTTGAGCAATGTTTTTCGTGATTAGTCTCACACCTCTCACAATAATTATGGATGTTATACCTGGTAATAATTTGCTTAGCTCCTGGTTTGGAGTTAGATCTGTACAGCCGGGTATGGTTGTTCAGGATGGTTGGGCCTGTGCAGCATGGGTGTGTTGTTCAGTGTTGATTAAAATTTCTGATTAATTACTCCACTGTTTTATTTCTCTTAAATGTTTTGCTAAATGCTGCTTTTGCAAATGAGCCTATATTATGCCATCCTTTGGTATCCTTGTGCACTTGCATATTTGCTATGTGGCTTGTTGAGTATGTCATATGCTCATTCTTGCAATAATCAATCAACCTCAGTTGAAGAAAAAGGATCTAGGAGGAGAAGACGTTTGGCTTATACCCCAGTTGAGCTGCCTGTGGGAGTGGAGCCGGAGCTTCGCTAGATTTTATTTTCCGCTGCAGTTTTCTTCATGGTGAGGACTAAGTGCCTCTTAAGTAAGTATTTATCGTTTTAGTTAATTTGATGAATCTGTATATTAAATTGTCAGTTTGTGTACCTCGGCTGATTCCTGGACGAGGATTTTATGCACAAATAAGTTCGGAAATTACTAGTGAATTTTCGGACGTGACATGAACCCGACCGACTGCACGCATGCTTTGTCACGAACGACGAGCAGAATCAAATCAAGAAACAGCCATGAAACAAGAATGGAGGATGGACATGTGGATCAAGAGGAGGAGAGGAGGAAGATGAAGAGCTCACGAACCAGTAGTGCTCGTCGCCGGAGTATAGCTTCAGTCCATCAAGAGGATCCTTCCGCCGCGTCATCAAGTCAAACGCCGACCACAAATGGCAGGCCGCGGCCACTGAGTCAGACGCCGCCGTGCGGTCCAAGTGCTCGCGCCTCGCCGCGTCGGCCGCTACAGCGCGGCCCGGGTGCTCGCGCTTCACGAGGACGGCCGCCTCGTCATTCTCTTGCCGGCGACGGTGTCCAGAACATCTCCTCGCACAGCGCTGCCTCTTCCCCTTCTCCTCGCACAGCCTCGCCTCTTCCCACATGTTCGCCGGATGAGGAGGTGAAAGAAACTGCAGGAGAGAAAGATATCTTGGTCAGTTGAAGTGTGAAAAATGGTGAAAATTTTATGAAATGGCTGAAATGGCAAAATAAATGTTTGGTATCGGTTGGAAGTGATATTTTAACGACGCCATTCCACGTAATGGCATTAGTGACCGAATGTCCAATTTCTCACCTCAGCGACGCATCCGATCGCGTATTGCTCTCGAGGTGGATGCGGCCGAAAAACCCCAAAAGCAGCAGCAGCAGATAATCAAAGCTGAGGTACGCGCCCAGAAAAAAACACGGAACATATTCGTATGCATTTTTGTTCTCTCCACTTCTCCTTGCAATTTCGCTGCGAAAATGCTAAATTAATTCGTCACCTTGTTTAATTTACTCTTTTGTTTTTGTTTTTCTCTCCGCAAGCTATGAATCGTCGTCGTCGTCATCACCATCTCGTCGTGGACGCGACCGCGAGAAGGGGAAACGTGCTAGGGATATCTCCACCGCGACGGCATTAGCATCAGCAGCCGTAGCAATGTGAGGAGTTGAGGAGATACCCGGCCGCTTCCGTGCGCCGTTCGATCTCCACTGGCTGGAGCGGGTTCGTCCCTCCCGGCAATCATTTTTTTTTTTGCCGTTACGATCTTGCCTTTTTTGCTTGCTTCTGGGGATTGATTGGCGTTTCCCCCTCATTTTTGGCTCTATTAAATGCTCGAAGAGAGGATTGTGCTAGGGTTCATAGCATTGTTGCCCCTCACAACCCAGCTCTACCCCTTCCTCCTCCTCCGCCGCCGCCGCCGCCGCCGCCACCAAATCGAGCGCGCCTTGCACCTCCGCCGGCGTCCTAGCGTCTCGGAAGTCCCCGGTTTCGTGTTGTGGTAGTCGATTGATTTCGGGCTTGTGTTAGAGGTTCGATTTGCTAGATCCAGATCTGGTGTGTTGTTTGATTTTCTCTTTTCGTTTTAGTTCTTGTTAGTTTTGGGTTGACATGTTTTTGTGGAGGTTTGATCTGTTGTTGTGCTTGGTGTGGCAGGCCTTTGCAGGGTTCAGCGGTTGCGGATCTGTGGTGTTCTTTGTTCAACCATGCCTCATTTCCCGAGCGGCTCAAGGGTGAAGTGCACGATGCTCGCAGTGCTGTGCGGTAAGGTAGGCAAGCAGCGGATGCCACCTGATCCAGTGCCCGAGTCCCAGCGGCCGCGGCCGTCATTCCCATTCCCGGAGTTGATCTCATCCGGGAGGTTGGACGTAAGTATCCTTTTGCTATTTATTTTTTTTAGAGCAAGTTTAATATTATCTCCATCTTATTTTATTTTATTTTATTTTATTTTAAGTGCAGTTATGAAATTTTCATGTCCAATATTTGACTGTCCGTCTTATTTTAAAAAACATAAAAAATAGTCACATATAAAGTAATATTCATGTTTTATCATCTAATAACAACAAAAATACTAATCATAAAAATTTTTTAAATAAGACGGACAATCAAACAGTAGATATAAATAGTGCAAAACTGCAGTCTTTCTGAGACGGAGGTAGTAGTAGGCTAAGGGGCAGATCGAGGATGTTGGGGCACTGGTGTCACCACTCACTTATACTTAATAGACGTGCCCAGGCGGCGACACGCCGCGCGCAGGCAAATACTCGTTTCACTTCAGTTTTATTAATTCGGCCTAAAATAATACCAAAAGTGTTTTATACACATGACGACAACCCACACATGGCTAATGAAGTTAAAATAGGATCGCAGCACAGGTTAATATCATCTATCATATAATATTACTTATAGAAACTCGTAAACATGCATGTGTGCCTTGATTAACTAAAGAAATCACTCTTGCAAGTTTCAACTATCCTATTCATGGCCAGCAAAGCAATCCATTTCGCAATATTACCCCAATAGCCAATTGATCGAGCCAAATCTTGTTAGCACAGATGGAAGGATGAATATAAATCATGTTGCAAACAGATCTTTACACTTTTACAGTTGTGTATTAAATTAAGTGGCTCACTTTGTTGTCAAAACCCCTAAAATCTAAACCTACTTTCCATTTGCTCTCTTGTGGTTCCATATTAGCCTGTGTAATATTCGCAGCGATGATTTCAGAAATAGATGGGGATTTTGGGAAGAACAGAAGGGGATAGGAAGAACAGAGGAAGAACAGAGGAGATAACAGAGAAAGTTTGGGGGAGGATTAGTTTTCTTCCTTTTCATTCATGATGTCTTCCCCACCGAGTGGTCCCTTGTCTTATAGACCTTACAGCTAAGCAACAGCATGAGCTCGCAGGCCCAACAACCCAACATAACTCATGTGAGCGCGCAGGCCCATTTCACTCTATTCCTGGAACGCTACTGTAGCTGTCCATCACGACTACTGTGGCGCGTCGCACTGAATACCATCAGCTGTGACAGTACCGCCCGCCAAAGATGCAGCTTGTCCCCAAGCTGGCGCAGAAGGGAATCGTGTCTTCAACACATCATAATCCTCCCAGGTGGCATCATCAGCAGACAGAGATGACCACTTGATAAGCACCTGAACATGAGCTGCATTCCCCTTTTTTACCAGACGCCTGTCCAGAATCAGTTCAGGCCACACATCGGCAGCATCCAGTACAACCGGTGTGGGTAGAGAAGTAAACACTGGAGTGTGATCTGGCACATGAGCTTTGAGTTGAGACACATGAAACACAGGATGGACCGCACTGCCTTCAGGTAAAGCCAGACGATAAGCTGCCGACCCAACTTTCTCCAAGATTTGAAATGGTCCAAAGAACTTGAATGCCAGTTTGGGATATGGGCGATTCACCACCGAAGACTGAGCATAAGGTTGCAAGCGAAGAAAGACATGATCACCAACAGAAAAGGAACGCTCAGATCGCCCTTTATCAGCCTTATGCTTCATACGCAATTGTGCTCGTTGTAACTGTTGCTGTAAAAAGACAGACAACTGATTGCGTTCAGAAATTAAGTCCACCACAGAATGATGAACTGAGGACAGCAGCACCGGCACTTGACTGATATGAGGTTCCACTCCAAACAAAGCTTTGTGAGGGGAACAACCCAAAGATGTATGAAAAGATGTATTATACCAGTACTCAGCCAAATGCAGCCAACTGTTCCATTTGGTGGGAGTAGCTTGAATCATGCACCTCAAATACATCTCGAGACACTGATTCACTCTTTCGGTTTGCCCGTCGGTTTGAGGATGATATGCCGTACTCATGTTCAATTGAGTGTTCCATACTTTAAACAAATCACCCCAAAAACGACTAGTGAACACTTTGTCATGATCCGACACAATTGACTGTGGTAAGCCATGGGTCTTAAACACAAATTTATCCACTGTGACCGCTACTTGTGAAGCAGTATAAGGGTGTCTCAAAGGAATGAAACTAGCAAATTTAGTGAAACGATCCACCACAACAAGTATAACAGTGTAACCATCAGATTTGGGCAAACCTTCAATAAAATCCATCGAGATGTCGATCCAAGCTTCTTTCGGTACTGGTAAAGGAACTAACAACCCAGGCAATCGACAATGCTCATGTTTAGCTTGTTGGCAGATTTGACACTGTTTAACAAAGTTGAATACTGCAGTTTTCAGACCAACCCAAGAGAACAACTTTTTGAGCCGGTGATAAGTGGCCATAGTGCCCGAGTGACCACCAATTGGAGAGGAATGAAAAGCAGTGATTAACTTAGTCTGCAAACCCAGATTAGCTCCTATCCAAATGCGACCATGATGACGAATGAGACCATCAGTCAAAGAATAACCCTGATCATTAGGAGAATGGACTGCCAATTCTACCAATAACTTCTGAGCCTGAGTATCCACAGCATACGAGTTTAACACTTCCTGCAACCAAATGGGGCTAGCCACTGACAGAGCAGATAAGTGAGACTGAGGAGGCACTCGAGACAAAGCATCAGCTACCACGTTCTCCACTCCTTTCTTATACTGGAAAGTATATTGTAACCCCATCAATTTAGTCATTGCCTTTTGCTGTAAATCAGTCCCCAGAACCTGATATTGAGATGACAAAGACTTTTGTGATCAGTGCGAATGATAAAAGGGCATCGTTACAAATAACAACGCCACTTATCCACAGCCATCATAATCACCAGGAACTCTTTTTCATATATAGAAAGCTTCTGATTAGCCACTCCCAATGTCTTGCTATAATATGCAATAGGATGATTATGCTGACTGAGGACAGCTCCCACTCCAAACGCACAAGCATCAGTTTCCAAAATAAAAGGTTGGGAGAAATCGGGCAAAGCCAGTACAGGAGTTGAACTCATAGCAAGTTTCAGCTTCTGAAAAGCCTGCTGAGCATCATCAGACCACTGGAACGCTTTCTTCTGTAGTAAGACAGTTAAAGGTTTTGCCAGGATACTATAATTTTTAACAAACTTTCTATAATACCCTGTAAGCCCCAAAAACCCTCTGAGTTCTGTCACATTGGCAGGGACTGGCCAAGCCAACATAGCTGCAGTCTTAGTAGGATCAGTACTGACTCCTTGATCTGAAATTATGTGTCCCAAATACTCCAATTGAGAACAGGCAAAAGAACACTTGGACCTTTTGGCATATAACTTGTGTTGTCTCAGCAGTTCAAAAACTTGTTTCAAGTGTGTGAGATGAGACGGTAAATCAGGACTGTACACTAGAATATCATCCATAAACACCAAAACATACTTCCTGATTAAGGGTGCAAACACTGAATTCATCACACATTGAAAAGTAGAAGGGGCATTGGTCAACCCAAACGGCATCACATGGAATTGAAATTGACCATGGTGTGTTTTAAAAGCAGTTTTATATTCATCATCCTCCACCATCCATATTTGATGATAGCCAGCTTTCAAGTCAAGTTTAGAGAAGAAACGAGTACCAGCAAGCTCATCAAGCAATTCATCAACAATAGGCATAGGAAACTTACTTTTCACAGTAATAGAGTTGAGTTTGCGATAATCCACACAAAAACGCCACGTGCCATCCTTCTTTTTAACCAATAAAACAGGAGAAGCAAAAGGGCTCATACTGGGAGTGATCAACCCAGAATCAATCATGTCCTTGACCTGACTTTCAATCTCATCTTTTTGCAAAGGAGAATACCGATAAGGTTTGCTATTCACAGGAGCTGAACCAGGGAAAAGAGTAATAGCGTGATCATAAACTCTGTGAGGTGGTAAACTGTGTGGATCTTGAAAAACATCAGCAAACTCATGCACTAACTGAGAAACAGCAGGTGGAACTGAATCAGCAGAAGGGAAGTCAGCTGTTTCCAGCAGTGCAGCTGCCCATATATCACACCCTTTTTGACACTTAAGAACCTGAGACAAAGACATAGCACTCAACTCAGTTTGGGGAGGAGAATCAGGGACTCCCTGAAGTTCAACCCAAGTACCCTGATACATAAACTTCAAAGTTTTGTTGGCCCAATTGCAAGACATATCACCCCACTGTGCCAACCAGTCCATCCCCAAAATAGCATCATGTCCACCCAAAGGAACAACTCTCATATCATAAGTGAAAGTACGCCCTTGAAACCACCAAGTAAACTGAGGAACCATAAACTGACAGTGTATACAATCACCATTAGCTACTTTAACCAGGGAGGGAGCAATGGGCTGCAACTGCAATCCCAAGAGTTGAGCAAAGTTATAGTCCAAGAAACTATGAGAACTGCCAGAGTCGACCAGTAAGAGCAACACCTTATTCTGGACCAAAGCTCGGAGTCTGATAGTGTTCACATGACTAGCACCAGACAGGGAATTGAGTGAAATATGACAATTCTCATCCTGGTCAGAGTCTTCTTCAGCAGTCACTGCATTCAAAAGATCATCCGGAATCACTTCAGTAACTTGCATAGCTTTAATCTGACCACCCAGCGCACACTGGTGCTCAGGAGAATATTTATCCCCACATTTGAAACAAAGACCATTGGCTCTTCGATAATCCCTTAACTGTCGAGCCTTCCATAGTTCTGCTCGTTCAGGCTTAATAGCAGGAGTATCAGTACCACCCTGAGGCAACTCCCCTTTGGTAGGCAATGGTTTATACATCAATCGCTTAGATTGCTTAGTACTCAATTCAAGTAGAACACTCTCTTGCATCAATGCCACAGCAGCAGCTTGCTGAACTGTGGTAGGCAACTGAACCATCACTGCTGCACGAATGTCCTCCTTAAGCCCCAACATAAAAACGATACACCAGCATCAAACCTCCCACTGATGGATCAAATACACGGATCTGATAGACAAGAGAATCAAATTGATGCTTATATTCAGCCACAGAACCTGCCTGTCTTAAAGTTTGCAGAGCCTGAATCTTCTCACGTTGCGAGGTGCTCTCAAACTCACAAACAACAGCATGTCGAAACTGAGACCAATTAGCAACTTCCTCCACGAGCTTAAACGATTGATACCACTGGGCAGCATTCCCCGACATGTGAAGAACAGCTGCTGAAACTTGAAATACAGGAGGAATCTGGTACATCTCAAAATGTCTCACACATATCAATCCAGACTCTCACATCAGCCCCATCAAAACGTGGAAAATCCATCTTCGGAAGACAACTCTTAGCGCGCAACCCCCCATCACAACCCGCACTAGATTCACCATTCCCCCAACGAGATATTGACTTAGAAAAAACCAGCGGTGGAGGAGGAGGAGGTGGTGGTGGTGGTGGTGTTGTTGTGCCCAGACTTGCCACTGATAGAGAAGACGGGGAACCCAAAATACTCACCGGTTCTGAAGCCATGGCTTGCTTGTGCAGCTGCGCCGCCTGCACTTGCTCCTTCTGCAAAGCGGCCACAGCATCCATGGCGAGATCCACCTTGGTAGCGACTTGATCAATTCGGCCGCTCTGCTTGGTTAACTTGTCGTCCAAAGCCTCCATACACAGCGTGAGGGAGTCCAGCTTCTCGAGAAGCTTAGCCTCCATGGCGTCGAGAGATTGGCGCAAGGGAGCGGAGAGTTTGATCGGCGCCGTGGTGAAAGACTCCTCCAAATCCAGCCGAACCAGAACCGGATTTACAGCAGCCGCACCCAAGGGTAGCCGCCTACCTGAGCATAGGAATTTTACCAGCCGGATCGAGAGAATATGAGCCTAAATCGACCACGAACGACCTGAATCTGATACCACTGTAATATTCGCAGCGATGATTTCAGAAATAGATGGGGATTTTGGGAAGAACAGAAGGGGATAGGAAGAACAGAGGAGAGAACAGAGAAAGTTTGGGGGAGGATTAGTTTTCTTCCTTTTCATTCATGATGTCTTCCCCACCGAGTGGTCCCTTGTCTTATAGACCTTACAGCTAAGCAACAGCATGAGCTCGCAGGCCCAACAACCCAACACAACTCATGTGAGCGCGCAGGCCCATTTCACTCTATTCCTGGCACGCTACTATAGCTGTCCATCACGACTACTGTGGCGCGTCACACTGAATACCATCAGCTGTGACAGCCTGCTGTTCCACTTCAAAGCAAGCATAGATATAGTACGTTTTCTAGCTTAGTAAGCTAGTTCCCTTCTCTGCCTAACAAGCATCTTGCAAGAACAAATCCATCTGGTTCATTGCTCTATCAGTTGATCAGATAACAGATTAGGTAAGGAGCTTTCCTTGACCTGGAATTGTACTTGGATAAGTATATGAAACCATGGCACTACCTTGAAACCGAAAAATGTGCAGTACACTCTTGAAGCCTGCTTCTTGTTGGAAACCAGTGCAAAAGACAAAACTCATAGAGTTATTTTACCATCCTTAAGAAGTACTGGGAGTGTCGAGATACTAATTTTGCACTAAAATTTTTGGTATTTCAAGATAAACCTATGTGGAGGAGATATAACCCAGTGGCGAATCTTGAATGAAAATCGAGGGTGTGCTCATATACATGTAAATTATTTTAGCAGCCAAGTAAATATGCATATGCCTGTCATTTTCTAACTCAGTTAATTAATTTATAAATAAAACAAAGAAAACATGCATTGTCTAACCAAATTATAATTCAAAATTGTTGGTGCAGCCCATGGCCAAGTCAATAGTTTAACCGTATAACCAAATTCCCAAATTATCTATGACTTTATAGTTTTTGGAACATTAAAAAAACCAAAATTAATAAACTGGAATTCTCCACGTTGACTAGTTGGCACATGAGGTAAAATCTCAGAATCTGCTCATCTATTATGTGATAGGATTAACAAGCTAACAAGCAATCTGGCCAATTAATGCTCGCAGGTTTTTAAGTTTTCGCCATTCTTATTGGCTCTCAGTACTGCGTTGCAGCTTGTAGTGGCTGATAGGTTCGGCAGCTAGAGCTGGGGATTGAGCCCCGACAAGCCCCCCAGCCCCAGCGATGGATATGCCCCTGAGATAACCAGGAAAATAATAAGTTTGAGCTCTTATGCAAAAGCTAGCTATACATATGCTCTAAGATAAATGAATTAATTATATAAATGAGAGAAAGTGAGAGAAGAAATTTAGAGGCAACCTTATAACCAATTTATTAGACATGTGAGCTCTAATGCTACTTTTAGATTGGCTTATAGCTAGTAGTTAGCTCTACTATTAAACTTGCTCTTAAGTACATATTTTGTTTCAGTTCTGAACTTGAAAAGTTGGCATGCAGGTGCACACGCTGATCAATCCTACGGTTGATCAATTTCTGGAGGCACAACGTGCTTTGCAGCCCCGCTTCATGTACTTCCAGGGTCAGCAGCTTGACAAGGAGGAAGAAATTGGTAGACTTGTCTGGGGCGATGCTGATGTATCGGATCCACAGATATTTTCTTCACTCATTTGTCCGCCTTTTCCTACCATAGTAAGCACCAAACTATGCTGGTTTTCTATGTACTACATCATATTATCATGTCTAACTTAAACCGGCAAATGATAGACAATACAAGAGCCCTAGAGGGTCTGCAGAGCTGGTGCCTAGGAAATTAGCAAGCATATTACATAAAAATTACACAATACAACACTAAAATAGCAGCATAAGAGCACCAAAGGATGGTTAGCCGCCTAATACACCATGTAATGCATAATCGCAGGTGGCTAACAGGCGCCTAGCGCCGATTTTTGGGTAGTGATGTTTGGCTGCTTGGCGCTTCAGCTCCCATAGCACCTGGACTATGCTTCTTTTAGCGCTGCAGTTTATAGTTATATCTATATGCTCCCTTACATGTTTGGTTTACTGATCCACTTTAGTTATTAGTGTTTGCTGATGAAGTTTGCCAATTTGTATAATTTGGGTGCTAGAGCGCTTGCTAAAGTAGTTATCACCACTCTTAGCATACGGTATTGATCTTTTATTTGAGTGATCAATAGTATGATTAATTCATGCATGCATGCAGCTGGGATTAGAGCCAGGCAGCGATAGCATTAATACTCTTATGGAGCTATAAATATGGGCATTTAGGTTATCTAATTGGATATCATGGTTTAATGCGATGAAAATATATGCCTTATATAGTTCTGCAGAGGTAGTAGTTCATAATTGCATGCATCTAGGCTCCCTTTGTTACTGAGGTTTATTGTGATTTAAGGGCCAATTTAGAGATTAACAGATTGGCCCTTAAAATTACATATTTTAATTTTTGTTTTTTAACCCTTGGAAGCTTGTTTATATATTCCAGGTATATTTTTCTGACTTGTAGCTACTAACAATTAAATTTCTTCTTCAGCTTCCTCTGCCCATTTTCCTGTTTAGTTTAATAAAAGTTGTTCTTTCCAATTTTTCCTTAGTCTTCTTCCTTGTAGCTACTTATCTTACCTTTTAAGCTCTAATACAGGTTTATTTGGAAGTTCCAAGTGGAGAAAAGATTGCTCAATCTCTTCAATCGAAGGTAGTCTGTTTTCTGATATTTTCAAGTAGCTGTTTCTTATTTACATTTGAGCTTGTAGATTGTTTATTGCTGCAAATCTCATTTTGCCACATAGGTGGGAATCTGCTTTGTGGATGCAATATCCAAATGTCCCCATTTATTGTTAAAAATATCATTTTCTTGTAGAGTATTATAGAGCTTAGTTTCCACAAAACAATTACTAAACTGCATTTGTTTAACTTGTTTTGACTGGCATAGTGAGGTTCTATTGATGGATTTTTTATATAATTCTGTGCTTTTAATATCTGCAGTACTGTCCATTTTCCCACATGCTGATTACTAATTTATATTTTCTGGCAATTTTACTAAGCTCCCCACCCCCTCTCCCCCCCCCCCAAAAAAAAAACAACAATTCGTGCTCTGTTATTACTTTGGAATCTTATTTCTAATTTCATATTTGTAATTTTCACACTCTTTCATTGCTAGGGGATTTCATATATAATGTATTGGAGATATTCATTATCATCGTTTGCAGCATCTCATTTTCGCCATTCCTTGATGTCAGTTGTTCCGAGGTATCTCATGTCCATCTTGCATTTGTTGAATATATTTCAAGCCATTAAGTTTTGTGTATTTATCCAATAATTGTGTATTCCTGTTTGTAGCTCATGCAGCCATGCATGGGATGCATTTCAGCTTGCATATACTTCGTTTGAACAATACTGCGTAAGAAATAATGAGGTGCAACGTCTCATGCTTGGGCCTCATCTACTTGGGGATGCTCCAAGGATATATATCACCCCTCCTGGAAACAAAATGGCTGAGGAAGAAGATACCTCCGAATATTTTCCAGACATAAAGATATACGATGAAGATGTGCACTTAAAGCTTCTTATTTGTGGAGCACATTGCACCCCTATAAGTAAAAGCGATCATGCCGAGATTTTTCTTCTAAAATATGGCAATTTTTCTTATTCCAAATCAATGATTGTACTTCCATCTCTTTTACAGGATTCATCTATATTGAACTCACTAGAGGATGGTTTGAATGCTCTTCTCAATATTGAAGTATGTGTCAATCCTTTTTCTAGTTACCATATGTTGCTGCTTTTTATTTTCTACGTCTAATTAGTGCTGAGTTCTGAATAGAGTATTACCCCAGAGACCTATTTTGTCGAAATGCTAGGTTATTGGAGTAATGAAGTATGTGATGCTAACTTACAAATCATAAATACTGCTGCATCCTAAGTAATGTGCTAGTGGCCACCAGTCAGTATTGCTACTTGTAAGCAGCTTATACGAGCTGGTGGGTCTAGGTTCCATAGTCCATGCTTGCATGGTTATGGAGTGAAGCTTGATGTAGATTGCTCATAGTCTCACTTTCTGAGTTGTAAATTTTCATTTTAGACTGTGCAGCATACCCACATCCAAGAACTTAGTAGTAGTGGTGGTGACTGGTGGGTCTGCCATCCCACCACCCCCTCTTTTGGTTGGTGGGATCTTCTAATTTGTAGATTTATTTTTCTGATGGTTGATGTGGGATTGCAAATGTATATGTTTTTTTCATGAAATATATAAAAATTTTAAAATTGGAACTTGTATATTTGTTGATTGTTGCAATACACTCATATTTTGCTAGCACCATTTTATGTACCATGAATTTAGGAACAAGATAATATGGCACATACTGCTAGTCTCTGTTCATTTTTGTCTAGTAAACCGCACGAGAAAAATGATGCAAGTAGCAAAATTGTTGGTAGGACCTTTTTAATGTTTTTATTTTCTTCTCTCCTTTTTTCAGTTTCGATGGTGCAAACTCCAGGATAGAGTCAGGTATCTTCAACTGCTGTATAATACATATTCAATATCTTGCAACCTGTTGTATCTTAAACATTGTTGCTCACGTGTGAGTTATGTTTGTGTCTGTGTCCTTGCTTCAGTAATCATATCGTAATTTTCTATGCCACAGAAATATTTAAAGCTCAAACTGATGATATATCAAATGAGCTAACTTATATTTTGCTGCTATAATTTAAAGGTTAACTGAGGTAACATTTCCCTATAGGCTAAAGACAAAACTTTATGGTAACAAACTAAATGCTTTTATTGGTATGTCTTGTAAAATGTAAACTACATTGTAATAGAATATTTAACATGTATCTTTTTGTAATCATTTTTTAAGTTGTGCTTCTTATTCTTATTTGCAGTTCTGCATCGTTGCTTGCATGATTGCTATAAAACTTTTAGCTTGTTTCTGCTCACAACATTTCTCTTTGCAGTGCTGCTCCTCCTCTTCATGTTGATTCAACTCTATTAGACGGGGTGGTTACAATATGTTGTGATATCACAACATCCAGTTCTTCACACGTGTCACTGCTTCATTCTGGCAGTCCGCAAACCTGTTTTGATGACAAGGTATGGTTTTGTATTTATGGAGCATTTTTTTAGTCTTCGGTCTGATATTTGCAGTGCCATTCGCTTTTTCTGTAGCTTTTGGAGAAGCATATTAAGAAAGAACTTATTGAGAGCCGCCGGTTAGTTCGTGTTGTCTCAGTTAGCGAGGATGATAGACCATCTTCAGCCGAGCCTTTGACTTCAATGTCCGTGGCTTCTGGAGCTTCCACTTTTGAAGTCTTGATGACCTTACCTAAGTGGGCAGCACAGGTTAATTTTCTCAGAAAAGTTTAAATGACACTGACTAGACAGCTTGGTAATATGTGTGATATACTGACAATTTATCCACTACGAAACTAAAACATATCATGTTTTATACCCTTGTTCATCACTGACTGAAGATTCGTTTGAACTGTGTAGGTTTTGAAATATCTTGCTCAAGAAACGTCTTACAAAAGCCTGGTTCCACTTGGAATTGCTTCTGTAAATGGCACTCCAGTATCTTCGTTCGATAGACAAGATGTGGATCGGCTTCTTTTCTTTTGCACAAACCAAGATGAAGATGAAGCTATTGCAAATGGTCTATATCACCATCCGCCAAGATGGTCTGCATCCCTTGCGAAGGACAGAGTGAAGGGAAATATGGTGTCAAAACCAGGTAATTCTTAATGCAAACGGAGTTGGAGTGGACTAGAAACATCTTATGAAAGGGATTAACCTATTATTTTTCACGTTCTTTTCAGCTAGGTGAAGGATACAAGGGCAATGGCAATTTGTAGTTGTGCAAAGGTGGTGTCGATGCTGAATGTTGAGAGAATGGGCAGCTCACTTGCACCGTCATAGCAAGGGCAAGGTTCTATGTTGAGCTAATCCAAACTTATAGTTTTGATGAACATGTCTTGTTTTTTTGTGTGAATCTCATTGTACGGTTGTTGGTTTATTAACAGCGGCCAAAATTTGAATCTTGAAACTTGATTTTAGATTTTTTTTTTGTTTCATTGTAGTGTATTTTCTAGCCTAGGCTTCTAAATCGCTTAACATGTTTTTTTTTTATGGTTGCTTCATTCAGTTCTCTACAGCTTGTCAACGGTAGTCCAACTGATTAGAATCGAAATGTTGAGAATCCTGTAACAGATAACTACTCTCCTGCTAGTACTACGACGGCATCATCAGATCGTAGAAAATCTGTTATGGGCAGTAGGATTATTTAAACTGAAAGTTTCCGTAAATTCTATGAGAAATTTATGCGTTCAAAACAAATACTAGATTGAATAGAAAACGATCTTACGCTGTGCTGCAACTACGATTAATGACGGCCGATTGCCCTCCACATCCGTAGCAGAACTCAGAAGCCAAACCTGCAAAATTTTGGGAAGATCATTGTCAACTATTTTTTATATACAATACTAGCTAAATACCTGTGCGTTACAACAAACTATTTTAAATAGTTAAAGAAATATTATGTACTTGTTAAAAAATCAGTTTTTCCTTGGTTAAAACAAAATTAGTCTATCAGAGCAAGAGCGGTTAGGGACTACAAAACTACTACACACAAGTAAGAAAAAAAAAGCTAGCAAAGTACTTTGACATCATGGCCCACATGTTATTGGTGGTGGTGGTGACTCTTCATCACCACTCTGAAAATAAATAAATAAATAAAACATGATATGTAAGGGCATCAACAATGTACATAGCCCATAAAGATTATAATGTGGGATTCATCTAGTTTCTTATGCTTTATTGAAATCTTTCACAATGCTTGATACCATCAAGTCTTATTGTTAAGTATTCTATTGAATGATGTACTATATTAGAAGAAAGGTATTAGTTTAAATCAGAACTATGTCATGCCTCATACCCCGAGCAATGCTTGGTGTGTCCCTCCTACATCTAAGTAGTCAACCCCAACGCTCCTACCCTCAAATAGGGTATGTTTTAAGTTATCTTGTTCGCATAATATATGTATTTATTGCAATCTGCAATATCCTCATGTACCAATCCACCATTTTTATTTTTTCAGATCGAAATTGAGTAGCATGGCTTTATTGGGCGCATGCGATGGTGAAGTGCGACACCAGCATCGAGCCTCATCCTCTGAATCGTATATGCGTGTCGACCAAATCTAGAGGCTATGGCATTGGCTGGCCAATCTATTGTCAACATCGTCCTCTACGCCAGCTAGATTTGGAGGATGCAGTAGTTGAACATCTATGCCGACGGATTCGTCTCCAGAGAGTCCTTCTGGCGCTCCATGCAGCAACATGGAGGATAGGCGAAGAGGAGGATGGTGGTGGCGGCGTCAATCGTAGCTGTACTCTGGTCCAAAATGTATTCCTTTTATTTGTTTTAGATTACATGTGCAATTCATTTACTTTATGTTGTGCGATCATAATGGAAAAGAAATCACTCAATGACATCCTAATGGTGAAAAGAATTACTGAATTACTATTACCATTATCTTAGCAAAATAGAGTAAAAATAACTATTAATGGTAGTAAAAGTATCATCGAAGGATGAGATCAGCAGGGGCTAAATTATGGTGAATTTACTACTAAGATGGAATGGAATCAGAATTATGCAAGAGAAGAACCGGTATAATTTATCCAATCCATACATAATATAGAGAATATAGTAATTTGAGAAATTAGTGTCCCGCCTCATGGGATAATTTTGGAGCAGGAATTGGGAAGAGAAAGAGGTGGTGGAACCAGGAGGGGAGCGCATAGGTCATCCCAACACAAATGCTTAGAAAGGTGCTTATGAAACTAAACTGGTTATTTGCCATGTCGGATTAGCGAGATGTTTGGCGTAGGCATTCAACTCTTCGTCGGAGGCGATACTAGACCTAAATAATGACTTTCCTACATGTATCAAATTGGAAGCAATTGGAGCACCCATCAAATTACTTGCATCTTAGGATACCAATCTAATACGAGATACTTGATGATTTTTGTCATTTATTTTCTCTCCTTAAGCACCTGTATGCCTATATAGGCACTTTTCATTGAGGATGTATAACCAAGCCACTAGGGATATTTTATTGCGTAGAACTCAGATTTCTGTGTACAATGATACTGTGAATGGTTTACTTAGGAAAAAGCAATAAAATGATACACCAGTACACCATCTACAAGTTAAGGGCCTGTTTGGCACAGCTCCAGCTCCAGCTCCACCCCTTCTGGAGCTGGAGCTCAGCCAAATAGTTTCAGCTCCACCAGAACTGGGAGTGGAGTTGGGTGGAGCTCTCTCACAAAATATACTAGAGTTGTGGAGCTGGATTTAGGCAGCTCCACAACTCCACTCCAGACTCAACTCCTGGAGTTATATTTAGGAGTTGGAGCTGTACCAAACAGGCCCTAACACTTAACTATGATATTTGGGGTATCTAGATGAGAATTTAGACAGGCTAATTGGTGATTGTTGGTGGTATCACTTAACAGTTTACCACCCTGCCAGGTGCCATGGCTTGATAGCAAGCAAACATCACGATACAATAGACAATGTGATTAAATCTCCATTCCCACCTTACTTTCATGTCCCCTAACTGAACAAAGTAGTTAATAGCCTTGTCCATCTTAAGTTCTAACTCCTATTCCTCCTTAAAAACTCCTTCAACAGACATGCCTACTAGAAATCCATATGGATTTAAAAAGAAAAAAAATGGATTTTACATCTCTTGATTCATCTCTAAAATAATATGTTTTATGATATTTTCAAGTAGGTGTTTCTTTTTTACCCTCAAGTTTACTGTATTATTCTTGAGTGAAAACAATACAATTGAGGACATCATATTAATTTGACATATGATGCTACAAGAACATATATATAGAAAACCAGCCAGATTTGGCTCTCGAGTCTCGAGATCTTCATATGACAAAGAGAATTACCCTCCATATAATTAGCACTTCGTCTCATATTATCTAGATTCCACCATTTGTATTGTATTCTTCTAGATATTTTAGTAATATCTTGTAGCATGTGTTTCTTTTATGATTTTTTTAGTGACTATATTTCTTACTCCTTTCGTCCAAAGATATAGCAACCACTGGATTTGATACAACATAGTACATATTTATCTCTACTATTATAAAAATTTAAAATATTTTTGCTAGAATTTTGGTACATCATCCGTGTTTAAATCGGTTTTAATTTTTTTCTGTCAAATCATTTCATTTTTTTTCTTATGCCAGAGTGTCCCTCTTATCAAGACGCAGGCGAATTAATTGGGCATGCATCTTTTCACGCGCCCCTTGTCGCACGTAGCGATTGGGCTCGCACCTAAGTCCGTTTTCTACCCGCGCCTTTGTGCCCCACCGTGATTGGGCTCGCAACGCCTCGCGCACGTGATTTGCCCTTGCCACATGTCCGACTAGGACTTTGTTGCACTCGCCCACGATTTTAAAATTGAAGATGTTTTTATCAAAACTATGGTACGTCGTCCGTATGCAATTCCCGTCATGCGTAACATGCATTGCGAAGTCACGACTCGCGAGCGAACTATGAAAGAGAGTCCGTGTGATGTGGATACCAAGCGAATGAAAATTCACAGTCAGTGTGGATATCACGTACGTTGTTGCCCAAATCATTCGATTCTATTCGTATTTCACGATACGATTCATGGGACATGTTAGCATGATGTCAAATCAGTCTTCACACATGCTCGTACGTACTACCAGGGATACCATAACAACAATCCATAAGAATCAGTTTTACTTTCAAAAAGATCATGCCAACTGAAATAAAGGATGATCGAAGTTGATGATTTCGTCAGTTATCAATTTCTGCCCGACTTGATATAGAACCTGACGACAAATCGAGCTCGTGTTTGAAGGTCTCATTGTTTGGGTTATGCTTATTCCTATAAGTCAAATTTTAAATTTTAGAACTTAATTTTGAATTCGACTTTTTGGTTTTTTATCGTACTTTATTTTACAACATTTGCTTTTGAGTAGTTAAGAACATGTATATAAAAGATTTTCTCACAAATAGTATTTTATTTGGTAACAAGTCATCCGGATAAACACATGAATAAACGAAACAATGGGTTGTGATTATTTATCCACCGACACTATTTACAAATTAAATTGGTTCTACCCGTTGCAACGCACGAGCATCTTTTCTAGTAGTACTAACTTACAAGGTTGTGTCTAATACTCCCTCCATCTACTTTTGATAGTCATATTTCCAAATCTAAAAATTTTATTTTTGATAGTCATATTTCAATCCAACAACCTATCCTCTTAATGATTTTCTCGGATTTAATGCGTGACTCTCTATTCTTCCACACATGATTGGCTACATGGGCCTTGAGAAATGTAAATATTAATGAATCGCTTGTTTACGAGAAATGACTAGTAGCATGTTTAAATGGATGATAAGTAAAATTACTTATCCTTGGTCTATGTGCCAAGATAAAAATATGACTATCAAAAGTAAATGGAGGGATTATTATTCTATGTCCTCATCGGTAAGCCAAAAGCTTTGGCTGATAAGCCAAAGTTGGCTTCTTCAATTCAGCTAAAGAAAATCCATTGATTGGCTTATTTGGCTTAAATGGATTGATGAGTATTGTATGCTCCAACATCCTTGCGGGCCCTACCTATATTTGGCTGAAAGCTCTCAGCCCAATAAGTGAGACGATGGGCTTTGGCTGAAAAGCCTTGGCCCAAACAGCCATCCGATGAGGCCCCTAGATTATTATATTTTAGATAATCTATTTTAGAACGGAGTGAATATATTTTGGGAGAAGGGAATATCTCTTATTTTTCTCTATTAGACAGGAACTCGTTGAATCACATCAATATTACATCGTACGTACAACTTTGAGTAAGAAAGTAATATAATCAAATCAATGTACTACCTACATCCTTAATCTATGACGCCATCGTAAAAAAGAATCAGAGGGTGTACATAGCAAATAATCTCCCCAAATTTTTTATTATGCTTTTATTTATGAAATGAAAATCTACCGTGGGGATATTCCCGCCACTGTTTTCCAAAAAAAAAATCTCCCTATAGTAATACTCTTTTGAGATTTCCATCTCAAAAACAAGTACAGTTTTATACGTTCATATCCAACGTTTATTATTTATCTTATTAAAAGTTTTTTTATGATCAACATTAACAACATTTACTATTTGTCTTATTTAAATTTTTTTATGATTAATATTTTTTTGTCATTAGATGATAAAAACTATTTTTTTTAATTTTTTTCATAAATTTTTTAAACAAGACCGATAGTCAAACTTTGGATACGAATATTTGTCATTGCACTTATGAATACTTGTCATTGCACTTATTTTAGGACAGCCTACTCGCTTTTATTCTCCCAAAGCCCTGTGGGCTCACAAGTCAGGGACAGCCCGTCCCCTGAGGCCCTGACCCTTCCCCCGGTATCCAGAGGCCGACGAACCAGCACGAACTCCACGCACCAATCTCACCACATCAATCCACATGGCGTCGCGTCGCACGCTCCCCGATTCCCCCCACCCAAATTCCTTCCTCCGATCACCACCGGAACCAACCAAACCCAAATCGCCAAAACAACATACGATCGCAACTAGGCTGTGCTGTGGCCAAAAAAAATCTAAAAAGCACTCGTGCAGCAGCAGAGAATCAGAGAGAAGGAAGAGGAAAAAAAAACCGCAGAAAAAGAATTCGTATAATTTCCTCCCAACTTTTCCTCGCGATCCCGCTGCGAAAAGAAAAAAAGCTAATTTAATCCGTGCTCTTTGTTTTTATTCCTCTCCGCAGGTAAATGAATCATCGCCGCGGTCGTCGTCGCCGTCATCATCATCATCATCATCCTCGCCACGAGGGGAACAGGAAGCGCAGGAGGGATCAAGCAGGAGCTGTGGATTCCGCTTCCGTGCACGGTACGACTACGATCTCCAGTGGCTCGAGCGGTTCGTCCCGGCCAATCAAAATATTTCCTGGAGATTGCTACTTGCTCGGTTATTTATTATTTGAGGGGTTTGCATTGCTAATCCGCGGAGGGATTAAGACGGGGAGGAGGGTTGGTGGATTTAGGTTAAAATTCCAGTGGTTTTCCTTTTTTTTGGTTAGACAGATAGATTCTTTTTTTCCGGAGTGGTTGACTGGATTTGATTTTGACGGGATGGGGGTCGGCTCGCGTGCGATTCACCACGCGTTTATTCCCCTCTCGTTCTGTCTGTATTATTAATGATTCGAAGAGGGGGATTTGTGCGGCGGCTAAATTAGGGTTCCATGCTCTCTCGCCTCCACGCTTTTGCCCTAGCCGTCGCCGCACAAATCGAGCGCATCCTGCCGCCGGTGTCATAGCGGCTCGGAGTCGCGGGGTTTTGGGCTGCGCTCGTCGATTTGGGTCTCCTGGTATGGTTGCTCGATTCGATTCGGTTCGGTTCGCTTGGTTCGATTTGGTGCTTGTTTGTTCTGATTTTGGCTGGAAATTTCGTGAAGGGAGTTGCAGTTTTCAGTCACCTGAAATATTCAATTTTTTCAGTCATTTTTTTAAGCTGTTCGGTTTGCTTTTTGGTCCGTGCACTGGTTTAGTGATCTCAGCTTCATGAACATCTTTACTTGTCCCATTGTGCCATGCAGTATGTTGGTGAGGCCTGTATGTGAATCGATTTTGGTTCAGGTGTCAGTTAGTTGATTGCGATTTGTAGTTTGTATGCTTCGCGAAGTGCTCATCGTTATGTCTTGCAGTTTATATGTTTGTGCAATTTTAAAATAAACCAAATGCAGTTATTAGGGAAACCATAGGTAAAAGAAATTTTTTTATGCCCTGGTAAATAAAGATAATCAATTCAAAATTGCACATTGTGTTGATATTTTTGAATTGCACATTATAGTGCTATTTCCACTGCAGGCTAATGCAATTATTGTACTGTTGGATGTTCATTCTTCTCTTGTAGATGGTTCCAGTTTGCATTTGTCGAATGCAGAAGCATGTTAATTTTTCTTGTATCAAATTTTACGGTGGTATTGGAGTTGTAAATTGAAAATTACATACACATGTTATATTTTGCGATTGGCAATCTATCACAGTAAAGTAATGTTTGTTCAGCTAGCACAGATTTACCCATACAGTTTTAGGAAAGAAGTATGAAGGAGTAACAACCAAAAGTGTTACACAAATATATTCTTTCTTCCTGGGCTAAACTAGCAGCAATTAAATCTCGCCGGAAGAGCGGAAATGTTCCTGACACATTAAGCCGGTGTTTAAAGCCCACAGAACGAGGAAGCCAATCCTCTGGACACAAGCAAAAGACCAAACTACTTACCAAACTGTTCTTTTTTTTTATTATTTTGTAATGGGCCCACTTGGAATTGTAACCATTTTGTTTGATTCAACATAGCATGGACAAACTGCTATCATTGGATGTGCAGATCCAAAGGTTGCAAATGTGACTGACACATTTTAAATTTTCAGGTGACTGAAAACTAGACGACCAGGAATTGCTAGTTCTCAGTCACCCGAAATATTTAACCTTTCAGTCAATCTCTTAAGCTGTTCAGTTTGCTTTTTGATCCACGCACTGGTTCGGGTGATCTCAGTTTCATGAATGATTTGCTGTTGCTAGTGGTGTTGCAGGGTTCAATGGTGGAGTGAGCTGAATTGGGGAGATGTGATTTTACCGGTTCAGCCATGGCTCAAATCCAAAGCAGCTCACTGGTGAACTGCACGCTGCTTGCGGTGCTATGTGGGAAGGTTACAGACAAACAGCAGAAGCCACCTGGTCTGGTGCCCGAGGTGAAGCGACCACGGCTTTCATATCCATTCCCAGAGCTGATCTCGTCTGGGAGATTGGAGGTTAGTAGGCTTTTGCTGTTTACTGTGGTGATGCATTTCTTTTGTTGTGTTATGAACCGGCTCGGGATGCAGGTGCATACGCTGATCAATCCCACAGTTGATCAATTCCGGAAAGCGCAACAGGCTGTGCAGCCCAACTTGATGTACCTCCAGGGTCAGCAGCTTGAGAATGAGGAAGAAATTGGTACACTTGTCTGGGGCGATGCTGATGTATCTGATCCACAGATATTTAGTTCACTCATTAGTCCACCTTTTCCGACCATAGTAAGCACCAAACTCTTAGCTAGCAACAATGTTGGTCAGCGCTCTTAGCTTTCAATTAAATGATAACTGATACTACCATAAGCTTCCGTTTCATTGTGCTGTTCGATTTTATTTATGTGACAGACATTTATACTCCCTCCGTAGAAAATGTTGGGCAATTTTCTTAGGGCTTCTATAAGAATTTGTGGGACACACATATTTCCCGAAACACTTTTTATGGGTTCTTTTCCTCTAATACCTTGCATTAACTGTTGAGATGCATGTCAATACTGGTGCTGGCATGCTTAAGAGGCAAAAGCAATGCTTGGTCACGTACTTAAGAGGCAAAAAAATGAACAAATGTGGATGAATCAGAAGTTGTATAATACTCTCTTTGGACTGATAATACTTGTCGCTTTGGACAAGGGCACGGTCTTTAAAAACAACTTTGACCACTATTTTTTATTACTATATATATATATATATAGAAATATCAATAAATATATGATTTTATTGAAGTACTTTTTAAGATCAGTCTATATATATGGTCACCATACTTCTAAGACAAATATTTTAGATGTTATTTATAGTCAAAGTTTTTAAAGTTTGACAATAGCCTTGTCCAAAACGACAAGTATTATCAACCTGGAGGGAGTAGGATTTATCTAACCTCAGTTTGATTCCTCAAACACTCCACAATTAATTTAACAATCGTATTCCGTCAACAGCTTAAACATGTAATCACAACACAAACGCAACACAACAGCTCCAACTTGGTTCTTAAAACTGATATTCCAATATTTTGTTTTTTTAATGCCCATAACTTGATTTACATATTCCACTTATATTTGTCTGACTTGTAGCTACTAACATTTTATTTTTTAAAACCTTATGCTCCTTGTTTTTCTGTTTTGTTTCATAAACGGTTTTCTTTTCCAATTTTTCCATGGTCGTCTTCCTTCTATCTATTTATCTTACTGTCTAAGCTTTTATACAGGTTTATTTGGAAGTTCCTGCTGGGGAAAAGCTTGCTCAATCTCTTCAGTTAAAGGTAGTTTGTTTTGTGATATTTTCAATTAGTTTTTTTTAAAAAAATTTGTGAACAGGTTGTGGATTGTTCCATATGTCTTTTTGCCACAGTTGTGAATCTGCTTGTTGGGATGCATATATACTTGTAAATATCCAAATGATTCCTCATACTTTTTTTTAAAAAAAAAATTGCTCTGATGTGTAGCATGAGCTTAGTTTCCATAAACAATTACTATACTCAAACTGCATTTGTTTAGTTTATTTTGTCTAGCATAGGTGTTGTTCTATTGTTGGAATGTTTATATCATTATATGCTTGTAAGATGAGCAATTGCTATTCATTTTTCGGCAAGATGATTGCTAACATTTACAAATTTTTTTTGCAGTTTTACTGAGCTTTTTTCTTTCAACAACAATTCCTACTCTCCTATTACTTCAGAATCTTATTTGTGATTTTGGAATTTGTGTTTTTGACACTTTCATTCCCAGGGGATTCCATATGTATTATATTGGAGAAATTCATTTTCATCGTATGCAGCATCTCATTTTCGCCAAGCCTTGATATCAGTTGTTCAGAGGTATCATATTCATCATGTCTTTGTTGTATGTATCGTAAGTCCCATTTAGTTTTGTTTTTTCATCCAATAATCGAGTGTTCCTTTATGTAGCTCCTGCAGCCATACATGGGATGCATTTCAGCTTGCACAAGCTTCTTTTCGACTGTACTGTGCAAGAAATAATGATGCGCAAAGTGTTAAGCTTGGGCCTCGTTTACTAGGGGATGCTCCAAAGATAAATATCTTCCTTCCTGAGAATGAAATGGTTGAGGAAGAAGGTAGCTCTGAACATTTTCCAGCCATAAAGATATATGATGAAGATGTGAACATGAAGCTTCTTATTTGTGGAGCACCATGCATCTTGGTAAGCGTTAGTGGTCATGCCTAAATTTGTAATATTTTCTTATATATTATTGCATTTTTCTTATCCCAACCAATACTTCCATCTCTTTTACAGGATGCTAGTTTGTTGGGCTCACTGGAGGATGGTTTGAATGCTCTGCTCAATATTGAAGTATGGGTCCATTCTTGTACTTACCATGTGTTGCTTTATTTCTGCATAGAAGTGCTGAGTTCTGAATAGTATACCCCAACAATCTAGTTCATGGAAATGCTAGTTGATTGGAGTAATGAACTATGAGTCTGTTAGCTTACGGATTATAAGTATGCATTATTGCAGCCAACAAGTATTGTGACTTGTAGGCAACCTATACTGGCTGGTGGGGCTGGGTCCCAAAGTCCATACTCCATAGTGCCATGGCTATGGAGTAGATTGATGATACAGCTTGGTTGCAATCTCATTTTCTGAGTTGTGAATTTGCATTCTAGAGTATGTTGCACATCCTATGGTGACCGGATTCGTGGTTCACCGCCACATCCCACGACCCTGGTTCATCATCTCAGTTTGTGGTTCATGGTTGATCTGGTTCATCATCCCAATCAATGGTTGAGTCACGAATGGCATCACTGTTCTCTATGGTTTCTGGAGAAGGAATAGTATTGGCAGGGTTGGAGATATAAGTGGGCTGTCTGGTTGACAGCCCACCTAGTATCTTCTTTTTGCTTTATGTCCTTTCCACATCTTTTCTTTCATTATACACTTTGTGTTATGTATTTTATGCGCAATTTACATAAAAATAGCTGTAGATTGGGTAATCCACCAAAACAATTTACATAAAAATAGCTGTAGATTGGGTAATCCACCAAAAACTTAGTGGTGGTGATGGTGACTGGTGAGTCTGCCATCCCATCACCTCCTATTTAGTTGGTAGGATCTTCTGGTTTGTCAATTTCAATTTCTGGTTGATGTTGGATTGCGAATTGTATATGTTTTTTTTTCCAAGAAATATATACGACTTTAAAGTTTAGAACATATATTTGTTGATTATTGCAAGACACTGGTATTCAGCTAGTACCGTTGTATGTTAATATTTATGCACCATGAATTTTGTAGCAAGATAATATGGCACATACTGCCTGTTTAATGTTTGATTTTTCCCCTTTTTTTCCAGATTCGAGGGTGTAGACTCCAGAACAGAGTCAGGTACCTTCAGCTGCAGTGTGGCATATATAATATATATTCAATATCTGGCAACCTGTTGTGTCTTATAAATACTAGCTCATGTGTGAGTCATGTTCTTTTACCACAAATTTAATAAAGCTCAAACTGGTGGTATATCGAATAAATTAACTAATCTTGATTTGTGCTGCCTATAATTTAAAGGTTAACTGCGGCGATATTTCCCTAAAGAAAAAACTAAATGGTAGCCAGATTAAATGCTTCCATCGGTGTCTTGTAAACTATAGTCACAATAGAGTATTTAACACTATCTTTTTGTGGTCATATTTTTAAGTGATGCTGCTATCCTTATTTTGTAGTTCCACGTCATTACTTGGTTGCTAGAGATGTTTAGTTGGTTTCTACTCTCAACATTTTCTCTTTTCAGTGCTGCTCCTCCACCTCTTCATGCTGAAACTCTTCCACATGGGGTGGTTACAATGCGTTGTGATATCACAACATGCAGTTCTTCACACGTGTCATTGCTTGTTTCTGGCAGTCCGCAAACATGTTTTGATGACAAGGTATGGTTTCTGTATTTATGGAGCATTTTTTAGTCTTCAGTTTGATATTTACAGTGTCATATGCTGCTTCATGGAATTTTGTAGCTTTTGGAGAACCATATTAAAAAGGAAATTGTTGAGAAGGGCCAGTTAGTTCGTGCTGTCTTAGTTAGGGAGGACGACAAACCATCTTCAGTTGAGCCTTTGACTTCGATATCTGTGGCTTCTGGAGCTTCTACTTTTGAAGTCTGGATGACCCTACCTAAGTGGGCAGGACAGGTTTGTTTTCTTCAAAAAGTTGAAGTAGTGTGCTGAACACAACTTGGTAATATGTGTAAAAAAATACCCACTAATTTCCCCATGGTCTTTTGTGTCATTTTTTTTGGATATCATGTTGTCCTTTTGTGGACGATAAATCCTGTCAAGTATCTCGTTCTTCCTCTGCAGTTGTCTGTACTTTGGTTTCATCAGTAAAGCTGGGAACACCTTTTGTTTGTTAAAAAAAATGGGCTAAAAACACATGTATCAGGAAACAGAAGTGGTTTGGACATTTTAATACATAATATGACTACCAAGACCCCTATGCTCTTTAATTGTATCACCAATCTTTCTTGACAAGTCAAACCTCAATGTGTGAACTCAACCATATGGTGTTTTATACCATTGTGGATTCTAATTATCTTTCCTTACATGGTTATGTTCAATGGATCATTCATCACTAACTGAAGATTGTTTTCTACTGTCTAGGTTTTGAAATATCTTGCTCCGGAAATCTCTTACAAAAGCCTGGTTCCACTTGGAATTGCTTGTGTAAATGGAACTCCAGTTTCTTCGTTTGATAGACAAGATGTGGATCGGCTTCTTTTCTTTTGCAAAAATGAAGCTATTGTAAATGGTCTATATTCTCATCTGCCAAGATGGTCAGCATCCCTTGTTAAGGACAGACTGAAGGGAACTCCAGAGTCAAAATCAAGTACTTTTAGTGCAAATGGAGTTGGAGAGTACCAGAAACATCCAATGAAAGGGACTTCCCTAGTAGTCAAACCAAAGCTGAAATCTGCAAAAATGAGGCCTATTCCACACTCTTCGAAGCGGCAGATGCACCCTTTTGTGGGTATCCCTCCGTCCTTTATTCATGATGCTAGTCAAGTTAAGCCTAGCTTGCCAGCACCTCCGGTAAGGCATAATGCATTACCTGTTGCTCCAACAACTCAAAGAAAATTATCATCTGGGACATCACGTGTTGAACCAGCTGTTCCGTTAAATCCTCTGCCAATGAAGAAACATGGGTGTGATCGGTTGCCTATTGGAATTTGCTCTGAAGTACTCTCATTTACCATCTCTCCTATTCTTTTTTATTGTTTTATGCTGAAATGCTCTCTAAAGTTAAGGTCAAACATATTTTCCCCTTGTCCTTTGCAGGAAGACTTCTTAAAAGATGTCATGCAATTTCTACTTCAGAGGGGGCACACCCGACTTGTTCCTCAAGGAGGACTAGCCGAATTTCCTGATGCAGTACTAAATGCAAAACGCCTTGATTTATATAACTTGTATAAAGAGGTTGGTCTTCACTGCTGCTATTTTCATGCATTAATTATGGGCTTATCGCCTTGTGGGGTTAAATATGGAGAGAGAAATGCTGATTTAATCATTTATCTGATGAAAATGATGATTGATCATTCAGGTGGTATCCAGAGGCGGATTTTATGTAGGCAATGGCATAAATTGGAAAGGTCAAGTCTTTTCAAAGATGAGCAACCATACTGTTACAAACAAAATGACGGTATGCATGTAGTTGATATTTGTTTCAATCTTGTTAGATTTGCTGCAGTGAATTGGTTATTTTCTGTGGTACCATTTATCACACTTCAGTTGTTATGCTACTTAGATTTACTCTACTATATGGGTCAGCCTGTAAGAGGGACATGTTTTGGCACATAGTCAGCTTTGAACGTTCTATTCCTGGAAAATTTGCTGCACAGGTGGAGCCAGGAATCCTAAGATTTATTTGTCAAGCGACGGGTCAGGAGTGCTAATTTCATTTTAAAATCACTTAAGATACAGCTTTTAGCATTGAAAATCTCAGAAATTATGGGTAGGCCAAGCTCCTGCTCGCGCCTCCCCCTCTCTCTGCCACTGGGCCTGCCTGCAATAATTTGCTGACAAAATTCACTATGGAACACTAAATGTGGTCTTGGCTAGAACGCACTCTAATGGGCTTCAGACCATCTAGGATTGGTGATCCATCATGTGGTTATTCCTTAAATTTGGTGGAGTGACTCCATTCTTCATTTCTCTACCTAGTGTGTGCTTTTAGAGATGAGCTGATGATGGACAAACACATTCCATTCCTCCAAACAAATAACATATTTAGAACCATGTCATCAATTGTCCATCTTATTCCTCAAACCACACAACCCATGTATTCGTGGTATTTGCTAGCAGACACTCTGCCCACTGAAATAATATGCCCGCTGAATGAGAAATATTTGAAAATGACCTTGCTATCTTCGTTTCTTCTATTTAATTTAAATAATTAAAAGGTGGGCCTATTAGGCAGTGATGGGGCTTAGGGGTGTTACGAAAAGCCTTGATCTTGGAGTCCTTTGTGCCGTACACGAGCCTCTGCGGTTAATGTACAGATAGTTGCTATGAGCGGTTAACCACAAATCATAGTGTCTGTAACACATTTATTCTTTTTTGTTTCCTTTTGTTATCTTTTATTTACGGTATGTTAGCTGCCATTTCATTTGCCTGTTTCTGATGTGCTAAATGTGTTGCAATAGGGTGTTGGAAACACGTTAAAGAGACATTACGAGACATACTTGTTGGAATACGAACTTTCACATGATGATGTCGGTGGGGAATGCTGCTTACTCTGCCACAGGTTCGAGGACACGATTTTAGTATGGTGCTGTTGCAACTGTTTCCTGTCGGTATAATCTAACATATTCCTTCCAACTATTTCCAGTAGTGCTCCAGGTGATTGGGTTAACTGTGGGTTGTGCGGTGAATGGGCGCACTTTGGGTGTGATAGACGGCAAGGGCTAGGCACATTCAAGGTAGAAATATTTCCTGATCTGTATCTAACGTTTTATATTCCTTTCAATAATTTCATTATTTAGGTTGTGCATTGATCTGGGCTGCTGCTGTAACAGGACTATGCGAAGACAGATGGGTTGGAATATATCTGCCCCCACTGCAGCCTCGCGAACTATAAGAAGAAGCCACCGCCTCCCGAGAGTGCTAATGGCTTCAGAATAGCATCTGCACAACGGAATATTTAATTTTTGTTACTCTTTTTTAGCCTACTGTCCCACTTTTGGGTAAGACAGGGCTGGTAGATAGCATGTTTTAAACAATGTAGTGTTTAGCTGTATTATGTCATTAACATCATTTATTTAGTGAAAGGTTTTATATTGATTGTAATCAGTGAAGTGACAACTCAGAAAGGCTCTAATTAATTGCTGGGTTCAATCGTGTATTCCATTGCCATGCTGGATACCTGTTGCTCATAGCTACCCCTTTTGCGTAATATGGGAACATGGGAGAAGCGATTTGTCTCTGAACTTTATCACCATTGATAACTTTTATTCGTGATTCATTTTATTCATGTACATCTTGCTTATGGAACATGCTTGATTCACTCTAGATTCAGACATCTGCCTCTTGTTGAGGCATACTTCGTTACTTCTTGTTGCTAGTTGCTTCCGGAGATCAAGGATCTCACATTGCTAGTGTGTTGCAGATTTTTGTCAGTTCAATGCACAAATGTTGATAAATATCTGTTGAAGTATTCTTCCATGCATAATAAATCTGCCGATAAGTATATCTTCGCGCAGTAATGTTCAACGATATACCGCAAATTGATAATTTGACCTGTTTTGAGGCATATCGAAACTATTATTTTCCTAGTTAGAAAGTATTGTCAAGCAGTTCTCAAATTATGTTACACAATAATTTGGCACTAGTGATTAATACAAAGATCTACAACACGATTCTAGAAATAGAGAGGGGTGCTACTCGCTTGCTTACTCTATTTTAGACCAAGAGTTAAAAGGAAATGGAGAAAGGTGCTATTCTTGCTTACTTCACTCTACTTTAAACCAAGTTTAGGCTGAGTTTGGATTGCGATTCTAGAAATAGAGAGGGGTGCTACTCGTTTGCTTTACTCTATTTTAGACCAAGAGCTAAAAGGAAATGGAGAGATGTGCTACTCTCACTTACTTTATTTACTCTACTTTAGACCAAGTTTAGGCTGATATGAGTGTCTGAGTTTGGATTGGAGGGGTGTACATATGATGAAAATACATAAGTTGTAGCTAAAAAATTTTCTTGATCGGGTTACTGGGCAAGCTCTGTCCGTGATTCTAAATTGTGTTCCACAAACAGACCAACAATTTTCAGATTGTGTTCCGCACACAATTTGAACCAACAAAAAGAAAAAACTAACACAAATTTCAAATTGTGTTCCGCGCACACAAAAACTAACACAGAAATTTGAATAAAAAATGTGCTTACACAATGAAGTGGCACACATACAAAAGCACAATGAACGAAGTGATTAATCCCTACTTCCACACACACAAAAACACAACGAAGAATCTGCTACTTGGTGATTAATCCACAATACAACACACAATGAAGACTTCTGGTGCGCGTTCGTGTGTGCGCTTGCATATGTGCATCATCTTGATGGTGGCTCCAATGATCAGTGATCTAGGGCATATCTAGCTAGTTTTTCTTGGCGAAGAGAAGCTGGGACCGGAGGTCGGCGGCGTCGACGTCGTTGAAGTGGTTCTCCGGCATCCAGTTCCCCGTCCTGGGCTCCCTCATCCAGAAGAACCCCTCCTTACTCCCGGCGGCGGCTCCCTCCGCCGCCTGCAGCTTCGCCGTCGTGCCGGCCGCCGCCGCCGTCGCAGGCTCTTGCTGCCTCACCGCCGCGGCCGCCGCTGCCGAGAAGGAGCGGCGGCAGCAGCAGCTCACGGCGGCGATGCCGGCGCCGGCGACCCGTGCCGACGAGAGGAGGGCTCTCGCTGCCGCCGCCGCCATTGTTGCCGCCATATCGCTCGAGCTGGCTGGGAGGATGGCCGTCTGCCCGTCTCGTCCTAGCTAGGGTTTCTTCGTGGCTTCGTGAGATTGTTGGGGGGACGGATCACGACGCGCGTGGGCAGTTATAGGCTGGCGCTGGCGTGCATGCCGGAGTCCGAGTCGGAGACGAACAATGCGGCGCATCATCCGAATCGACTTGGAGCACAAGCATTCAAGCACAAAGGGCCGGCTAAACTCGAGGTGGGCCTTGGATTGTGAATTGGGCCTTACTAATAGATGCATAAGGTATCATTAGATTCGATTTTGAAAGTGCTTTGCATAGTTATAATACTTGTTGATATATTATGAAAGGAACTAATGGTCAAAATATAATCGTGAAGACCATATAAAAATCTTATACGGCTTATATTTCGAGACGAAGGGAGTATAATATAATGTTTTGTAAAAGTTTGAAAAAAAATGCTAGATGGTCTGGAAAGATTTTTTAAAAAATGGTAATTGATAACATGTACTCGCTTTGAATTTGCTCCAAAACTCATGCTTGGCAAATTTTATTGTTTGGCGACAATGACATGGTGGTGACCTCATCAGCTTATTTTGTTTTGGTGTTGAGGTAAAATCCTACTACAATGTTGGTGGGGATGGCCAAGCAAGCAGCCAAGCATATGGTGTTGGAACTTGGAACCACTAGTGGATTGGATTGCAAGCCCAAACCAATGTTAGTACAGGACAACAAGAGGATACACATATACAATATTATAGGTGCCAACAAGATGGGAAAAAGAAGTGGCACAAAGGAATGTAGTTGGGAGTGGGCAGTGATATGGAAGATGATAAAATCCCTTTCTGACACACCGCAGATGCTCTTAGTCCAATTTTAAGAGGGAAATGGGGCTAAAAGCATCTACAGTGTGCTAAAAAATCGAACCATAACACTGCAACATGCTAATCATGCTGACACATAAAATCGAACAGGCTTCTTGATTCGAACAGAAGAGATAAAAAAAATCATGGATCCATTACTTAAATACAAATGCAAAGGAGCTCACTGTTGGATTCCACCGGAAAATACTCATGGTTGCTGAGTGTGGGTTTCACGGGTCCCACCATTATATAGTATTAATTTGAGTATGGTTGTCTGTGAGATAAATCGATATGTACGTTGGAGATGCTCTAAGTTATACGCTTATACTCCCTTAGGTCATTAACATATGACGTTTTTAGCAAGTCGTATATTAATGATCCGTGTTTATAATTTAAGAACCGCGATAGATCGATGATAATAAATCTAATTCCAGTAGGGATATAGTTTGGTAATCCCAATGAAAAATATTTGCATATTTTACTGCACCGCTAAAGATATTTGACGAAATATAACAATGGGCCTAATCGTCTCTAGTTTCTTCCAATTCAGAATAATTCGCTTTTCATGAACGCACATGTGCTATCTTGCTCACATTTTGTAGTTTTTTAACTATCTGAAAAAGAAACCCGGCCATTTTCGGAGATTCTTCACATCAAGTTGTTTGGATATGCCACCGAATCGTCCATCGATCCTTGTTCCCCAATTTCATCTTACTATGCACACCGCTAAAGATGTTTGGCCGAGTCTCGATTGTATAGGTATTTGATGAAATATAACAATGGGCCTAATCGTCGTTCTAGTTTCTTCCAACATTCCGAACAATTCACTTCCACGAACGCATATATGTGATATTCTGCTCACATTTTGTAGTTTGTACTATCTGAAAAAGAAACCCATTTTCGCCTGCACATTGATTCTTCCCATCAAGTTGTTTGGATGCCACAGAATTGTCCATCCTTTGTTCCCCAATTCCATAGCGAGGCATCAAATTCGGCACCCTTTTTAACCACTAGTGTTTACAGGGAGAACCTACACGTTGGACACAACTGAAACCTAACGAATCACACAGCAACAAGCAGTCAAGCACACAGAATCTCTTATTGTTCTCCACTTAACTTTCTTGCATGCAACCTTCCAGAATATAATTAATCAACCATATCGGATCGTACGTGTATAACAAACAAACACACAGATCTAACAACAAGTTGCATATCCCTTCTAGGATTACAACACGCAAAAAATAGAAACAAAAAATACTGACCCAATATTCTGATCAACCCCTTTCTACTACTCCATGATTAACCTCTCTTCATTACCACTCAAATTAACTCTCTTATCACATCTTCTTCTTCTTATGCATGCATACACATATGCAAAGTCCTTCTGTTATTGACATACCTGGCTAATAACTTCCTCTCAAAGTTCTCCATGAACAGTAGTAGTACGTGCTCCTCTTCTCAGTAAGTACTTTAACACTACATAGTAATAACTCTAGGCTACGGCTAGTGTCTTCCTTGGCCTGCCACGGACGGGCGCCGCCGCACGGTGAGGGCTGTGGTGGCGAGCCAGACCTCGCCGCTCCGGCCGGCCCGCGGCCGCCACCGCCTCCCGCTCCCGCGCCTCGTCGACGGCGATCTGCTGCCACCGGCACTCCTCGCTGCAGAACCCTTGGTCACCTCTACATGTACACGAGATTATCATATATGTACATGAGAGTGATATATTTTATATTAACCTATCTTATTTTTTTAAAAAAAAATTAATAACTATTTAGATGACATGTAAAAATCGAAGGGATATTTTCTCGAGGATGAAAACATTTTTCTCATGTTCATGCATGGATGCATATGCATGATAAATGTCTTCTTGAGGTTTGTTAGGTTTTTGGTACCTATACATGTAGACATCCTTGGTAGGGCTGAGCTCACGCCGGCACAGGGAGCAGGCCTTGAGGAAGCTGCACGAGACGGCGCCGTGGCGCCCTGCGGCGGCGGCGGCAGCGGCGCGCGGCCGGACCATCTGCTTGAGCACTACGCTCGCCGCGTGCGCGTGCGCGTGCCGGCCGTGGTGGTGCTGGCTGTGCACGATGATCTGGAGCCCGACGACGAGGCGCTCGCGCTCGCGCGCGCGGCGGCCGCCGCCGCGCGTGCCGGAGCCGTAGTGTCCACCGGCGCCGCCCATCCCCATGGACGCCGCGACGAGGTGGTTACCGCCGCGGTGGCAGTGGACGACGCCACCCTCCTCGCCGAGGTGGAAGATGCTCTGGCTTCTTGGAAGCATGGCTGCCGGCGGCGGCGGGTGGAATCACCTCACCTCAGGTGAGGCGGTGAGACCACCACGCTTGGAGCCGAATAGCTAGGCGTACGTTGTGGCGGTAGGAGATGAGAGGGAAGGATGAGGGGAAGTGAAGGGGAGAGGAGTGATGGATATTTAAAACCACCCCATGTCCACAAAATATGTTTTTTTTTTATTTTGTGTTCACTGCTTCCATATGACTCAATAGTAGCTGATCTATAGAAGAAGAATCTTCTATTGAGATTGGGGCCCAATATATGGTATAAGGTTGTAATATGCTCTCTCTAAAACTGTCCATATAAGGAGTCATCAAGTTTAAGGAGGAATTTTCCAGGATTTAACGATGTTGTGCTTTCAGTGGTAGGCGATGTACCCGTCGATAGCGAGGCGCCTGTGGTGACTTCGTCAATCTCTCCAAGATTTGCCGGTCCAGTCTTCGAAGATGCTCATAGGGGTAGGGTTTACGTGCGTGCGTTCATAGGGGTGAGTGCGCGTGCGTTGTGAGTGTCTGCGTTGTACTGTGTAATTTTAAAAAAAAAGTTTAAGGAGGAATTAATAAAACAAAGAAACTTTACGTATGCATTGTAATCAATGGGTATAAAAAAAATTTTGGGTTTCGGTCAACAACTAATTTGCACATAGAAACTACAAATATGACCATCTTAATTTTTGAAGAAACCAAATAATAAAATATGTCGAACACTTTTGGATGAACATATTATGTCATTCATTGGAATCCTTATCCTCTTCGGGGCTTCTTTGGAACGTGAGAAATTTTCTTGATATATTCCTATTGTAATTGAATTGAATTATGAATATCCTATAAAAATGTTGTATATATTGCAAAGAATGTCTAAATTGGAGTTCGTACTACTGATAAAGATTGACGTGTACAAGAAAAATGAGGACCATTGTGTCTTCTTGTAGGAAAAATGATTACATATTGATTTTTTTTATGCTGTTTACCTCTAGTAGACCCAACATACCCACAGTAATGATTTGCATAATTGCATTGAATTGACTGAGTTAATTAATTTGGGTAAATTTCAGAAACTGATCAGCTCTATTCGCGTGATTTTTTTGGAAACAAATTATTCATTGACCTGACATTTAAAAGAAAGCTAAACGCACAAACTTGAATCTTGGACAGAAACAATTTGCGATTCTATTAAATACTCTTTGTCTATAGTTTTGCTACTTAGGTTAGTAGTAGTTAGTTTATGCTCTCAACATTTATTAACTGATTATCTTTTCTGAAAATATGGTGAAAGGTACAAATGATATGTACTGCATACATTGCCAATTTATGCCACCAGCGAAATTAAGGGGAGGGGATCTACGAAAATCGCTTTCGCGGTAGCGGATATCTCTCAACTCTCTAAAACCTATCAAGTTTTTTTTTCCTTTGATACGATGGTAACATTATTTTTTGTATAGAGGATTTAACTCTATCAGATGTGCATATATTTAGTTAATTGGTTCACAATTTGATGTGTTAGGTTCACCTCTCTGAACTATTATTTATTAAATCACAAGTGAAACCTTTTTGAAAACAGAGAAAAAATGGGTTATTACCAAGGGAAAAAGTTCAACCAAAGCAAAAGTGCACATGAAAAGAGACCCTATGAATAAAACCGTGTGTTGAGTGTGAGATAGGAGTAGATGAAAATATTGAGGTCAGATCAAAGTGGTCCAAGAGGGCCCAAGCTTAGTAAAATATTTCAGCAACGATAATATTTTGTCCTCAAGCAACGTGTTTCCTGCTCGTGTACAATACATAAAAGAGGGAATCTCAATAATTGTGGATGTCTTTTTCACCATGAAAAATGGAGACATGGTTGCACAAAAAGCATCGTGCGTACGCTTTTCCCTTTCAAAATGGAGTTATTTTGTTTGTTACTACATATTTCCAACTTATCTCTAAGATCTTTTTTTTTCAAAAATAAAAAAAAAACTATCTCTACGTATGTGAGAGATGGAGACAATATTATATATATATTTTTCACTTTAGAGCAATATATGACAAATGTAAAGATACGAAATGTCGTTTTCTAGGGGGAAACTCACAAGGAGGGCATCCTTGCTGTTGCTGCCCATGCAAAGCAATATCTTGAATTGGCATTCAGAGATATATATGGAAAAGCTCTCAGGATATGTTCCGAAACGGGCAGACAAAGTTCCTTATGATTGTTTGCACGAATCAACAATATATCGATCGTGTTTGCATGCATGAGCATGAACCATCGCTGGTAATACGTGCCGTCAACAAAACAAACTAATCAATTATAAGTTGTTTTTTCAAAACACGATACACATACATACACTCACATAAACACATGCACACTTACCTCTATAAACATACACACGCACACTCTACTCCTATGAAAGCACCTCTAAAGACCAACATACACTACTAAAAAAACCTCATAGGGACCAATCTTATAGGTGTCGGATAATTTAAAACCGACACCTATGAGTCTTTTCTCACCTCCGCACGATAAAAAAAAAATTTAAACACTATAGGTGACGGTTCTATTAAAAAAACCGGCACCTATATTATTATATTATAGGTGCCGGTTTTTTAATAGAACCGAGCCGGCTATTTTTACCATCGAGAGCTCTATCCATCCATCCCGGAGGCTCGCCCCTCTTGCCTTCCTCTCCTCGCGGTGGCGTGGGTAAGGTGGAGGCCGCCGCAGAGGCTGGTGTGGCGAGGTGGCGGTGACGACGGTGGTGGTGGAGTAGGCCTGGATCTCGCCGGCCTCCTCTCCCGAGGGACCTCGCCCCCTTTCCCTTCTCCCCCTCTAGCACGGCGTGGGGTGATGGCCGACGCGGCGAGGTAGCGGCGCGGTCGCTGGATCTCGCCGGCCCCCTCTCTCCCAGGGGACCTCCCCCCTCCTCCAGTGCGGCGTTGGGTGGCGGCCGCCGGCACGGAGGCCGACGTGGCGAGGTGGCAGTGCGGAGGCGGGCACGGCTAGGTGGTGGCGTGGAGGCCGGACGAGGTGGTGGTGGCGGCGGTGGAGAAGGCCGGCGGTAGTGTAGGTGCCATCGTTTTTTTTTATTTTTTAATAGTATATGTGCCGGTTTTAGAACCGGCACCGATAAGAATGAGGCAAAGGTACCGACTGGGAAACCGACACCCCTATAGCCAGTTCCCAAACGGCAGCTACAGGGGGTTATGTACTAGTGATATATTGAGATTTGTAAAGTCATCGTAGACGCCTCGATGTCGTGTCGATGGGTACTGAAAGAACAATTAATTATAAATACGAGCACTCGTATCATGTCTAGAACTTCAACCCAAATGAATAGGTTCCTCTACTAGATATCTAACTAGTTGATCGAGCTACGATTAATTACTTTTTAATTTATTATATAGTTGCTAGACCTTATCTTATAGTTTCAATCATTCTCAATGTAGCTTAATTTTTGCATGTGTTAATTAGACTACTCTTTTTTTATATATTGGCCTCCATATATTCTCAAGGGAATATTGGAAGTACCAGATCTGGTGTAAAGTGTAGGAAAGATCAAACTAAAGGAAATTAAGATGCGCTCGATCAAGCAGTACACGCGATTCATAAATTGATTCCATGGCGACTGTTCCAATTTGTGTTGTTATTTTTATAGCCTAGCTAGAAATTAACAGTGGACGTGCCATATGCACATATGTGAAGCATCGATCCATTCACATGCATGTCATGCAATCTATGCATGCGCAACACATAGGTACAATGATGAGAAAACACGTCTGTCTTATTATTTCCTGTAAGTACACTGGCCACTGTAGAACACGAAGATGCTTTGTACCTGCAGCACATGCAACTGGCCACTGCTGATGATGATGCTCTATGCATGAACAGTTGAACACGGATAAAGTGATAATAGCTAGCCTTGCTAAAGAAAAGTTGTACAGTCGTTGAGGACGATGTTAACACGCGGAGGGAACGAGAGAGGGGTCTCTGTGCATATTTTATACTGAATTGCTAAATCATACTCGACAGAAAAATGAAAATAAAGTTTTATAAATTTCTAGCCTTTAGATCCGCTTCACGATTCTTGCTTCGGCAGGTTTCTCCTCCAACTCCGATGATCGGCGACGATAACGCTAGCTAGTTAGGGTCTTAAGTTGAGGTGAGGGTGGGATGGAGGTAGAAGGAGGGGGAACAGGGAGTTTCCCTAGACTTAAAGGGATGGCGCCTAAGGAAGACGGCGGCCTGGCAATGGGCGTCAGCGAGGCGCCGGTAGCAACACTGAAGCCACTGGGATGGAGGAGGGTAGCGGGCTAGCATCACAAGCGGGGACGAAGGAAAAGAAAGGAATTATAAGGCGGGGACGGCAAGGGAGCCATTGGAAACGGGAAGTATGGTAGGGCGGAGGCATCTCACCGACGTCTAGCTTGAGGAGGAAAGGTGGGGAGGGGGAGAAAGAGGAAAGAGAGGTGGCCGGTATGGCGGGTCTCATCGGTGTCATTTGTGCCTTTAGGTCACTAACAAGGTGGATGCTGGGGTGAAAGGAGGAGGTGGCAACGACATTTTACACAAGCACGCACACATCGGGGAGGAGAGGCATTAGGGTGAGAAGAAAGGGTTTACTAGAGCAACACGAATCTTAAAATGGTCCGAGCCATCCAAAACCTGATTGAAATTGGGGCAGAAGGGGGGGATTTCCTGTTGAATGTGGTACATGTTGTCCCTATTTTACATGTCGATGAGTAGAGAGAAATAACGGAGTGGAAGAATTATGTAAATTAGCCTATACTATATGGTAAATATATAACCCTATGCATGTACATTTTTTATAGCTTGTTGATTAAGTATTATATATGTGTTGATAAGTGTGAAGTGCTGCCAGCCTTGTCAAACAAGCCAACAACATGTTCTACATGATGTTGGTTGATTTTATCGGTCCCTACTGATATAATTAGGGAGGAGATAATTCCAATGTTTTCATCTCTAACAGGGAAGAAACAAATAAGAAATAAGAGATAAGAGATAAAATGTTACAATCATAGATGGTAACAAATCATAATCCTATCCGGATTGCCCCCAAGCCCTCACCAGCGCATATAAAAGAAGGAGAAGGCGTTGAGAACAAGTGATGACTAATTCCTATGCTAAATCCCGAAACTCTAAAGAGAGCCTGATTGATCTCATAGCACTGGAAGGGGTTCGTAATGCAATTCACTTCCGCGCAGGTGAATCAAGAAGGAAAAACAAAATAAGTTGATCATGGCTTCAATTCAACCAGTCAGTTTTAATCATCGAAATTCCACATTAATCTTAGAATTGGTGATATTGTGTTAAACTAAGCTATTAGATCATGAGTAAATAATTCCAATACGCGAAGCCAAAAAAAGACATGCATATTCAATCGTACAGTCGTACACAGCAGTAGTAGTAAGTGCATACAAGAAGCCAAATTGGCAAACCAATTCTTGATCAGTGATGCCGCTTCAGCTGTTGAGGGCATGTTTGGGGAGCTTCTAATGATCACTCGAAGCTAAAAGCTGGGAAACCCAGCTTTTCTAGATTTTTAAAAGTTGACTACCAACCAGCTACTTCTCAGAATCTTAAGCTCCCCAAACAAGCCTTGAGCAAGGTCTACTGGCTACTGGTTAGTACTCTTACATGCTTAATGCAAGTAGGTGATAAGAAAAAAAGGTCCTTTGTGTATTAGTTATCTGATTCTCTCTTGCCTAGCTTAGTGCTTTTGACACCAAGCTAGGTCAAAAAAGTCGTACAAACAAGCATTTTCAATATCTTCCTTTCTTTTTGGTTGATTTGGTTCTGTGCTCAGCAGTAAGCAAACTCAAGAACCTCGTGTCGTGCCCCCCAAGTGGATGCCACTCTTCAATAATCTTCACCTGTTGAGCCAATGGCTGCAAACGGCAAGACCATGATTTACAGGTGAACATGTACTTTTGTCCACCAATTTAAAGTTCAGGTTACAGTGTCAGTAGTTCTCTGGATTAGTCAACGTGATCAAACAATAAGTGGAGAACAAATGCAAAAAACAAGAAATAATTTATTTCGGTAATCATTTGATAGGAGGTAAGATTCACATCTTATCCCTATGAATGTATTAATATTATTTTACCCTTGTCATTTAGCTTTGCTCGGGACAAGCAATGTTCAGTGCAAGGTTATCAGGATCGGGATACTAGGTAGTATCGTTTTGCTCAAAGTAATATCGTATCGTAGGATCGTATCGTAGTATCGGGATACTATGAGATTTTTCTTTTTTTAAGTTTAATTAATATTTATATTAATTATATATAGCCATTCTATATAAAATAATGTAGTAATGGTATATGTCATGCAAATAGAGACATTTATTAAAGAGAAACCACGTTGATTTTGATATATTTAACTGATTTTCATATAAATTTGAGCATATTTAGTTACATTATTTTCAAACCATGTTATTTTAAATAATATTTTGTAGTATCGTAGGGATCGTAGAATCGGGATACCACCTAAGATTCCGTAGGATCGTGTAGTAATTAATAGTAGGATCGAGATACTATGAAAATTAGGATACTAGGTGGGATCGGTATCGTTTCGGCTTGATAGGATCGTAGTATCGTAAGATACTAGAATACGAATCGGGATACTGACAACCTTGGTTCAACATGGTGTGTGTTGGCGGTTGTGTTAAATCCTAATTCGTCTGTCAAAATTTTAATAAATAAAGAGAAGACAACATGTTATCCTGACATTCTTTCCTTAAACTCGTATTTTCAGGAGTTTTGTTAATTTAACATGTTTTGTAAAGTTAGATCATAAATAAGAAAGTAAATTTCACAAAACTCCGGTAACTTTCACAAAATATTTCATAAATAAGGGAGTAAATTATTTGTAGTTTTTTTCCTAAAAAGACTACAGATAATTTGATCAAATTATCACAAACTATATATTTAAGGTGATGAATTATAAAAGTATAGATTTAATAATAAATTTATCATAAAACTATAGGTTTAAGACTAAGTATCGCAAAACTACAAATCTAATAATAAAATTATTATAAAACTATAGATTTTGGGATTCAAATCCTCATGTTATGTTTGAGTTATTAACGTTCAAGTTTTGGACTAAATTGATGTTAAACCTGTATTTTTACAAAACTATCTCTTACCTTGTTTAAGAAAACTTCAAAATACCGAAGGATTGATCGGAGAAGTGCACTTCCGTTTCTCATGGATTCAATACTTTAGAATATTCCTAAGTAAAAAAATTCACCCATATATGTACATTTGCTGATCTCTTTTTTGTTGGACATAAGAATCGCTAACACAATCACCCTGTATATTAAAGCCGACATTGTGATACTTTTCATGTCACACTACATACTAATCATAGATTAATTAAGACAGGCCTCAGACTTCCCTTTAAATCCCGATCCCATATAGAATCACAATAAATTGGTGAAAATGTACACAAACCCATACAAAATTAAATAGAATCTGACCTGCAGGCTAAGTTTCTTTTTCCAGGCTAAAATGAATATGCGCCTGAATATGCACCATCAAATTCAACATATACTAATCTATATATCAAGGTAAAATCTATAAACTTTTCCGAAACAAAAATTTTTCCTTGGTCTCAATACTCTTATTAAACGGATCGAGGGCGACTTGGATTAGATGGTTGATGCGTTCTTAGCCAAGCAAAGCTTCGATTTGCTACGTCGACCGTGCCAGCATTTCGTTTTTCTCCTGTAGGGCACACTAGTCGCTGGTTACGTGGGGCCACAAGCCAGTCACCTTCCCAGCAGTATCCATCCATGGGGCTATTTTGCCTTTTTAAGTTTTGAACGACGAAAGTTTTCAAACTATTTCATTTAATCATTTCATCTCATGCGATCGATGCATTAACATATAGGGTGGTCCAGCTAGCGAATTCTCTGAGCTTGTCACTCTCTGTCCTCACCGGAAAAATATCTATCGTATATTCAAATCCATACGAGCCACACAAGTCACCATGCTACGTACGTTTAATCCGATCAATTACCACCCTTCCTCTGAACTCCCCTCAGATACCGGAGATCAGATGAAGGTATAAATTTTTATTTTGGTAATATTTATGGGCTTATAACGTATATGGCCCCGTTCGAAGACTATCAAGTACTGACACACAAAACGAGAAACTTATTAGCGCATAATTAATTTAGTTTTAGTTATTTTAAACTTGAAAAATGGATTTATTTGATTTTTAAAAAAAATCATATAGGAATTTTTTCACTAAATATACCGTTTAGCAGTTTGAAAAGTATGCTAATGAAACGGAACCTATTTATGATAAGTTGTTAACAAGTGAGCTATTAATCTCGAAGCAAGTGACCGTGGCAAAGAGTAAAGTTCCATTTCTGCAAATACATCCATCTACTGTTGGTGCGGACAAGTTTTTACAACAAATTGCTTTTACTACTCCATCCGTCCCATAATATAATAAACCGGAAGGGAACTACCAATTATATTTTAATAAGTAAAAGTAAAAACCGAGACCAGTGACAAGAAAAAGAAAAAACAAACCACCACATCAACAACAGAAACCTCGCCGAGCACTTCAAACAGCGCCAACTGAAGAAAGCTTACAACACCAACTTGCTAACAACTAATCTCTCCGTTCCAGAATATAGCAACCTAGCACCATCACAACACCATGCTAAAATGTGTCCAAATCTAACTTGTTACTGCCCAGTCTATACCAATCATCCTTTATTTAATTTTCACTTAATCTTACCCCCTATTATCCTCCCGTTCTTTAGACACCCCTTATTTCTTTCATCCTTAACATTTAAAAAACAAAAGGTTTGAAATGTATATTTTAATATGAGGGATTAGTGAGCAAGCCATTGCTCAAAATGAAAGATGTCTTATCGGGAATGATTAGCTAATGGTTGTACGCTTACACCCTCTGTTCCAAAAAGAATCAACTTTCAGAGATGAAGCTAATGGTTGTACGCTTACACCCTCCGTTCCAAAAAGAATCAACTTTCAGAGAAGAACTTAGACAGATACTTCTTTAGATTCATCCTCGAAAGATGGTTTTCTATGGGATGGAGGATTCGTTGTTCTATGTTGAGTTGTCCTAAGTTGAGTTTTTTTTTTAGAACAGAGGGCTTAGCATCTAAGCTGGCACACAGATCACACATAATGAATGCGATGTGATGTGATGCGATTAGTTTTGCTGCCCTCGAAGCTGATATATCGAGCATGTAACGTGCTCAGTTCTATCGCATATCCTGGCCAGCTCGGTTGACAGCAAGAGGGAGCAACCCAGCGTGCGTCGCGCTGAAAAGAGAGCGAGCTGGATTGCGACAAGAGCCAAGAGGTAGGGTCCCGATTGCGTGGTAACGGATGGGTTCGAGGCTGGTCCGTTGCAGCGGCTAGAATACCCATGCCCCTGCTTCTGCTTCTTCTCCGGCCGGCTCGCCGGTGCTCGCCCACACCGGCGAAAATGGCCGACGCCGCCGGCCGCCGTAGGTGTTCTGGCCGGAGAAATTCGCGAACTGCAACGCTAATCGGCAGGCCTCACAAAATCACAAGACAGAGCAATCTCAGGTGTATTAAAAGGGAAGAAATTAAAGTGTGATCACACGATACAACTGCAGGGGTTGGGGGTGGTGGTCCAGCACTTTATCCTCGGCCAAACGGAACCACTTGTGTACAGTAACTTGTTAGCTGAAAAGACGCAATCACGGACCCGCCATTGCTGGCCCAGTGGGAACATCACGTCAAGCATGGCATTGTGCACACTGACCTCCACACAAGAATGATGCTCCATTCCACAGTAACATAGTACATTTTTACAACATCACTGATCACTCTGGTACAACGGGGTTACTGTACTTCAGGATACCATTTACCGTCTCAACGAACAAAACGTAGGGTCGCATTTGCATCTTGATAACGGTTACAAAAGAGCGTCGAGCTGAGACTGGAGGTCGGGTATAGGCAACATACCAATTGATTGGATTTCGTCAGCTGTGTATTCTGACTTCAGAAGGGAGTGTAGCTGTATATGAGCCTCAACTATATTTGTCCTGAGACAAACATGGAATTAGAACAAATACAGAGAAGAGCAATATTTTTGCAAGTACAGAAATGCCTGAACATTTTCTTTAGTTCCGCACACATCTAAGTACAGCTTAGTTCTAATCCATTTCAGAGGGATTAATGTTTCTTCAAAAGTACAAAGTTCAATTTTTTACACCCCAAATCATTAGAAGTAAAGAAGAATAACACCAAATGATAGTTATACGTTCACTGAATTGATAAATTGATCAATGAGGAACTCAGATAAAAGATTCTGACGCTAAACATAACTTACACATAAAATGTACCAAAAGAATTGACAAGGCTGAAATATAGAACTACATTAATTTGTAAAAGTAGTGGGATTTTAAGTTTAAAGCTTGCTCAACTAAAAGGTTAAAGCTTGCTCAACTAAAAGGACTTGAGAGGGAAAAAGTTTGTGGTAGTTAAAAGATGAAAATGCCCCCAGTGATATTTAAGTCCATCCTTCAAGAAGTCAACTAGAGAAATCAGACATGCTATGTATACACATTCATCATAATGCACTCTAGGTTAAAAAATTATTAGTGACCAACTGGTGATAGCTTGCCCATGATAGCTTTCTCTTTCACCTCGTATGGTTTAAGGGATAGGGTTACATGAATTATTTATGTATAAGATTTCTTATAGGCAACAAATTGTACTGATTGATCACTCTGGCAAAATGAACTTAATTTGAGATATTGTTTTTGAAATAACATTATTTATTAAGCCATCACACCAGGATATTATGTAAAAAGCAGACGTGAACAAAAGATAGGTTTGTAGATGCTGTGGAGATGTAAATACTTACTTGATTGGTTTGAATAAAATCAACCGCGTAGATGGATTTTGCAAATACAACCTCATCATGGTCATTACTTTGGGTAAATCTTGCTGAATAGCAGTCCCAACCTACAAAAAGGGATTTTTATGAAATACATGGAAAAAGAAGCATGATCTGACTTGCATCATCTTGGAAAATACCTTTTGAACCAGCTCCGCAACCTTATCAGGAGAAGCAAATGCTTGAGTCTTAAGGGGTTTAGCCAGAACAGAATCCAATTTCTGACCCTGGCTACCCGAGGACAGTACAACTTTGACAGCCGTTACCTGGCCCAGACAATCATGTTCATCTCCATTAGAATAAACTACTTTTCGGTTTTGAAAAGAATACTAGAATGCAGGTTCATAATCTGAAATTTTCGAAATCCCAAAAAGGGATGTTAGAATTGGACCCTAATACTTCTGTTCTCGAAATCGCAGGAGAACTGTGAAACATTGCATTAAGGAATTGAACCCTAATACTGCATGGACAAACTGAAAGAATCAAAAGAGGTTTTGGCCTCATTTGGCATGGGCCAAATCCCAGCCAATCCCCATACGTGGACTGGTATTTTGAACTAAAACCCTTATTATCCATTCACGGGGAAAGGGTGCCAACTGCCAATGGCAAGTGAGGCCTTAAAGTGAGAACTGAGCCTTTCCCAGAAAAAGAGAAAAAAGAAAAAATGGATTGAGAAGTGAGTCAACTACTGCAAAGGCTTCCCCCTTTCTCACTTGAAAAGAGGTCAATTCCATACCTTAGTAACAAAAGAAAGCATTGGATCCACTACTAATTTTGTAATGGACATTATAAACTCTTCACAGGTAGATTTGAGGCTTTTTTCCAATTCCTGAAAAAATAGTAGTAACAAAATTAGCTGAAAAAATATTAAAAAATCGAGGATATGGGCATCTACAAAGCAATCACATTAGACTGCTGCCTTATTTTATGCATGTGAAGTTGCACGTGCAAGTCCTATGTATGAACAGCCGCATCACGTTTGGACTTATTTTAATTTTCACAATGTGGACTGAATTTATGAGATCAACTAATGAGAAATTAACATAAACATTTTTTTTTACTTTTAGGCCAAAAAGAAATAACTATCAGCTATCAGTTCAAGATGGTTACTTTTCTGGCATCAATTTGGTTCTCCAGAACACGGGGAGAAAACGTCCTAGCAAGTGATGTTGACCTTGACCAATCAAATAACGAGACCTGCCCCCTGAGGATCCTTCTTAAGTGATCCTGTAAAAAGAAACATTGTTATATGCAGCAATTAGTTAATTGGATACAAACCATGTGCACGGTATGCATTTTTATGGGAGCACAAGTGTAACTAGCAAATAAAACATAACCTTTCTACTGAGGATTTTCAGGTAATTAATTCAAAGAATATTAGATAGTTCAAATGGTTCATCACGAAACAAGGCAACCTAATTAGAATCTTCAGACATTTTACAAAGATTTCTGACAAACATCAATACAATTAGAAAGTTCTCTAAATAAAGTCTAGAATGTAACAGTTGATCTTGTCAACGTATCATTTATGAGGACAAGACCGCACACCAGTACTTGACACCTATATTTCAGGGATAGCACCTTATGTTTGCTAAGTTCAGCTGACCAACCCATGAGTTTAATTTGATAGAATGCAATAGACATTAATATCTTTGTCTCAGCTGATGAGCCAGGGAGGTCATTTTACTTTTTTTCCTACTTTATATCTTACTACAGGCAAAAAGAAATCTCTCAACTTATTCATCTGGTGAATGGGCAAGAGAAAAGAAAGCAAATGCCATTTGTTATATGGGCGCAAGAGAAAATAACAATAAGAATTTGTCTACGGAGACATCTAGTACTAATGATTCTTTGTGTTCTTACCACAAATATGAAACAGCTGATGAAAGCAATAAAAAACGCAAGTAATTTGTTTGTTGCCAGATGGTCTATTAGAAGTCTGGTTTCATGGCGACAAGAGTTATCAAATATACTGGCATTTTTTATATATCAGTAAAATAGTTTTAACGACATCTTTCCATGCATGTAACAAGTGAATACTCCTTTTCTTATAAAAAAAGGTGAACATGTGAAACAGTTTCCGTAAAAAGCATGAACAGTATACATGTAATACAAGCAAAAACAATCCATAACTTCCTCAAACATCAAGCTTCATGTAAAAAATGGTACACATGGTTATGCAACGGCTAAGCAGTTCATACTCAAAATGAAAAGAACAAAGTTGCACATACCAGCAAATGGGAGAAATCCAGCTCCTTATGCGTGACAGAAAACTCAATATCAAATGGAGCAATCTGAAAACATGTATAGTACCACATGAGTTGCCCGATGGACTTATGCATGCTATAAAATTTTGACTTGACATACTGTACAAATTGTATCACCTGTTCTCTTAAAATAAGAAGGTGCTTAATTAGGAAAAGCTGTCCATCCATTGCAGTTGCTTTTTTTGCAATGACCTTGCTTGCATTCTGTTCACAGGATCAAACAGATACGCTCTGAATATCAAAGAGTGCAGTTCAACACATAAAACATGTTCTTTAGATCTTGTTAAGACATGAACAATAAGGGAAGGAGAATACAGACCTGAAGAGATGTGGAGCAAACTTCTACAGCTTCCTGGTGAAAATCGAAATTATATGTCAAGTTCGATGCCATGGCCTCGATCAAGAAATGAACAATGAACAACAGAAAATATCTTAAGCTTTAAGAGGTCCAATACCTGGGCTAATCCAGTAAAAACTGTAGGTTCTAAGCGGTGATATAGCTTTGACAGACAAGACACTGTTTTCTCCAGTGGTCTATACCATGTCACATATATGTCCGAGTTGCCACTAACCTACAGATTGAAACATAAGAAATTAGATTAATGCTTTAACTACACTGATAATTCATAATGCTCGTGATTAAAACTGGATTCAGTTATAAGCAACATGTGCTTTGTTTAACATCAGATGACAGCATGGAGAAAAATGATGTTAGCACATAAGGGAGTGAAGAAATTACAAAATCTATAAAACTGATAGTACCATCTTAAGCACACATCTGAGCCAGTAAAACTGTGTGTGAACCAACTGTTAGGACAGATTTTTATTGAATGACTAGGACCATGAAGAGTTAAATTGAAATGAACTTTCATTAAACTAAGAACAAAACTAACATTAGAACTTGTAGTTGCATCTACGGATCTCTCAAGCTTTCCAGGATAATCCAGATCTTCATCAGAAGGGCGGAAGTTTGCAATCTGAACAATAGTAAGAAAACAAAATTAACAAAAAAAAAAAGATGAAATAGATTAAACAATATATAAGAAAAGTCTCCTTCATTCCTGAGCTCAAGATTGTCTAAATAATAACTAAAAGTCAGGGGATCTTCAAGTTCAGTTTTCAATTCATGGCTAGTTCATTCTAGTTCTGCAGACATTGCTAACAATATGTTCACTATCAAAAACTTCAAATGACACAATAATCAACCATTTCCCTTGTAATTGGCATGCAACATCCAGCAATGCTCATAAAAGAATCTCATTCAGATCACCAGTGAAGAACGTCAAGCACTTCAAATAACTAATATATTATTTTAAGTGCCATTTAACCATCAAGTTTTCCCCAAAAGCATTGCCGGTTCTACAACAAACTTGACATAAGTCCACATGACAGCTGTTCTCAACATTGGAACCATACATTATTTGCGAACAAATGAACGAAATATGCACCACGTACTCAAACGAGAACATGCTGACTGAAAAAAAAACATGAAGTCACCAATAAGGGGCATATTTTAAATAGTACCTCCTCACGAATATGAGTCCGAGCACAAAAGGCCAACCGCTCATGAACGTCTGCAAGTATCCTTTGCAATATGGGTCGAAGCCCAGCTACTGATTCTCCTCGTCTACTTAGTTGTTCCCCTAGCACTTCGACCTTCAGAATGTCAACGAGTTCACACAGAGAATCAATGCTTCCCTCATAAATCAGTCTAGGCCTCAGAGTATCATACAAGTACGTGCACCTGAATACAAAGGCATATCAGATATTCAGTTAATCACCTTAGATGAAAAGTTGATAACATAAAAGTATGAACGCTACACAATACACACGTCAATATAAATTTGAATCATACAACAAGGGTGTTGCAGAAACTAACCAAATAATCTGTGTTCCATATGTTTTAACAAGAAAATATATTTACAATGTCAACATATCTATAGGTTCTAAACTTTTTGTATGACAGAACTTCAATAATCATCTCTCTTGTTTAGGAAAGGAACTTCTATCTATTTCTTAAGTTGATGAAATCTTCTGTAAACTCATCTTAACATAGGAATTTAAGGTTCGATTACACATTTATACTTGACTAGCCCACTAATAGGAAGCTGGTATAGGCCTGAGGAATTTTTGGGGGGTCTTATATTAAGATCCAGATAATTTCTAGTTCCTGAAAATCCTATTTATTCTAAAGCCTATTCCTTGATTGTTGGTTAGCTAATAAAAAAACTTATGCAAGTCTAAAGTCAGGTTTTAGCGAATTTGCAGAACAAATTACAGATGCTTACATTGCAGTATAAGAACCAGAGGGACTAAAAGCTTACAGTGGGTCCATTAAAGGAGCAATACTTGAAACATCTGATGCAGATGCCGGGAAAAAGTGAGCAAAAAGCTGGTGCTCAAATTGGCATGCCTGAGAAGCAACAGGAAAAGTAGTAAAATATGTCTTGCAGTCAAAATCAGCTGAATATTATAAGAGGAGAGAAAAATAAAAGCATGAATACTGGAGATTAGATAAAATTGGTTATGTGCCGTCAAAGGCTCAGAATTCAGTTTTATGACATTGAAAGTCCCAGGTTGAGGGGAAGCCATCATAACTAACTTCTATTGGCCTCAAAAGGATGGAAATGGTAAAATGAGGAATTGGGTGACCTTGAGATACTAATAAGTGAACCCCGAGACTTTCAGTTGTATAAAACTAAAAATCAAGAACTTTCAATGCTTTAGAATAAATATGCCAAAAATAATAATGATAAGTGCATCATACTCAGCATGAGGAGTAAGCAGAGCACGTAATATTAGGAAACTAAATATACAATGTGTTGCTCAATTCTTCTACATTACAGAATGCTATCGTGTACAACTGTAAGATGTAACTTTCTGAATATGGAAAGAGAAACCTACAACACAGATGAAAATAAGAAAACTAGAAAGTATTAAACATGCAGTTACCTCCATCAGATAGGCACATCCAGATCTTGTTAGAGAAGGCAAAGCTTCTTTTCTAGCAAATTCAGAAATTCGTTGCTGCACCATGCCTCGTATCTTTAGTTGCATAACAAGTGATAAGAAATAATCAGGTCCATGCCAAAAAAGGAAAATATAAAACCAATAATTGTTTGATCTTACCAAGTATAACCTCTGTTCGCAGAACAAGCTGTGACATTCTGAAAGAATCTGCGTGTATTCTTTCCTAGAAGATCTACTTTCAATCTCACCTAAGATTGGTTTAAGCTGGAAAACAAGAACCAGAGGCAGCAGAGTTATAACTTTGAGGTGTTACTGGTATATAGATCACATAGCTACAGTTTGTTTAAGCCTTTCTATATAACTGTAGATCATTTGATGAAAAGGTATACCTCACTAGCAGCTGCCTTGAAGCGAACATAGATAAGGGATGCTTCCACACCCTCTGTAACAACATTTTTTGCTGAACCATTACCTCGAATCGCCGCTTGAACCTGAAATAAAATCAAGCTATTATCTGGTATTTAGTAGTCATATCGCATTTACCTACCAAAGTTCAACTGAAAATCACCTGGGATGAAGCGGCTTTAAGTATTGACAGGACATGTGACCGAATCATACCTAATGCACGAGACTGCAATAAAAGAAGCATATAATTATCAGGTCAAAGTATCTAACCTGTGATGACTATCCATGTAGTTCAATTCAAGTAGACCTTTACCTGAAGTTGGCGAAACTTAACCAAGTACACCGCAGATTCAGCATATTGTGGATTATTTTCAACATACCTATAAGCACCCAAACAGGATACAGCATGAACTCCTTAAATCTCAGCACCCTAAAACTACACACAGAGCATTGTCTATTACTACTTACGAAATACAATCATCGAGCCGTTTCAAAAGTGGAAGAAATTGTTCATTTCCGATGTTCATAGTTTGAGAATAAAAGCTAGTAGAGACCTGCAAAATGGAGACAGTATTTTAAACCATATGAAGCAGGTTAACCAGAGAAAAAATAGGATTTTAAAAAAAACAGATTGTGTAATCAACATTACAGATAATGTATGAATGAGATCATCAGGATACATTGTGTACTTGGATGGTAGAATTGAATAAGTGTGGTTAGTGGCCAGAAATGTTCAAGATTATGCAGCTACAGAATATACTAGAACAGTAGCAAACAGTGGGATCTTCAAAAATACAAGCCACTCATCATCATGTACAAGTTAGCACTAACCACAAGGTGACAATACGAATCAGCTCAAAATTCAGATCTAAGACATCCATTGGGATCAAATCTAAAGTATATATCCTCCGAAACATGGAATAAACATTTTCTGGAACAAATGAACCACGGAGACCATGCTGACCTCTCCAACTAACAAAATGATCAAGGATGCAAGCATTAGGATGTAGTAGATAACGTTGGAAATTTTGAATAAGGTTTCACATAAGTTCAACAATTAAATTTCAAAGTAGATGTATGGCAGAATTCATTATGCTTGTGTGAGATGTAGAACTTGTAGGAGAGGCATTAATTTAATCAAATTTATTAATCTAATGCTCAATAGACAAACTAGGGATGCCAAACCTTACATTTTCCAATTCATCAAAGTAGTTCAACCTACTTCGAAGTGCTTCTGCAAACTCAATCAGCCTTTGTTTCTCCAACAACTGCATTACATTCGAATTTAGAAATGATAGTCCATTGACTGAAACACTTCATTAAAAAAACGGAAGAGGGACCAGCAATATGGCAAAATGAGAATATATATTTGCATTTACGACATGAATAAACTAAGAGAATACTACACAAAAAAGGGTAGTTAAAAGGTAACTCATGTGTTCATTTAGGCCCTGTTCTTTTCAGATTATTCACCAGATTGTTGAAACGGATTATTTGCTTCATGCTTCGAAAAATACGTTTTCCAAAAAAAAAACTACTGCATTGCTTAGATCACTTGTTCTAAGCTGTTTGTTAAGTTTATTTCTCAAAATATTTCCTTTTTCCCTGCTTTTAAAGTAGATAATCCTTAGCAATAATCTGGTCAAAAAATTATCTCAAACAGGGGTATATGAAATGAAGCATGCTTGTAGATCATAATACAGTTCCTACAAACAAAAGATTACTAGAATGATTTGTTTTTATTAATGCAACAGTTTTGTAATGTTAAATCTATATGTGTTGAAACTGCATCAAAGAATTTTGTAATTCTGTTCAAACTAAAAGAGTAGATAAGAGCTATACAAAATATATCACTAATAAGATCATTAACATGAGGTCCAAGATGACAAACAGGCCAATGAGTTTTTCCTTTGGGCACCTAAAATGCCATATTGTAAATTTACCAAAGCTGCACAATACAAGGCAGGCGATCTGTTAAGTTTCACTAATATTGAATACATTCTTAAAAGTGGTTTATGTGCACATGGCAGAGTAACAGTCCTTTAGAGTGGAAGTTTCACTATAAATAACTAATCTGACAAAATGCCAAAAAAATAACAGAAAGAATAGCAAAAGTGCAAGTATTTAGAATCTTAGAGAAAAGGGTGCATACAAGTTGGTCGCAAGCATCGTGCAAAGTTTTTGTCTTTGTGGCAACACTCAAATGCAACGATTGCAGTTCTTCAAATAAGTTCAGTGTGTCATCCACCTGAATGGACATATTTTAAATATGTTATATTGAAAAGGATAAGAGCATCCATGTTCCTTAAAAGATTTTGCAAATATTAACAAACAAAAGGGTTCATAAACCTACTTGTTGAAGAATACCATCACATGTTTTAACACGTTCCTCTAATGTACTCTCGTAGAGACGATACTTTTCTTCCGTCTGTCAAATAAACTAGAGGGGTAAAATCATTGTTTTACCACAAGTTGCCATCACTAACAAAAGAAATGAACATGCACAAACCTCAGATTTCATAGCTGATTCCAGTTCAGAAAACCATTTGTAGAACTACAGGAGGTAATAAAGGTATTAGCTCAACCTGCAGAAATAGTTTACCTTCTATCCTGACACAACTTAAGGTTGAATAGATAGAATACCGAAATTCTCTGATCAATCATACAAGTGATATATCAACAAGATTATGAAACTAACCTGATGCGTATTCACCAAGACTGCATCCATTGCACCCTCCTCTAATGCAGCCTCTTTTTCTGGCACAACCACACCCCCATCCTTCACTAAACTTTTCTCCTGATGTAACACCCAGCAATATGTTTTAATGTCAAGCAATAATATAAAGCCGGAAGGGAAATAGACCTCAAAATACAGCCTTCTATCAAATTAAAAAAAGCAACCCTCCAATGAAATAACATAACAAGACCATAAAAACAACGCACTTATAAACCCATTTGATACCCAATTGAAACATCAAACATCATCACAAATCCAGCACTAGCTAGAGTATTGAATTGTGGAGAGTGAGCTAATAGTGGCACAGAAACATCACCAACGAAACAGAACTGCAAATTCACCTGACTCATGTACTGTCAATTATAAACCAAACTAACCGCTACCGCTGAACTACCAAATGGAGTATGTATGCTGTGTTGCAACTAATGAAATATCTCAAATCCTTCAAGTACAATTGACGGGCTAGTCTATCCCGAGCATAGCACGGCAAACTAAACTAAACCAAACCATGGTAGCATCAGATCACAACATTTAGTCATCGCAAGCAACAGGGCCTATGGATCAAACCATCGCACACAATCCCGAGATGTGGCGCCTCACCAGGTTGGCCGGGAACGGCCGCTCGGACACGGCGCGGGAGAGCGCGGCGATCGCGGCATTCTGCTGCTCCGTGAGCGGCGCGTTCTGCAGCAGCGAAAGCCCAAGTCCATCAGATCAGATCCACCAGTGCTACCACTGGATCACACACCCACCCGACGCGCAGCGAAGCGAGGAAACCGACCTTCTCCCAGGTGGAGGCGAACTTGTAGGCGTGGGAGACGGCCTCCGAGTTGGGCAGCGTCTCCGGCGTCGTCGCCATGGGCGTCCCCGGCGGCGGGCGGCTGATGCGGCCGCGGCCCCGGGCGGGCGTTGCCGGAGGGGTGGGGAGGCGGCGGTCGCGTCCCCTGGTGGCGTTGCGATGCGGGCCAAGTGGGACGCGCGGCGGCGGCGGCCGGCTGTCCGGTGGCTGACGGCGGTTGATTGGCGCGGCGGTCGGAGCACTGGGAATGGCCTTCCCGGTAGTAATCGAGACTTGCGAGAGAGAGAGAAAGAGGAGAAAGACTGGAAGAGCGAGAAACGTAGGGCCTGTTTTGGTTGTGTCAAATGGAATTTTGGGACTTGGGCCCAACTTCACGTGTTGTGTGGGCCACGTACGGGCTTACATTTATGGGCTTACCATACCAGTTTGTAAGGCCTGTTTCGGCAGCCCACATCTTCGGCCCATTGTGGTTTTAGATTTCGGCCTGTAATAGGAGTGGACTAAAGATTATGGGCTTCCATAATGGACCTGAGGCTTCACTTCGGCCTTGTTTGGCATAGGCCGAATTATTTAGTTCAAAATTCCGGGCCTTCTCTCGGGAGGATCGACATGGTTTGGCCCATACTAAACATGGCCTTGGTGGGCTACTGGGCTGCATTTTAGCCTTGGTGCGACGCTAGAATTTTACCCCGGCCGAATCAGGAGGTGGATCCGGTGACATTTTCCAGAAAGTAGTTGACGTGGCACGGTGGAAGAGCTAATTTTGGGATTTCTCCTAGCTTTGGGAATTAAAAATGAATTGCACTCGCACAAATGTCCCCAAATTGAACCATAGTAAACCTTTAAACTTCTAGCTAGATGCACGGTTCGACGCCGGTCGCAATGGCCAGCCACGAAACGGGTTCACGCGGTGGCCGGCCACGCAGGCCCCAGCCTGAGCTCCAGCTCCGCCTCGCACAGCACCGGCAACCCCAGCGTCAGGCTGGTCGCCACGTCCTCCTCCTCCACATCCTTCTCACCGGCGAATAAGCCAGCCTCCTTCACGCCCCCGGCCCTCGCGGGGAACAGCTGGAGGCAGACTGGGGCATCGTCCCGGTCGTCTCCGGCGGCGGCGGCGGCAGCGGCCGGCGGGGAGCCGGCGCCGCTGGCGTGTTGCACTTGCAGCAGCTTGCGGAGCGCCGAGTTCCACCGGTTCTTGACGGCGTTGTCGTAGCGGCCGGGGAGGCAGCGCGCGATGGTGGCCCACTTGTTGCCGTGCACGCGCTGCTGCGCGAGGATGATCGCGTCCTCCTCGGCGGTGAAGACCCGGCTGTCCAGCTCCGGCGACAGGTGCTGGCACCACCGCAGCCGGCACGACTTGGGCCCGCGCCGGGGCAGCGCCAGCGCGATCTCCGCCCAGTTCTGCCGCCGGTGCTCGCGCACCGCGCGACGCAGCGCCTCGTCCTCCTCCTGCGTCCACGGCGTCTTCCTGCCGCCGCCGCTGCCGTCGCCGCCGTCCGCCGCCATCTTGCTCAAACTATCCCGGCAGGGGCGGAGTTAACGTGTGGAGGCATGGGGTTAAGCTGAACCCAATACTACTTTTTTTTTTTTTGGAAACACAAAAGCTGCTGTTAATATAGTATAAACTACACGAATCAGAGAAATGTATAGAAAGAAAGTGGATTGAAATCTTGATAGAAAGAAAGTGGATGGGATAATTGGAGGAAATAAATCAACCCAAAACCGGATGGATTTCCAATATATGGCACTACCGGCCTATCTAATGGCATAAAGAAGGATCGGGAGAGGGTTACTGGTTGCTAGAGAAAAATGAATAGCTTACTTCCAAATTTCAATTCGAATCAATATGGAGGCAGGTGGAATTGAAATGAACTTTTCCGGTAACACACATGAAAATGTTCATATTGTCTTTCAACCTCAATCCCATCATGTATAATTGTACTATAAAGTCGGTGGAGGATAGTGAAATTATCCAAACCTTATTTTTGTGGAATACTATATCTGAAGTCTTCAAACCTCTGATTCGACCAGTCTAGCCAATTCAGTATCGTTTGTCTTGCAAAAGAAGTTATTATTCTTCAGAGCGCGAAATTAGGCAAGCCATATAGCCATTGTTTCCAAACATATGCACATAAGCGGAACAGTAGCTGTTATGCACACAGAAGGAGCTTTCTGGCCTCTCTTTTATGGCAGTTTCTGTTTCTTATTCCAGACCTCAACATTCTCCTGCCAGAAGAGTTTGGACGCAGGACATTTGCATGAACTACTCTTATTTTTGTTATTACAGACGGCAATAGCCCCCCCAAATAAATAACATGGCATATATATATAATAATATACAACGAGCACTTACAAAAAAAAAATGCCCCACTTCTATTGTTTACATCCAACCAAAATGGAATGGGAACTAGAGAGAAGCGACGACATTATATTATTACATAATAAATCAAAAAGAAAATAAAAAAACTAATGCATAATTACAGTTTCAAGGATATATACACCCGATGATTCTTGAGCCAAGACGACTCCACTGCAATCGGATCTGTGCAAATGAGAGTCCAAGCATTTTGATAATTGCAGTCGTAATACCACATTGATGCCGCAGCATCCAGACTGATCGTTTGGCGCTTTTGATTGGATCAAGACAAAAAACCAGGTGCTCTCTGCCTGGCATAATGAACTGAATATTGTACTACTCTTGTGAAGCATTTTGAGGATCTTCTTGGCAAAGATTTGATGATGATTTGCTCGGATTGATTATTGCAGGCATCCATTGCTCCGGAATTACAATAAAATAAGCAGACATAGCTTTTCTAAACCGCTTCTTATACTGCATGGGTGAAATCACAGTTGGAGGGGCATTCTTCGGCCCGCCGAGAATACCGGACGATTTGACCCATGTCTCGAGGTGCTTGTCCCATGTATACTGCCTCATAAAATCAATTATTCCCAGAACCAATTCATGTTTCTCCTCGTCAACTCCCACAAGCAATGAGTAATCCATCACATCAATTCCCTACAAGAGGACAAGACTTCATTAATGAGTCATATGAGAAGATATATCGAATGCTGCTACTGGCCTGCAATAAATCTTATCAGCCTGTCTCATAAACCCTACCAAAATTGAAGAGAATGAAAAACATTAAGGAAATAGACAACAGCGGCAAGTATGAAGTTAACATTGTATATGCCTCTTTCTTGAAAAAAAAAAAAAAACATTCTATATGCCTCTGCTAGGAACTTATAAACCTTAGCTTCAGGTGCTACAGCCAAAACATCGAAAGGCCTGTTCACTTTGATGCCAAAAAAAACCTTACCAAATTTTGGCATTGCCGAAATTTTGGCATAGTTAGTTGCCAAAATTTTGGCAAGTTGCCAAAATTTTTGCAGGATTTCTTATATAGTTACCAAAATTTGGCAGCAAACTAAATGCAGCCACTTTTTTTGACAATTTTACCAAAATTTAGTAATGTTGAAAATGACATCAAAGTGAACAGGCCTGAAGACAGGATGATCTTCAAGGCTTCAAGCATGAGAACACTAAATCCTAAATATATTGTCTGACAAAACAACACAAGATTATTGTTGAATGAACATTAAATTCATTCAACAACATATAAATTTAATGGTGTTTTTGCCACTGAGCCCGGGCAGTGGCTCCTCTCCTGATTATTTTCATACTAGTAAGGGAAAACGAATAATTTGCAAGGAAATAAAGATTTTTTTTGTGAGTGAAAAATAAAGATCTTTAAGGAAACTGTGCAACATTCCCTACCCTCTTATAAATTGTAAGCAACTTTTAGACATAAATCAAGATGAAGACTGAAAAAAAAAAAAAGAGCACCTTAGGTAGTGACTGTAAGAGGCCAAAGTTAAAGGTGAAGATTTGAAAATATTGAATAATTTTTAAGTCTTAGCTCAAGGATTCATGTATGAATGAGATAATTCTCACTATCAGAATCTGAACTTACTGCCAGAAAGGAAGTATCATTCCAAACAGCTCTTTCCAGAAGCCTCTTTGCCTTGTTCCCAACGAAAATTGGTGACGTTGGCATTGCCTCAATCAAGTTCTGGTCAAGAAGAACCTTGTTGCTGCTGGAATCAGCATTATACCTTGACCTCGAAGATCCCTTGAGATCATAGAGCCTTGTAATATTCCGTCCAAATAAAAGATTTTCCATCACAAGTAAATCCATTTTTGACTCCTTGCCACCCTTCACATGCTTAATTGTAACCTAAGCAAAAACATAGACCTTTTAGTATAAGTAAGCTTCATAGTGGAAAATCTACCTATCAGATACTTCAGCAAGGCCATTCCAGCCAATAAATGTGAGCATCTATCATCAATACAGCATGCATAATGCTATGACTATATAAATCATGGATTATTGCTCTTGATTAATCCAGGAGCTTCTGAGAGAGAGAAAAATAGGTCCATCGGTCCAAAGTTGCAATACTTCCTCCAAATACTGGGTTATGGGTTGAGATTTCTGAAGGAGCGTTTAATGGAACACATACTAGATCAAATTAAGCAATTGCAGGTAGTCGCCTAACAAGTTGTACGAAAAAAATAGACCTCCAAAACCTGTATAGATCGCAGTTCTTACATATATTTAATGAAATTTGCAATTGATCATGTTTAAAGATAAAGAAATAGAGCTGAATGTAACTTAAACAAGCAAATGTAAACAGAATAAATACATATCCCTTCCAGTTACAACTTGTACCATGTTAAACTTAAAATATGATTGTAAAGTGGATAATTGGATAAGAAATAAAAACTGTGCTCCTAAACACCAGAAAATATCAGACACATAAAACATAGAACTTTAGTGAGATTTCCTACAAATGCTACTATTTTAATCTGATAACTCGAATAGTATCACATAAATGTGGTTTTTTTTTCTAGAAAAGTCAGGTTTTGCTTTTTCCCTGTAAAATAGGAACTAGTACATAAGTTAACCCACAAGTAAGTTAACAACATATGAGTATCACATAAGTTGCTTGGATGGAAAGAAACATTTTATTATTTCTTCCACCTGCTGTACAATTTGGCTGTGGCCCAAAGATTTGTCACTACTCATGAGTGACAGACAGAGCTACATTTAAAATCGAGGCTCTGCTTGATAGCCAAATGCCCCTAGCTATTTTTCTCTTGAATCAAAAGAATTAAGTTTCTTCTTAGAACCAAAGTGATCAATAAAACAGAAAACAGAAGGTCAAAGGGATATACCTGATAGATTCCCAGAATCTTTGCAAGGGATGTAGGGCTTCCGGTGCTTATAGACTCTGATAAATATTTAAAATAATCTAGTCCAAACTTAAGGAATGATTCAAGTTCTGTTTTTGTGACCTGCTTTATTATAAATCTATCATCCAGAGATTTTGCAAAAAACACATTGCTTTTGCCACCTTGTGCTCCCCATTTCTTGCATCGACTGATAGATCTTAAAAAGTCAAGTTCAGATGGACAGCAAGACCTTCTAAGAGCTTCAAAGCTTTTCGCATAGTAGCACGTCACTGTGTATTTCACCTTCCCGAGTGGGCCACCATCCTCAAAGGGAACTCTTAGGTGAACTAGATCGGGAACAAATGACCCTCTGGTTCCAGATATTGACGAAGCAAGATCATCAGCGGATCCGAAATCCTCAAATAAATGAAAAGGATTAAAATTTCCAGAATCATATACAGGCAATGGAAGTGAAGAATCTGGACCATCTTTGTTCTTGCTGTTCTCATCCAACATTTGGTGACAGTACATGGGTGAAACAAGTGCATAAGAAATTATACTGGTCGGTTCATCATCAAATACTGGAATAACAACATCATTAGCTCCAGTTGGCAGAAAAAGTCTTGCTCCACCTTGCTGTGATAACTCACGGAACAATGTAATGTACACAGGATTGTAGTCAGCCAGGGCCCCAAATCTCGGTGCTGTCCCAGAATTTGTGTTTAAGGAGTCATAGAATGTCATGTATGGCATTTTGAGCCAGCTTGATAAGTCTTCTACTGTATCTCCAGACCTGACAGATAAAGAAGCATTGGTTGGCACTGCCTTAGCTTGGTTTTTAAGATCAGCTGAACCTTCTAGCAGAGCTAATGGTTTCAGGATACTTGTATCAGGAACTGTTCCATTTTCACCTCTCCATTTTGCATCCAATGTGTCTGAAATATCAGCATTTACTGGAAACTGACCATCAGAAAGAACCCTACGAACACCAATACTGGATTCTTGATGATCCAGGTTATCCTTAACATCTGCGCTGTTAGAATGATTGATTTTGGCAATCGCATCTTCCATGCCATTCAACCCTGCACCAATCCTTGAACTATTTCCATTAGATTGATCAGGTTGGTTGGGCTCCTTGTCATTAGCATGAAGTGGACTTTGGCTCTGCTTCAAGGATCCTTCCTTAGCATTTGAAAGAACTTCGGAGCCCTTTGAGCTCTTCTCTAGTTTTGTAGTTGCATTGGTATCAACTGATTTATCGTTAGAGTCAGAACTCCTACTCCCAACCCGTAAACCTCCTAGTGTGTCACAGTACTTGCCACCTGAATTTGCTATAAAGATTAGCCGCTGATCCCACAGGTAACACAGAAACAGTAGCTGCCTCCTTAGTTTGTTAACCTCAAGAATATCAATGAATGGCTTCCCCTTTCTGATCTCCTTGTTCAGTAGATTCTTCAATGATTCCTAAAGGTGAATGCTCCAATAATTAGCATACAACTTTAATAATGTGTCATTTTTTTGAACAGAGCCAAATGGAGCCATGGCTCCATAACAAAACATAAATAAAAATAATAATTTACCGTAAAATCTGCTTTCTCTATTTGCAGGATCTCTTCCAGCTCCATGATGTTCCTTCTTAACTCGAGGATTTTCATGTTGCCATCAAAAGAACCTGTAATTGGCCTTCCCTCTGAAATTTGGTGGAGTGCATTCAGTACTTCAGTGAACAGAAGTTCAGCTGAGTCAACCACCTGAATCATAGACAATTAGCGTCAACCAGAAATTATCACATAATTGCTCACAAAATTAAACAGCCTACCTCATTTGCTTCTTGCTCTACCCATTCCTGGTGCTGAGAAGTGAAATCAAGTTTCGGTGGTGGCAAATACACTGAATGAACCTTGATCGATGCATATCGGAAGCAAGCAACCATTTCACCAAAGCTAAAATACAAACATGTAAGCCATAGTATTTACCAATTTAATGAAATTGAAGAGGAGTGAGGGGATACCCGTAAAAACGAAGGCAATCCCTGTGAAGAGAATGGCCACAACTGGCTACCCTACTAGCTGCCGCATGATTTGAGAAGCTAAGTTCCAGAAATTTTCCAAAGGACAAGCCCCAGGCAGCATCAGACATCACTACTCTTTTAGTCGCTGGAGGGAGCCCAATAACACGAGGACATCGTAAGCATCTATGCCACATCCATATTTTACCATCATGTTCACCAGGCAACTTCACTGCAAGTTTCCTCACTGAAATTGTTAAGCTGCCTTGCGGGTGGACATAGCAATAAACATGGGCCTCCGGTGGCAACTCACAAGAGATACAATTATTGTTCTGAAACAAAATGTCAAAGTTAAGCAGTATATAAAGTTTCTATAAATTGAATTCGAGAATGACAATCTAACCTGATCAAAGAGCTGGTCACGCAGAAATCTTCCTAAAGGCTTGTCAAAGTTGCCATAATACTTTATGCGGAGAAGGTGTGGCCGCTGACAAACAGTTTCTTTCCAAACACAACGGGAAGACAGAGAAACCAATATACTCTGGTTGTCAGCAGGAGATGCCGGAATTTCATCTTTTTTTATTACTGAATCATCCTTTGAACTGTCATCATCAAGAGAAATTTGCACATTGAGAGGAACAGACAGTTTAGCTCTTATCTTGTCACCATTCTCAGAATTATAGGCAAATAAGTGACCGCTCTCAACAGACTCCAAATTTGTTCGATGTGCAGACAACGCATTGAAATCATTATCCAGGGTATGTCCAGATGTTTCAGGTTGACGTTCTTCAAAATGCTTTTTATTAACTACATCTCTAGAACAAGAAGGACAATGACAAAGTGAACTGGCCGATTGCTGAACCAAGGGATCAGTAGATGACCAAGGAACCATACCATGCAAACAGGCAATATTTTTATCCTGGCCATTGAAATGGGCAGATTCGGTTTGGGCAGAACCAGCTCCCAGTTTTTTGCAGCTTTTATACTCAGGAGAGCACATTACCATTGTTTGGTCCATTGTTTGAAAACCATTAAATGTTGAACCATCCGTTTGCACATCAAATGCTTGCAAGCTATCGTTTGGTGATGAAGCAGTAGGCATTTGTAAAATAGGTATAGTTGAAATGGATCTATCGGCACTAGAAGGCTTATCTGGCAAAGCAACAATAATTGGTGACTTAAGAGGGAGTTCTGGAAGTGTTGCACCTTCATCCACAAGAAAAGATGTTTCCAGAGCCAAGTGATAGGCTGCAAAGACTCCATATTGCACAACATGCTTCACTTTTTTCAGCTCATCGCCATTAGCTCCTTTGAGCAATATCTACAGATTAGGAATAGTTAGCACATGAAATTGACTTCAATTTTATTATTCAATTCTTTCGTAAAGTACTAGAGTAAGTATTAACGTTGATCGTGAAGCGCTACACTCTTCAAGGAGCAAACATCCACGCCAGGGTAATACCAAATGATATTAGTTGTTTGTGAAGGAATAGGTTCTTAACAAATCATATTGCACAGAAATTAATACATGATCACTTGCAGGTTATTTTTCAATGTATTGATTTGATTCAACCTCAACCTTCACTGTATCCTTGAAATGCATTGATTTGTTTTTTCCCCCTTTCCATTGTTATATTTCAGCTGAATACTCATATTAGGGTTTAGGGAGGAAAAAATAAAGTACGGTATGGTTTAAAGGAATGCTTCACAGACTAAGGATTAAATAGATAAAGCAAAGGAGCTGCAACATATGACAAATGGTAAGTGTTATAACTGAGATACTGAGTTAGCAACTGAATACTTACTGTACAACCCAAGGGCTTTGGGCAGCCTTCAAAAAACATAAGGGTCTTCAGCATTTTCTTTCCACCTTCTCCAGCAGTCCCATGCTCTTCAACATATTTCTCCACATGGAATAGATCACAATGCCCAAGCTTTTGGGATGACACGTAATCAATTGACGGAACTATATGAGCACCAGTGCAACGTGATATCCTTTCCAGAAGTGGCCTTTTGATATTCAGAACAAGTGAAATGTTTTTCTCCAAGAATAAATCCTGAGCATATCGAGACACAGATTTCTCTACCAACACTACACTTGGTTGGTGGGCTTTGATCTTTGCAACTGCCATTTTCAAATAATCTGTTTCCTGGAGCAAAAAGGACATGACAACGCATCACCAATAGCAACATAACATTCAATCTATACCGCCCTTAAAATGAACTTCGGCTTTACAACATATGCATAAAAAGATATTAATGGCAATACCTGCTGCAGTAAAGTATCAAAACTTGAAAGCAAATTCGATATGCGCTGATATTCAAGTGCACCACCAAGGATCAGGATGCGTGGCTTTTCTTTCCGTGACGCCATGCGCCGATGAGCAACATTCTTCTTACAAACAACTCCTTTTACAACAAAACTGGAAATAAAGAACCAAAATGAAGCTCTTACATGGAGCACTAATAAGATACGAAAAAGTAATAAAGTGTGAAATTTCAAAGGCCAATAACTTGATAAAACAAAATTGCCAGCAAGTTTGCATCATGAATTTGAATTACAAAAGGCTGAGTCACTGTCGTATTCATATTTTTTTAACTATAAGGAAAATGAATACTCCAAAGCAGACAGATATAAAATCATAACAGTTTGACCATAATCTGCAGAAGGGTAAATTTGTTTACCTATCACTTGGACGACCACAAGCCAAGCATTTCACCTTCACATAGCCACCAGGGTCCATCCGTCCCCCTTTGCTGGTATCTGGTTTTAGAATAGATGCAGCTTCCCAAGACAGAGAAGTAACTATATCTAGCCAACTCTGTTTGCCAGATTTATCAACCAACTGTACCTTTTCCGCCTGAAGAAGTTGAGCAACCAATGCCCGAAAATGCCCATCAACAATGTCTTTCATGGCTCTCTTGTGTTCCTCAGCTGACTTATCTCTACTTCGACAATGTCCGCTGCCAAAACTGTTTGAGCGTAGATATCCCCACTCTCCTGTGGCATCCTCCCCATCATCCTCATCACATAAAGCACCATCATGGTCGTCCTCTTCATCCTCAGGTTCAGGAGGCAGCCAGAGTGAGCTATTGTTTTCAAAATCTACAGGCTCATTTTCTAGCATTTCCATGCTATACAAGGAAGAAGATCGAGTATTGCATTCCTCAGTATTATCCATGATGTGATCTCCAGTCTTATCTACTCCCACAGAACCAATAAAATTTTCCGTATCTTGCATCGGAGAAACAGATTCTTTTACATGACTACAATCAACTTGATGAGCATCAAAACACACAGTTTTGAAGTACTCATCAGAATTTTGCAAGTGTTGTGTTTTTGAATCTGAGTGGAAAACTGCATAATCATCATCCTCATCATCACTCCTGGCACAAAACAGGTGTTGGATTGTCAAAATAATGCTCCTTGAACCTTAATAATGCATATCTTCCTTTCATTTGTTGATTCATGTGCAAGATATTTCCAGAGAATAAAGCATGAAATTAAGTACTAATGCTAAACTAGTGCAAAAACTGGGGTACTAATTATCATGAAATTAAGTGCTAATGCTAAACTAGTGCAAAAACTGGGTTACTGATTATCAAGTAACTTTGTGGCATCTCATTAAAAAAAAGGACTACAGAATATGCAACAATTTGACATGGTTTTTGGCACAGATGAGCAATAACAGATTGGCAGCTATGCCAATTAGACAATAAAAATTGGCACAGAGTGTGAAACATGTTGATATCAGCAGGAAAAGCAAAACAGAATGTCACCATAATGAGTTAAACAATTGTCAGTTGGAAGTTATAAGGCACTAAGCTTACTAAATAAAGCTGGGTAAATCTTTATGTCTATGAATTGAAAAAAAAAATACTTCCTCCGTTTCATATTATAAGACTTTCTAGCATTGCCCACATTCATATATATGTTAATGAATCTAGATATATATGTGTGCCTAGATTCATTAACATCTATATGAATGTGGGCAATGCTAGAAAGTCTTATAACCTGAAATGGAGGTAGTACCACACAATTGGAGTATTGAAAAATGGAAAATAGCATGTGACCATACTTTCCCGTCTGCACCTTCCAGACAACTGTTTCAATGCTGATGATTAAGAGCAAAATCGTGTAACTAGTTCCAATCACACTTGTTGGCTAACCACCAGCCAGCCCATAACCTATGCTTAATTTTAATTGCTTATATTACACTACCATGAACAAACATAAATGAGCACCATAAGGCATAGATTTGAGACTAATTTGATGGCACCCTATAATGAACACCAAATGAAAGCAACGAGTATACTCTAAGTTTGAGATAGCATTTGTGCGCATGTATCAAAAGCAATGTCAGCGGGCAAGCTCTCCAATATAAAATATCAAAGCGCAACTACATGGATTTTCAAGTCCAAGCATCCAGAAGGAAAACAAAAATATTTTGAACAAATTAGCAGCTACCTTTTGTCCAATGCCTTTTAACAAAATCCAACATGATATGCAGCAATGTTCTCAGAAGCTGAATGCAAGTTCCTATCAGAATATCAGACAACCATGCATATATGTGATCTTACTTCCTAGATGGCAGTACAACTAGTTAGGCTTCATTTTCTTATTGAGCAAAGCAAAAAGCTCATAAAGGCATACCTATTTATGCCAAAATTGTATGGATCCGATGTGTTGTCCACATAAGTCGCAGGCTCCACGCCCCCAGCCGGCTCCATTGCAGGCAGCTGCTTCTCTGCACAACCTTCCCTCTCGCAGCACTCACCCTGGCCCTCGACTGCCATAGATGGGAAGTCAGTGTAGCTAACATTCGTGTAAGACGACATCTGGCCGTTCGTCCCGGCGCTGCTACGCGCAGTCGAACTGGACTTGTCGCTCCCGATGCTCACGGCAGACGCCGACGGGCTCAGCACCGGGCTCGATGGCTGCGCCACGTCCCTCCGAGCCGCCGCCTCCTCCTCCAGCCAGCGCCTGAAGCAGTAATTGCAGACCCTGATCCGCTCGCCGTCCTCACGCGCGGCGTCCCCCGGCGCGCGCGGCACGGAGTTGGCCGTGCACCGGGCACAGAACACGCGGCCGCAGTGGCGGCAGTGGTGGCGCCGGTTCAGGATGGTGAACTGCGCGTCGCAGTCGTAGCACACGCGGCAGCTCTGGTCCGGCATCCAGAAGTCCCTCGACAAATCATGCGGCTGCGGCGATGCCGCGCCACCACCACCCCCAGCACCCACCTGCGACGCCGGCGGCGGCGGCAGCGGCGGAGGCGGAGAGTGATCTCCCCGCCGCGGCATCCACGACTTCACCGCGCCAAACAGCTCCACTAACCGCCCCTCCGGTGATCCCATCATCCAGGCCACGCACACCGCCGCCGCCGCCACCACCACCACCACCACCAGCAACCCCACCCCTCATGCTCAATCCGGCGACGCCTCAATCCACATAGCTCTTACCACCACTTCCAGAACCAACGGAGACCACCACCACTCCCGCCGCGCGCCGCCGGATCAGATCACCACAGATGGCAGCAACTCTCGGTGCCCCCAGCAAAACCGCCCGAATTCGGCAGGAGCACTCCAACCTCGCCACGAACCCGACCGCGGCTGCTGGATCGAAGCGGGATTTGGAACAAGGGGAAGTGATTTGGGCTAAGAGAAGAGGGAAATTTGGTTGGATTTAGGAGGGGGTGAGGGTTCCAGAAGGGCGCCAGTGGAGCGGAGCACGGGACGGCTGGAGAGGCGAGGATTCACGAGGAGAGGGATAGAAAAGGGGAGGGGGGGAGATGGATTAAACCAACGCGTCTCCGGGTTTTTTCAAATCTTTTTTCAGGCAGATAATTCTTTTGTTTTTTCTTCTTTCTTTTCATTTTCATTTTTCTTGATTGGGTGTTGTTTGTTTCTGTTCTTTTCCTCGGCTTTTTGGTTATTTGCTTCTTTTTTTTTCTTGCCGCCTCCGGCTACCTCATCTCACAGGCGTGTGAAAGAGACGCTTGGGTGGTTTTCTTTCACGATTTTCTTTCATCGACTTCGTTGTCACGATTTATTGATGTTTTCCCTTTAAAGAAGTAAATTTTGATAATCCTTTTTATAAAAAGGAGACAAATTTCAGTACGTTGGTTTAGATAGGATATCTTTGCGTATGCTTCATTGTCGTAAGCAGACTATAATTTTGTGTTGCAGTCGCCACTCACCAGGTGATGTAGCTCGAGGACATGAGCTCCAATCGATTAATTTTGTCAAAACATATTTATTCTACATTCTTTTTATTGATGTTGTTACAACTTTTTAAAGCGTATGAGCATATTTGATGCCTTCTGGATTTCTTTCAATCATTCTAGAATGATCATGGTTTCCTTTCATTTCCTTTCATGAACAAATAATTGTTTTGTGTATCTTTCATACATGAATAAGGCCATGTTTAAAAGATTAGCCCATGGCTAATTTTGAGAGCTAATGTTTAGTCATGAATTGGTAGGCTAAACATTAGCATAGGGTGATATGTATAAAAGATTTTTGCATTTCTTTTTTAAAATGTAATTTATTTGTTAGATGCTATATATATATATATATATAAATAGAATTTTCCAGTTGTTGTTTTTAATGTAAATCATCTTTTATATTGTACACAAAATATTTGTGTGACATTATCTTTTGCGTAAACAATTTCATATACCGCACAAAAATAACTTTTAAAAAATAAAAATGAAAAATGGAACTTATATGCAAATTTCTATATTGTATAAGGAGGCTACATAAAAAATTCATATATTATTTTGAAACTTCTAATGAGATAAATATTAGCCTTGCATCTTACGGGTAATAGGTCTGTTAGAAAAAAAAAAGACCGACCCCAGTGGTACATTTTAAAATAATGGTAATTATAGGAAAAGATAATGTCAATGAAAAATTATTAAATTAGAACAAACTCAATGTCTTTGAGTAGATTCTCTCATAAAAATATCATCTAAACCCAATTAAGTCCTCATCAAATACTAACTCTTGATACTACTTCCTCCGTTCCCTTATATTTATCACCAAGCAATATTCACATTTAAACTTTGACCATCTTTCTTTTTGCAAAAAGAAATTCTACATACTTAAATAGATGTCATATTGTCAAAATGTATAGCATAATAAACATAAATATTAAGATTTCATTTAAATTTTTTTAGTGGTTAAAGTTGTAACAGTACCAGTCAACTGTGATAAATATAAAGAAATGGATAGAGTATTACCTTTAGAAGCAAAAGAAAGAACTGTAACATTTTATTTATTTCTCAAACTACCTTTATCAGTTGTGATGATTGTAGATTTGTCGTTATACTATTTGCCTCCACTTTGTACCAAAGATCTAAGATGAGTTCAGTTTGGGGTTAGAATAACCAGCTTAAACCAAATATGATAAATTAACTCAGATTTTGTGTTCAACAATGTCACGCCCTGAAGTTCCCCTCCCTTGCTCTAAATTCATAAAATAAATCATCCGAAGAAATTGTTTAATTTAACCTAGAGATGAATCCCTAATTAATAAATGCAAATAATAATCGGAATTGGCATGTGGAATTTTTCTTGAGTTCTACATGTCAAAATTCACTAACAGGATTTTTAGTGGAATTTTCAGAGCCTTGGAAATAATTTTAATCAATTAAAATAAGCAAAGTGCAATATTAAATCCCTGGGAAAATCCTTTTTCCTTTTTATCTTTTCTTTTCCCTCCTTTTTCCTTTTCTTGGGCCGCCGGCCCATTTCCTCCCGCGCCGGCCCGCTCCTCCCTCCTACTCCCGAAGTTCACCTGGCCTCTTTCTCCCTCTCGGGCACTGACAGGTGGGGCCCACCTGTCAGCCCTTTCCCTAACCTCCGGCCGCCCACGCCCGCGCCAACCGCCGCCGAAACCACCACCCATCGCCGCCCGCCTTCCGCGCCCCACTCCGCGCCCCGGGCCACGTCGCCCACTCCCCCGCGCGCCCCGCCCTCCCCGCGCCCACGCCCCACTCCAATCACCCCGCGCCCGCGAGATGGCCGGGATTCAAATTTGAATCCCGCCTCTCTCTCTCTCTCCTCCTCCACCTCCTCCACTACTCCGGCAAAATTGCGCCGTTCCCGGCCACAACTCGCCGCCCCCCTCCTATTTAAGCACGCCCGCACCTTCCTCTCTCTTTTTCCTTTCTCGGCCGAGCCCTCCCGAGCTCTCCATCGCTCCCGCGCCTCTCATCCCGCCATCCGCCGCTCGCCGCCAAGCTCCGGCCGCACTCCGCCACCGCTAGAGCCGTCGCCGCACCGCGCCGTCGACGCCGCCGGGTTCGCAAGCTTGTGCGCCACCCCGTCCGCCGTTTCCCCGGTCAATCTCGCCGCCGGAGCTTGCTTCTCCTCGCGTGCCGGTGAGTACCCCCATGGACGCCGCCTTCGACCGGCGAATCCGCTCGCCGTTAACCACCCCTCTCCCTCTAATCCCTCCCATCTTGTTCCCTATGAGGTCTCGGAGCTCGTCCGCCTATCGTCGCCGTTCCCCGGTCGCTCGCCGTCGCCGTTCGCCGTCGTCTTTCCCCCACGCCGGCCAACTCGCGGTGAGGCGCCCCTCCCCCTCTTTTCCCCTTTCTCTCCCTCCTAGCGCCGTGCCGGGCCGAGCCGCCGCTTCGGCTGTGTGTCGCCGCCTTCGCGCCGCCGTCATCCGCCGCCGCTTCCCGCGCCTCCGGTTGCCGTCGCCGGCGACCGTGCGTGCGCGCCACCGCCCTCGCCATAACCGGTCGGCCGGTTTGAGGCCGAGCCGAGCCGACCGGGCGTCTCCTCCTCCCCTTGAGCCGCCGCTCGGTGGGGCCCGCTTGCCAGCCGCCCCTCTCTCTCCTTGAGTCACTGACCCGCGGGTCCCGCGTGTCAGCGCCACCCCTCCTTGTGCTGACGTCAGCCCTGGGGCAATATTGCGCAATAAATGCATTAAGGCTTTTTCTTTATTAGTAAAAACACAGATAATCTTCTAAAAATCATAACTAATTCATCCGAGCTCCGATTAAGTCCATTCAAGTCTCAGTAAATTCATAAAAATGTATAGAATCCATAAAAAATGGTTTTGTTTCCTGTTTCAGTAGTCTTATAGCATGTTTTGCTTGTGTGCTTTGTTTGTCGCGTAGATTTCGCCCGTTTCGTCGATTCGTGGTTTCTCGAAGACGTTGCTGTGGTTCCATCAGTGCGAGAGCAAGGCAAGTCATACATTGCAATTGATCATATTGTACCCAATTTACAAATGTCCCGCATTTCTATTAAATATTGCACTGTTTTACAATATCATGTGGGATTGGTCCTATTACTCAGCTATATGTTGTTTCCCTTACGCCATTGATAACTTGGGTATTAAAATGACTAGATGTTGGTTTAGGAGATGCTTAGCCATGCTTAGTTCAACTAGTGCACAAAAGGGGATCACACTAAAGCATAGGCTTTGATTATTAGCAATAGTTTTGGAATAGTGCCACCGCAATAGGGTTGGTTAATTAAAATACACTACATGGTGGGCTGTGGGTGCATGGTTTTGCTAGTCGTGCCCATGGCGATTAAGGACCGGTTCGCGGGATGCCCTGGAAGAACTTATTGTACTTACCACAAGCCAGCGTGGGCAACAGCTGGGCTTGTAGTGTAGCTTTTCTCTAACCGACGTACCCAGGCGAGGGTGGGCGTGATGGAGTTGGGTCGGCCGGGGTGTCCGGTTGATCGGCTTCCGGATTCACCGCGGCATGAAAGGGGGGCTGCCCGTTGCCTGCTGGGGACGGGGGCGGACCCTAAGGTGTGGTGCGATCGTTAGAGAGGGTTATGCGAAGGGTCCTGTCACGGCCTCTTTCCGGTATGTCGTGGTGGCATGTCGGCGCACGGGAACGTGTCGTGGGGCTATGTCTTGTGGGTACAGTTGTACACCTCTGATCAGAGTAAAACTATTCGAATAGCCGTGCCCGCGGTTATGGGCGGTCGACCAGATTCACCGTGATTAGTCTCACCCCTAGTTTAGCTTAATGAACTGGTGTAGTTCAGGTGGTTGGTTGGGCCTGTTGCAACGTGGCGTAGCGTTGGACAGTGACTGGTTAATATTGCTTAATTACTACAACTGTTTTTTTCTGTTTTCAACTACTGGTTTTAAATGCCTGCTTTATGCAAATGAACCCCGTAGCCTCCGTTGGTTATATCCTGCATCATACCTCCTCCTCCGGTATGACTTGCTGATTACAGTGGGTAGTACTCAGTCTTGCTCTTTTCCCACACACCAGAGTTGAAGTTCTTCTCAGTTGGAGATGTCTTGAAGAGATTGGTTTCGTCGCTGCCGTCAAGGGTTGCCTGAGGAATGGAATCGCCCGCTGCAGGAGTCAAGTCTTCAGGCTTAGCTCGCTTTTACCTTTTCCGCTGCATTTGTAATCCTTTATATTTTTGTAAGACGTGGATCTGTATGTCAACAATTGTCGTTTGTGTACCCTGGCTGGTCCTGGACAGGGGTTTAATACATATTCAGCTTAGAAATTCTGGTTCGTGAATTTCTGGGCGTGACAAACAAGTAACCTATTTAACAGACCTTGCATTAGTGTTTGACCATATTAAGGGGTTAATTAAGTTGGCAGTACAACAAGTACGGGATGATGTATCGACCATTTTTATGGGTTAACTTATCCTTGACTTGTGGGTAATAGCCTTTGATCTATTTAAATTGAAACCCTATAAGGTTTCTGGCAGATTAAAGACCAAATCATATTATTCCATATGGTATATTCTTTTTTACCTCGTATGGCAATTTGGTCACCTGCGTATATGGTAAAGATAATATTCTCTATTTTGTCATAAAATATGAATATATTTAGTAAAAAAAATGTGAAATAATGGGTTGTGCACATGATTTCGTAGGCATTTTATATTTATAACAAGCAGTATGCTTTTAAATCTTTTTTCGGCGGACATGCATTCTCTAAACTAGGTGATGCCCCACGCTTTGCTGCGGGATTCATGAATATGATAAATATTATCGAAATGATGAAAGTTAAAATGTTGAGAAAATAATGTGAGGAAGATGATTTGACACATACTTGTTGATCTCTATAATATAATACTCCGTTTCTAAATATTTGACGCCGTTGACTTTTTTAAATATGTTTGACCGTTCGTCTTATTCAAAAAATTTAAGTAATTATTAATTCTTTTTCTATCATTTGATTCATTGTTAAACATACTTATATGTATATATATAGTTTTACATATTTCACAAAAGTTTTTGAATAAGACGAACGGTCAAACATATGCTAAAAAGTCAACGGTGTCAAATATTTAGAAACGGAGGGAGTATTATAGATGATGTGTCAATGCTTACATAGGATTTAAAATATGATAGAATAGTAATTGCTAGTGAGAGAAGATGTGGCATACTTGCATGGGATTTTAAATGGGCTAGAATAATATAATTGCTAGTGGGTGATGATGTAGCATGCATGTATGTTGAGCTTTAGCTTCTAATAATTGTTAGTGGGTACCAACTATATAGAAAGTATAGATGAGATGAGTTGGACTTCAGTTCCCTAGTTTATTTTTTATGTTGTAATTTCTTCTATAATACCTTTTGCACACTCTCTCATAGCACTATAAAGTTTATGACTAACCATTAAATTCCTATTCTTCATCAAATCCAATATGTTAATATATATATTAAGAATTCTGACATCGTATTGGAACTTATAAAAAAATTGTTGTATTTAACTCTCTTCAGATCCTGTATTTTCCCCTTGTGAAGCATCCAAATGCAAAATGAACAATCATGGTGCATGCTGAAATTCTACATTTTGAAAAGGGGTTGTCTATACATCTTGTGACAGAAAATCCCACCTCCTATCATTCGAATTTTAGACCATTGGATATGCTTCAAGATTCATGCAGACCACTTAACCTAACTCCTCTCCTCCTCCCCCCATTCCAGATCACGTCGCCACCCTCCTCCTCCCGTCCCACGCGTGATCCACCGCCGCCACCACCCCACCGCGCCGCTGCCCGCCTCGCCGGCTAATCGGAAAGAGTTAACGGCGTCAGCGAGGCCCCCCGGCGAGCCCCCTCCCCCTCCCCTCTCCCCCTTCCCCCCCTCTCTTTCTCCTCAAGGCGGCGACGGCGAGGTGCCCCTACCCCGCCATCTTCCCTGTCTCCGACGGCTCCCTGCCGTCGGATCCGCAACCACTGCCCGCTGCCTCCTAACCGCACGCTTGCTTTGGCCCCGCCGCCGACGCCGGCCCACTGCCCTCCTCCATCCCCGTGGCTTCGGCGGTGCCGCCGCCGCCTCGCCGCCCGCCAAAGTCCACCGCCCACCGCTGGTCCTCCGCTGCCCACGGCCATCCCTCGAAGCCCCGAGGAAATTAACCCCCCCTCTTCCCCCTCGCCCAACCCCTCTCCTACCCTCACCCCAACTCCAAACCCTAACCCGTATGCTCCCTGCCGGAGTTAGGGGTGTCGCCGGCACCGGAGAAGAAGGGGAGCCCGCCAGAGTTGGAGGAGAGAAGCAGATGCACGAATCTTGGCATGGATCCAATGATCCAAAATCTATAACATTTCATTCGAATGACATATAGCAATTCCGTTTTGAAAATCGATCATAAGCATGACTATATAATGGACACATGGTACGTTGTAGCGCCATCTTCAATTATTTTGTGCAATGTTTGACCAATTGTTTGTTGCCCTCACATATATGCACGTCCGTAATTATTATAGGTCATTTTCTCGTTTGCGACATTCCGATTGTAGCTCTTGACACGATTGCTTTTCTCTAAGATATTTACCGAGACAACATGAGATCATATGGTGATTATTTTCTCCATCGGATGATCCCATTAAATAGGATTGTGTACTAAGGCAATTAGATGATGACGTCATGTGTTTTACTGCGAAATATACGGATGAATATATGTTTAAATGTTATAGAAATGGTAAATAGTTTTAGGTTAAATTAATGTGAAGAACAATTATGGTTTAGAATGCTTGTATTTTAGAATGTAATATAATTGTAGATGTGATTACTAGGGTTGCACGTAGTTGAGTTTTAAATGCTTAGTGAAGTGTAACTATTATTATATACAATGTATAGATATAGATAGGATATAAACTGATAATAAAAAAAGGATTTGATGTCCTTAAATAAGGAGGCACCACAAGTTTAGCATAGATATTAGCACCTTAAGGTATCAAGAGCTACCGCAAATTAACATATTAAAAGCTATATATGGTAGCTTCTCATGGACCACAAAATCATTTCTTTTAGGTAAATAAACTCAAAAAATGTCCATTTAAGAATTTTCTGGCATGAAGAAAACTACCACTAAAAACTGTAATATGGTTTTGTATGGCTTTACATGGACGATGTTATATTCACCAGGGATTGCATATGGTGGGACATGCAAGCAAGCACTTCGACTCTCTTTAAGGGCTTCTCGTTTCCCATGAGTCATTGTCAAAATTTAAATTTATGAATTAATTTTGAAGTTTATTTCAGAGTATTTTTCAACACTATTTTTTTAGCATTATTTTTAAGTAGTTAACAATAAATATATAAAAATTTTACTTTAAAATTGTTTTTAAGTAGCTAATAAGCCGTTACTGCTTATAATAATGTATTGCCAACCGATAAGGGCATAAACTCAATTCTCACATCATAAGATTTCTAGTTTTTTTTTTTTACATTTTTTAGTTACTCGTTAAGAATCCAATTGAACAAGATGCCTTAAACGTGGTGGTGAATATGATGACGATGCACCCCTTTTTCACTCTTTTCCAAATAAAAATTTCACCGAGCAGTATGATATGCACAATGGACAAAAGCGTATTCTTTTGTTTTGCTTTTTTTAGTTACTCCCTCCGTTCAAAAAAAAGTCAATATCTGGAGTTTAAATTTTACGTATAAAAAATCAACTTCTACCATTCTACGTACTCTCAACATGTAAAATGATAAGTTTTATTTTTTCAATAACTTTTACGTATCTATCACTATTACTATTTTTTAAAATAATAAGAGATATTTTAATTATTTTCACTCTTCACTAATTTTGTACTGAGATGTTAGGGTTGGATTTTATATGGGACGGAGGGAGTATCTTTTTTGTTTAACTGTAGATTCCGTATCTACGATATATCGAGAGGGTCATTTCATTTCAGTCAGTCTAATCAGCGTGCATGTGCCTCCCTCTGCCCCCGACTCCCCTTTCCACGTGCACTTACAAAAATTCAAATCAAATTCAAAAGAGCTGCAGCGCCAACGTACGCCCTCCGTCCCTATTATGGATTTTGAGTTTTTTTTTTATTGTCTGATCACTCGTTTTATTCAAAAAAAATTTTATACAAATATAAAAATGAAAAGTTGTGCTTAAAGTACTTTGGATAATAAAGTAAGTCAAATAAAATAAATAATAATTCTAATATTTTTTGGATAAGACGAGTGGTCAAACAGTGTAAGCAAAAACTCAAAATCTCTTATATTATGGGACGGAGGGAGTAGACAGGATCCATGAGGTCACCGTCGTGTCAGGCCTCCGACGTCCACCAGCATCGAGCGCCTCGAGATGCTTGACGACAACCACCGGAGGCCAGCAGCATTGCCTCCCCAACTACCAGTCCGTCACCCCCGTCACTTGGAGAGGGTGGCAGAGCCGAAGCTTGCACAGAGGCAGCTGCGGTAGCAGTGAAGTAGCGAAGGTGGCGATGAACCCGACGTCGTCTCGAGCTCCCTCAATGACATTTTCTCCCTTCACGCTACACAGACGACCGCCGCCTTCTCCACGCCGTCACCACTTTCTCTACCAGGACTACAACCATTGGCCTGGAGGAAAGGGGGTGTTAGAAAAAGGGAGGAGGGAAAACAGGATGGCCACGCGAATAGATCTGGTAGCATCTCGACCTCGCCCTCCTTCACCGCCATTGTCGTGCTTCGTTGCCGAACTCCGCCGTTTCTCCCCATCCTCCCTGACCTCGGCAGCCTCCAATGCAGGGAAGCTGCAAAGCTCGCGCTCGAGGAGGCGGCTGTCGATGTGCATCTCCTCCTCATCCTCCGGCACAAGGATGTTGGAGCGTTTGAGCTCGAGCTCAAGGAGGCAACCGCCAACACGCCTCCTCCTTGGTCTCCAACGCAAGGATGCGACAGGTAAGCACAAGCGGAGGGAGAGCGGCATGCTTGTTGTGCTGAGGAAGAGGAGGAAGCCTAGCCAGTGAGTTCGACGGTCGGCCCCCGCCTCGTGATTTAGCAAGGGGAACCCGGGAGGAATCCGGGAGAAGAGAGAGGTAGAGGGGAGAGGGGAGAGATCTCACCGGACTGCCACGCATATACCACTAATTTTTAAAAAATAATTGTTGACTGGACTGTTATGCATATACCACATAGGACCAAAATTACTCCGAATTGAGTTAGGGGGTTAATTATTTGTTAGATTTTAATAGTTGAGAGTGTAAAAATATCTAGTTTTCAAATTTAGAGGGTAATTCGGTCGACAATAATAGTTCAGGGGGTATTTTATACTTTTTCCATTAAAAGATAGTTTCAAGAACAAGAGAGAAAATAGAAAAAAATACTGTACTTATAAAATTGAAAAATCGTGTGTGTATGCTTTATATATAGAAATACATACATTATAAACTTTGTACCTATAAGCTTCTTTATGTATAAAAATATTATGTATGAAATATTTGAATCTGAATTCGAATTTGATCGAGTATGTAAACTTCCGGTATATAAAGTTGAGGCATATAATAATGTACTCTGAAAAAGAAAATAAAAACGATTGCTGTTGGGACCTACCGAGATTTTTTATTTTTGAACCTTTTTATTTTTTTAAATTTTAAAATAAATATTTCCAAAACCTATTTCTAAAATCCGAACCTTTTAGCCCAGTCTAGCGTGGCAAAACAATACTAACATACCACATGTAGCGAGCGTGATAGTTTTACCCTGTCACTGTGGCATGGTAAAATAATGTTGTCACGCTAGTCAGAGCGGCGTGGCCATATAACGTTGCCATGCCAGTCGGATCAGCATGGGCTGGTATGGCCAAAAGGTTCATATCTTAAAAAACAAGTTTTGAAAGGATTTCTTATTAAAAAGAATTAATAAAAAAATCATCGATCGCTCATTATGCCATTCACAATGTGCTTAAAAATTAACTAGTAAAGGAGCTCTATTACATGATTCATCATGTAGTGGTATCATCTGGATAGTAGCTCTGCTGCCGGGCAATAAGCAATAAGCAATAAGTAAACATTAAATTTCTCTCCTCTCTTCTTCACCCATCCATTTCTCTTAAACGTACTAAGGTGGTGTTTGAATCTTCTAAAGATAAAGATGAAAATAAAAATTAAGTGTTTCACGTAAAACGAGATAGTAATAATGTGTGATTAATTGAGTTTTAATTATTATAAATTTAAAAAATGGATTAATCTGATATTTTAGAACAACTTTCATATAAAAAGTTTTCACACGAAACACATTGTTTAGCGGTTTGAAAAGCATGCCACGAGAATCTAAAAGTTTATCTAATTTTTATTAGAGAAAAAAAAATAAGGCCTAAAGATACATCCAACCTATTTCGATCGTTTCTCCCAGTGACTTTTTTTTTTGGAATGCTAGGGGACGGGATACCGTCCCCCAACGGAATAGCTCCTCTTCCACAACGCGATTTCTGCTCACTCGCTGCCGTCGCCGTCCCCCATCACTGCCGCGCCCGTCCCCCGTCGCCTCCGTACGCCGCCGCCACCGCCGCCGCACCCATCCCCCACCGCCGCCGTCGCTGTCCCCCGCCGCCACCGCGCTCGTCCCCCATCGACACCGCCGCCGCCGCCACGCCCATCCCCCACTGCCGTCATTGCTATCCCCCGCCATCGTCGCGCCCGTCCCCCGCCTTCGCCGCCGCGCCCGTCCCCCGCTACCACCGCCGTTGTCGTGCCCGTCCCCTGCCGCCGCCGTCGCCGTCCTCATCTACAAGGGACGGCTGCAGGGGGCCGACCGCGCGGGTCGAGGTGCTCCTCCCCCAACGGGATGCCCAGCTATATCTAGTAGGAATCACCTGATACTTGGTAGGTATCATCCGATACCTCGCAAGTATCGCGCGATACATGGTAGAAATCGTCTGATACTTGACAAGTATCACATGATACCTCGCGAGTATCACGCGATACGTGGTAGAAATCGTCTGATACATGACAGATATCGCATGATACCTCGTGAGTATCACGCGATACGTGATTGAAATCGTCTGATACCTGACAGGTTTCACATGATACCTCGCGAGTATCACGCAATACGTGGTAGAAATAGCATGATACTTGTAAGTATCACTTGAAACGTGTGTAGAATCATTTGATACCTGATACCTACTCGGAATCATCCTGTTGTGTCGAATCGTCTGATACCTGATAGGTATCACACCTGATACCTATTCAGAATCATCCCGTTTTAAAACGGGATTCTGTTATATAGCTTGTTTGGTGTTACCTCTCCGTGACCGTGAGTGCCGCTTTCAGGTGGGCCACCAAGACCGACCACGATGATCTCGCTGTGCAGATGGACGATCGATCGAATCATGCAGCGAAGCAAATGCATACTTCACCAAACCAAACCACACTCCAGGAAAACAGCAACAATTTCGCTATATAGAGGGCCCGTTCTTTTCTCCAACAAGAGTTTGTTTGATGAAGATTAAAATTTTTATGGCACATTTTTTAAACTGCTAAACGGTGCGTTTCGTGTTAAAACTTTTTATATGAAAGTTGCTCTAAAATATCATATTAATCTATTTTTCAAGTTTGTAATAATTAAAACTCAATCAATCATACGTTAATACCATCTTATTTTCTGTGAAAAATTTAATCTTCATCTTTATCTTTGGGATGGGGATAAAAATGAAGATTAAGTTTTTTTACGCAAAACGAGGTGGTGTTAACGTATGATTGATATAAACTTAAAAAATAGATTAATATGATATTTTAGAGCAACTTTTATATAGAAATTTTTCACACGAAACGTACCGTTTAGCAGTTTAAAAAGCATGGCATAAAAATCTTAATCTTCATCCAAACTCTTCTTTTGAGAAAAGAACAGAGAAAAAAAAAACACCACAAGAGTATTCCTGTCTCGCTCTCGTCACCCTCCCTCCCCATGTGGCACTAACCCACACATGCATACGCGCACATGTCACACCATCAACCGTGGAACCTTCTCGATCGCCGCGAAATTTGTACTCACAGCCGTTGTGATGATAGCAATAGAATACACCAGCACGATACGCCGCGCTGTGCCACCACCAGCACAGCAGCAGCAGCAACAGTAGCTCTGTAGCTGCATGTGTCCTGTTTCGGCGGCAACGGCTTTGCCGTTTTCTCCCGTAGCGCACGAAGCCGCGAATCGCCGAGACGAAGCGTCGACGAAGCGTGTGGGAGGCCAGGGACAGACAGAGACGCGAACGGGCGGAGAGCGACGGACGGCGCGGGCGCCGGGCGCGACATGTGGTCCACCCGGGCTGAAGCAAGTACGAGTAGCCGTCCTGTCGTGTCGTGCCGTGGCCCGTGCTGTAGGCGAGGGCCTTGAGGCGAGCAGCGAGCTGAGCCGACCCGCAGCTACCACCCGCCGGCCGCCACCCGGTGACCCGGAGGCCGGAGATTGGACGGGGAGCCTTGGACCGGTGGATTCGGGGTGAGATCACGCGCGCGATTCGTACGCCCAGGGGTCCGACGAGGCGAGGCCGCGAGGGTGTCGCGGACTCGCGGGGTCGCTGTCGAGATGGCCGGGAGAACGGACGGTTTGGGCGCGTATAGCGTGATGGGAACAAGACGGCGACTCGACACGAAACGAGAGGGAAAAATGAATAGGTTAATTAATGGAGCTAGTTTTTCCACAAGGAAAAGTTAAAATAGGTTGATCAGGTCAAGCTTTGCAAGTCTGCTGTCTGCACATGTGTGCCAAGTGCCCAAGTGACAGATCTAAACAGTGTTTAGGAGTAGTAGTATTTTGTAATCACTGGTTTGCATGGAGCCATCTGGCTGTGTTGTTTTTTTAAGACCGACTAGGGCCTGTTCACTTTGATGTAATTTTTAACCATACTATTATTTTTGGTAAAGTTGCTAAAATTTTGGCTATGTTAGTTTGTTGTTAAATTTTATTAAGTACATACGAAATCTTGCCAAAATTTGGCAATTTTGCTAAAATTTTGGTAACTCTTCTAAAATTTAACAACACCAAAACTTGGTAAGGTTGAAAATAGTAGCAAAGTGAACAAGCCCCGAGTCTTGTAGATCATTCACCTACTGGCTTACTCATCATAGGACAAACTCTTATAACTCTCTCGCTTCTTTTGCCAGGTAAAATTGACCGAATCCGAAAGACCAAAACTAAAGGTCAGGAGACTGAGACCGTTTTTTCAATCATTTTCTTTCTCCTTCCTGCATCTTACCCTCTGCTCATGCAGATGAGGTGAGTGCCGTGCCGATAATCATTATCGGTTAACTGAACTGATTGAATATACCGAAAATAACCCAATAGGGCAACAAATCCTACTACTACTCCCAGTCAGACCCCGTGCACCCAATCACCACACACATACCCATACCCATGCGATTCTCGCAATCACCACAAATATCGCATCATGCTGACCGTTTACGCTGATAGCCGCACCGCTAGAGGTCCTGGCCGTTGAGCCCGCTCCACCGTCCTGCTGCACCGTCGTCATGGTGCATCCTCCACTCCAACGGTGGTAGCGACGATGAATTTGCGATGCCGCCTCCACGCTGGCGGTGGCCGATGGCAGCGAACGATCAAATAGTGGATATGATTTTTTTTAGATCCGCTAAAGTTTCTTGGTGATTTGTATGTTAATTTTGGGATCTTTATGAAATTTTGGTCATGACCGAGACTCAAATTATTCGGATATTGCAATTCCAGTTTTAGATTATTAGAATTTACTGAAAGACCAAGGACCGAGACCGAGTTTGCTCTATTGTAAATTTTTAGATTTACAATAAAAATCCTCTACTTCTATTGTAGGAAAAATCCTCTTGTACGTTGCACTACTCCTGCTATCCAAAAATAAAAGCATATGTTGTATTCTAAGGCAATTTTAGTAGGGAGAGAAAATAACCAAAGTGTCGCTTATTAAAAAAATAGTATTGTTGGGTAGGTACGTAAAGAGTTTTGAATGATATACTTCTTGATTTATAGATCCTAAGTAGGTAAAATGATGTAAATTAACTTATTATATTTATAGAACAAAATTTTAACTTCAAAAATAATTTATTTTGAAATGGAGGAAATACTAGAAAACATAAAAATATGTCACATCGAATCGGTGGAGTAAAACCAAATCATTCTGATTGAAGTATGATAGGCAGAAATCAGGAATCATGTCGACGGTCGTCAGTTGGTCGCTACACGAAAATGAAATGATTCCTCTGCATTATCCCTAAAAAGGAACGGAAGAAATTAGTTTGGTACACTACAGTACTACACTTATATTTTGGCTGATTGCTACTGCATATATCATTGGAACATCGATCATCTGGACGATAGGAACTTGACAGGAAATGTCCAAAGATATGCGCGTACCATGTAGAGAGAGTACGTCCAAGGCTACAGCTTATAGTTATACGTGCTGGTTTTTTTTTATAAGTACTGCTATACGCTCATGTACAAGAAACATCCAACCATAAATCAATCCAATGAGAGCATGTTTACATGGACTACATCCTTTTATATGTGTTGATTAAATTCAATCGTATGTGAGTCGGACAGTTAGATCGTATGCATATCAATTTTCTTTTTTTATATGACTTGTAACATTTATATAATATGGTATTTATTTGACTCAGCGTGGAAAGTATTTGTGTTGTAGCGTGACGGGAAATTATGGATGTGGAATTTTAACTCGAGAAATTAATACTCGATGTGCCGATAACGACTATGTTGGATTACATTAGAGCAATTAATAGAGATATACTCTACTGAAAGGAGTCTATGTGTATGTGCTGAAATACATGTTTATACTTAATTCAAGGACCATCGTGATATAAAAACTTGTTAGATTATAAATTTGTTTTAATATTAAATTAATATTTAAAGTATTAAAAGTTTAATTAAATCTTAAAATCCAATATTTATAGCTGTATAAAGTAGTCTTTAGTATATAACCATAGTTTGACTAACTTTAATCAACCTGACTCCTTAAAATTACGTAAATCAACACAGAGAGGAGTATAATTCTCTGTCAATGGCACTGTTGCCACCAGGGTATACAAAATTCCGACAAAAACCGGTCAAATTCCACGAAATTTCGAGGTTTTGATGAGGCTCGAAAGTAGAAACCGTATGAGATTTCGATGAGTTTCATCCAAATTTAAATTTGAATTAAGAAAAAAGCAAAAAATCAAATAAAATCTTATAAATATTATGATATTCATAGAACCTATTGGGATATAAATTTTCAAAAAAACGATGTATTCCATGTATTTACTAAAATTTACAGTAAGAAAGAAAAGAATAGCGAATTAAAAAAAGGAAAACAATTTTAGGCTGCGTTTGAGAGGGTGAGATAGTGAGTGAGTTTGTTTCGTTATCCGCGCGCACGCTTCCCAAACTACTAAACGATGCATTTTTTGTAAAAGATTTATATAGGAAAGTTGTTTTAAAAAATCATATTAGTCCATTTTTGAAATTTAAAATAGTTAATACTCAATTAATCATGAGCTAATGGCTCCCCTCGTTTTGCGTATCTTCTCAATCTCCTCAATCCCCTTCTCCTCAAACACACCCTTAGTTTACCTCTTTTTCTAGTTACGGATTGAAATTTCGATGATTTCGCTCGGAATTTTGCCAAAGCCGACATGTTTTCGCAAGCTTATCGGTAAACTCAGGGAATTTGTATTCAAATTTTTGTTTATGAAATTTGTTCGGAATCTATCGGCTTTTCACCGGATTTCACGAAAACCATCATTCTGTCAGAACCTAAAACGGAAGGCCATCTCGGAATTGTAAATCTTGGTTGCCACTTGGGTTTTTGTCACTGTGCTTGTGCCACCGGAAAAGGTCTAATTGCATGTTTTTCTTGGCTCAAGTACGCGTGTTTGCCACTTTATACCGATACAAACCATGCTTGTTCAACGTGGTTGAACAAAAAAAAGGAAGACTACAGTCTACAAATCTACAATGTCCTCCTCAACGAAAGGCCTGGAATCCGTGAAAAGCCGAAAGGTGGGAGAGAAAGCGCACACGCCAACACATCTCGTCTCCAACAAGGCAACAACAGATAAGCCGTAAACGAACCACCAGGCCCAACGAGGAAACAAAGTTGACACACACCACGGGCTCAACGGCCCATTACAACTTGAAACGGTCTACTTCGCCGGAATCAAACTGCTCAGTGCTCACGTACGGCTGTGTTCGGAGGTGGGTGCTGGGAACCCATCTCCTATGCACGGAAAACGGAGCAATCCATTAGCGTATGATTAATTAAGTGTTAGTTTTTATTTAAAAATGGATCAATATGATTTTTTTTAAAACAACTTTTATATAGAAACTTTTTGTAAAAAACGTACCATTTAGCAGTTTGAAAAACGTACGCGTGGGGAGTGTTGGGAACTTGCTCTTGCAAACACACCCGTGTAGTCACGTTGTTTTTGCTGGGAATGAAGCGAGAAATCGGCAGCCGCGTCAGGAGCTCCCGCGCGGGCGTTGCTGCCTTTGCATGACAAGGAAACGAGAACGAACCAGCTCCCAAATTTAACCTGACTCCCTAAAATCTCTCTCCACCCTTGAATCCTCTGAATAAACAAGCTCTTCTCCCCCCTCACTCTCTCGCTCTCGCTCGATCCTCTCTCTCTGCCTTTGCCGATCGTGGTAAGGGCAGAGGGAGGGAGAGAGCGGCGGCGGCGACGCCGAAAACATTCTTCAGGCAGGGCGAGAAGGTCGTCGGCCATGTCAACGACCTTCTCGGACTTCGATCCGATCACTGAGCGCCGCCATGTCGAGAGGCAGAGGCAAGAGCGCAGGCGCGTCATGGTTGCAGCCGGCGCCGCGTCGGTCATTCTTATCATCATCGTCATGGGCGGCGCGGCCGTCGCCTACAACGCGAGCTTCGGTGATGGTGGCTCCTCTTCCTCCTCCGGTTCAGCGTCAGGTGGCGGCGCGCAGCCCAGCCTGCACGGCGTGTCCAAGATCATCAAGGCGATGTGCGCGCAGACGGACTACAAGGACACCTGCGAGAAGAGCCTCGCCAAGGCCGCCGCGAACGCCAGCGCGTCGTCGTCGTCGTCGTCGCCCAAGGACGTCGTGCGCGCCTCCGTGGCCGTGATCGGCGACGCCATCGAGAAGGCGTTCGACAAGTCGAGCGTGATCGTCAGCGACGACCCGCGGGTCAAGGCCGCCGTCGCGGATTGCAAGGAGATCTACGAGAACGCGAAGGACGACCTCGACCGCACTCTCGCAGGCATCGACGCCGGCGGCGTGGACGGGCTCACCAAGGGCGGGTACCAGCTCCGCGTGTGGCTGAGCGCGGTGATCGCGCACCAGGAGACGTGCATCGACGGCTTCCCCGACGGCGACCTCAAGGACAAGATGAGGGACGCCATGGAGTCCGGCAAGGAGCTGACGAGCAACGCGCTGGCCCTCATCGGGAAGGCGTCCTCGTTCCTCGCCGCGCTCCACCTCCCAGCGTCTTCGGCGGCCAGCCACCGGCGGCTTCTCAGCTTCGCCTTCGATGAGGACGTCACAAAGCAGCCCGAAGTGAACCGTTCGTCCGGGAACAGCCTCCGGCGGCTTCTCAGCTTCGCCTTCGATGAGGACGCCACGAAGCAGCCCGAAGTGAACCGTTCGTCCGGGAACAGCCTCCGGCGACTTCTCAGCTTCGCCTTCGACGAGAACGCCCCAAAGCAGCCCAAAGGGAACGACGACGACGTCCTGGTCTGGGTGAACCGGCAGGAGAGGAGGCTGCTCAAGGCCAAGTTCCAGAACAAGCTCAAGCCCAACGTCGTCGTGGCCAAGGACGGCAGCGGCAAGTTCAAGACCATCAACGACGCGCTCGCCGCCATGCCCAAGAAGTACACCGGAAGGTGAATGCGCCTGCACGATCGACCTGAATGTTCAACATCTCTCATCAATTCTAGTACTACTAACCAAAGCTTTGGGCATGAATCGTGTTCTTCAGGTACGTGATCTACGTGAAGGAAGGGGTGTACGAGGAGTACGTGACGATCACCAAGAAGATGGCGAACGTGACCATGTACGGCGACGGCGCCAAGAAGACCATCATCACCGGCAACCGGAACTTCGTCGACGGCCTCACCACCTACAAGACGGCGACCTTCAGTAAGAGCCAGAACACGCATTGCACGCTAGCTTCTCCATCGATTTACATGGCCTGCACAGGCTGACGCGTGCATGTACGTAGACGCGCAGGGCGACGGGTTCATGGGCGTCGCGCTGGGTTTCCGGAACACGGCCCGCGCGGCGAAGCACCAGGCGGTGGCGCTGCTGGTGCAGTCGGACAAGTCCATCTTCCTCAACTGCCGCATGGAGGGGCACCAGGACACGCTCTACGCGCACTCCAAGGCGCAGTTCTACCGCAACTGCGTCATCTCCGGCACCGTCGACTTCATCTTCGGCGACGCCGCGGCGGTGTTCCAGAACTGCGTCATCGTGCTCCGCCGCCCGCTCGACAACCAGCAGAACATCGCCACGGCGCAGGGCCGCGCCGACCGCCGCGAGGCCACCGGCTTCGTGCTCCAGCACTACCGCTTCGCCGCCGAGTCGGCGCTCGGCGACGCCTCCCGCCCCGCCGTCCGCAGCTACCTCGCACGCCCGTGGCGCGAGTACTCGCGCACGCTCATCATGAACTCCGACATCCCCGCCTTCGTAGACAAGGCCGGCTACCTCCCGTGGAGCGGCGACTTCGGGCTCAAGACGCTCTGGTACGCGGAGTACGGGAACAAGGGCGCCGGCGCCGCCACCGCCGGCCGCGTCAGCTGGCCGGGGTACAAGAAGGTGATCAGCAAGAAGGAGGCCACCAAGTTCACCGTGCAGAACTTCTTGCACGCCGAGCCATGGATCAAGCCGACCGGCACGCCGGTGAAGTACGGCATGTGGGCGTGAAAAATATTTGTGCAGACACCCGGGCACCTGCATGCGTGCGCCATGTACATATGCTTTCGAGAGGAGACGGTCCAATGTGAATATCTGATACCTGCCTGTTTCATGTACATTCTGTGTGATTTTTACTTGTGCGCCGTGCATGCACATTTCAACCATTCGTTGTGCCAAAAACAGAGCACCACCACCAGAGAAGCATGGAACAAAAACAAAAGGCAAACTTGTTCCATTAACCACCAATTAAACAGCTAAATAGCTCCCAGAATGCCATAATTCCTAAAGATTTTATACACCAGATCCTTAATTAAACCTCCCTCCAACGTAGTGTAAAGTGTAGTATGATCATGTGCTGTACTACTGTCGCACACAAGAAGCACGTACTCGATGGTGAATTGGTGATCAAGACGTGAGGCCGGCGGTGTACTTGACGCCGGTTGGCGGCAGCCACATGTTGCCCTCGATGAACTGAGCGACGGTGAAGTTGCCGGCCTGGGCGGGGCTCGTCATGACGTGGAACCCCGGCCACTTGACCCTGCCGCCGACGCCGGCGCCGGGCCCGGTGTTCATGTACTCGCCGTAGTAGAGCGTGTCGAGCGCGAACTGTCCGTCCCACGCCAGCCACCCCTCGGGGCGCACCACGGCGCCGATGTACGACTGCATGAACACCACCCTGGAGTACTGCTTCCACGGCCGGCCGAGGTACGTCTGCGTCACCGCCGCGGCGGAGCTCTGGTTGCCGCCGCCGGCGAGCGCGCGCTGGAGGTCGTCGTCGGCGGTGACGTTGCAGAACTGGAAGGCGAAGCCGGTGGTCATGTTGCCGTCGAGGCGGCCCTGCGCGGTGACGGAGTTCTTCTGGTCGGGGAGCGGGAGGCGCGCGGCGAGGGTGCAGTTCTGGAACACGGCGGCGGCGTTGCCGAAGACGAAGTCGACGGTGCCGGAGACGCGGCAGTCGCGGTAGAACTGGCGGAGCGAGTGCGCGTACAGCGTGTCCTGGTAGCCCTCGAACCCGCAGCGGTAGAAGACGGAGAGGTCGGAGTCGCACCGGAGCGCCACCGCCTGGTGCTTCGACGGCCCCGCCGTGTTCTCGAACGTCACGTCCCGCGCCATGAACCCCTTCCCGTTCACAGCTGCAGAGGAGGTGGATGCAATCATGCAATGTCAGGCACTACTAGTAATTAACAGTCTGACATCATTAATTACTGCTGTTAAAAATGCAATCAAATGATTGAATCGAGTGAATGGTCAGAGGGATTGATGACTTCATGCATGTGATCTGCAACTGTTGCTTGAGTACATGCCGTGCAGGAGAGTGTGAGACAGGGAGGTGAGGTCTCGTGACTTGTTTAGGAAAACACAAGGGCCCGCAGATCATACCGCTACTTTAGTTGAAACTACAAGACTTTGTTAACAACCTCGTAAATGAGGGTGCAGGTGGCTGATGGAACCACGAGTTGGATCATTGTTTTGGCACACAAGTTGCTGACAAGCAGCGAAACAACGCGGTTTCATATATGGCACCCGGATATGACGAGACGAAGTAAAAAAGATTAGCAGCATACGGAGTACTACGCAGCAGCTTTGAGACCAGAGCCGAAGATCATCTGTGTCGGTGATCTATGTCCACTCCTACCTTTATTACTCTCATAGCTACAGTACTAATGGATGCATTTGGCTTGATAGTACTCCTGTCACTTGTCAGTTGTCAGTCCTGGCGGCACCAGCACCAACATCACTGTACCACTAATCCACTATAGGGTCGTCGTTGCAAAGGGAAACTATTAAACGAAATCCCACACCGTGCACGGTGCACCACATGCACGAATTTTGTGGACCGGACCAGATGAAAAATGCACCGCAGCATGTGGCAAGTGGCATTGACATGTAGTAGTAAAAACAAGGAGGACTTTGTAGTTTGGGATAGCCGGCCCGGCGGCCCAGGCAGATCGCCGCTGGCTCAGCTCAGCTAGTTCATTGAATTCGTTGCTGGTGCACGGCAACCACTGGGGAGTTGCGTTAATGCAGCATGTGTGTATTTAAGGCTGGGAAGGTGGTAAACCGGTCGGACTTGAATGTACTTACGCGGCTAAGATGAAAGGAACAGTACACCCTTCTTCAGTTCTACTACTACTTCTCGGAGGCTTCCGAGTTCCGTCTACCATAGCAAGTCTGGTAGTACATCCAAACATGAAACATGTTGGCACGTTGCTAGCTTGTCCATGTTTAATGCCATGTGCTCTGCTGCCCTTGGGGTTTTGGGTACGGTGTACTCCTATGTATCTCGCCCAGCAGAGCAAGATACGGACTGGACCCTACGTTGTCACGGCCCCACGGAGCACAGTTCCAATGATGGTATATTGACCATCTTACGTAAGTACTCCCAGTGACACGACCGTCTCATCGTGGTTCTGATGATGAGCTAATCCTAGGCATGAGTCTTAGCTTGCCCAAGCCTCACGCATACAGGTACAACGCGAGGTGCAATGCAGCTACTAAAACTAGCATGCATGGCATTGACCCATGCACTTGAGAGCTCGTTGATCTATACTCCTATAATAAGCACGCGACGACATTACGATCGATCAAACCGTTTAAGTTTAATTAACCTAACTAATTAGCATACGTAATGAACTTCTAGTTCATGATCGAACAGGATATGTTGGTGTAAGCTAGTTTGGAGGCGTGGATGCACTCACCGACTGTGGCGCTGCGGAAGGTGGTGTAGCCGTCGACGTAGTTCCGGTGGCCGGAGATGACGGTCACGCCCATGCCGTCGCCGACCAGCATCAGGTTCCACTTCTTCTTCTTGATGTCCACCGTCTCCTTGTACACGCCCTTTTTCACGTAGATCACGTACCGGCTCGCGCTCTCCGTCGGCGCCGCGTCCACGGCCGCGCTCACCGTCGTGTAGTTGCCGCTCCCGTCCTTGGCGACCACGGCGTCCACCGGCATGCCACCGGGGCCCAACGGCATCTGCAGCAGCCGGCGTTCCCGGGCTCCCAGCCAGTGCGGGGCGCCGCCGCCCTCGGCGAGGCCGCGGCGGGACGACGACCACGCGATCGAGGCCTCGCCGGCGGCCACCTGGCCGAGGCCGTCGGTGAGGAGCGACGTGACGGTCTGGAGGGCGGTGCCGACGAGCGAGCCGAGCACGGAGCCGGTGTCGTCGAGGCCCTCCTTGCAGGTGTCCTGGTTGCTCAGCGCGCCGCCCAGCCACGACCGGAGGTCGGAGCGAGCGTCACCGGTGCCGACGTGGGACGACGTGGCGGCGCCGGCGTTGGTGGGCTGGTAGGACGACGACGACGTGGTGGACATCGACCAGGACAGCTCGTCGGAGGACAGGTCGAGCAGGTCGAGGCAGTCGGCGATGGCGGAGGAGAGGCGGAGGTCGCCGCCACCGAGGATGCCGCCGATGGGGAACGACGAGATGATGGACGCGACGTTCTTGATCGCGTCCAGCGTCTCGCGCAGCGTGGAGACGAGCACCGGCGAAATGCCGGTCACCCCCTTCGCCGCCGTCGGAGGCGCGGCCGCCTTCCGCGGCGGCGATGGCGGGGCCATGGGATGCGCATTGGCGAGGAGGAAGACGGTCAGGGAGAGGAGGAGGATGAGCTGGGGTATCGACCTCGAACACATCGACGCCATGGCTTGCACAGTTGCACTTGCTAGCTTAGCTAGTGACAAAGTGTAGCTGTACGTGTGCTTTGCTTTGGGCCGTGGACTGAAGGGTTTATATACAGAGAAGTTGATCGGTTTCACATGACACTCTTTTTGAACTCATGCACTGACAGTCATAATCAGGTTCGGGGAAAATTCTGAGGGGGGCCGACACCTTTTTGAATAACACATTTGTATTTTGAATGGCTTTTCAAATTTGATAAAATTCAAATAGTACCGGAACTTTTGGCCTGTAAAAAGAGTGTCTCAGGAGGGTCAGGGACATAGAGAGATCTCCGGGAGACTCTGATCTTTAGATGTGATAGAAGAAAGTGATGCGTGATGGCCTCTGCTTCTGTGGTGTCTATGGTAGGTACTGTGGAGTAAAGTTGGTAACCACAGTTTGGTGCGTCTCGCTGCTAGATGGGTCAGGCAAGGTCAAGAGTTTGGACAGGAATGAAACTCACAACTCACAAAACATCTGCTTTTTCACGTGAGGCCGGGCGTCGGTTGCTGGCACTGCAGCTCCGTCCAGTTTGGGACAAGGAAATGACCGGCATTATACACAGATCCATCCTAGCTTTTGCAAACAGCATACCAGTAGACCAGAACTAATCAGGACATATTCTTCGAGAATCTCTGCCGCAGCAGGCAGGCATCCTATTGTGTGCGCATCAGCTAACACAAAGGGGTGTTTTTAGATCCAGGGTGTAAAGTTTTAGCGTGTCATATCGGGTATTATATAAGGTGTCGCATGTGATGTTTAGGCACTAATAAAAAACTAATTACATGATCCGTCAGTAAACAACGAGATGAATTTATTAAGCTTAATTAATCCATTATTAGTAAATATTTACTGCAGCACCACATTGTCAAATCATAGAGCAATTAGACTTAAAAGATTTGTCTCGCAAATTAGTCACAATCTGTGCAATTAGTTATTTTTTAAGTCTATATTTAATATTTCATGCATGTGTTCAAACGTTCGATGTGACATGGTGTAAAATTTTTGTGTGGGAACGCCAAAGTGTTCTTTCATACAAAAGGGTTGTGGCTGCCATGTGCTACGAGTCGATACTAACGCGTTTTTGCTCTTTCTGAACGTTCTCATGTTCGATCTTAGCCATGAAGCATCGACCGATCGAGCACCGGGCCAAGCCAGCGACGCCGACGCGGCTCGTTGGACGCATATGCAAATTATGCATACGTGATAGCTGCGTTCTTCGTGTAAAGCACGGGAAGCTCGCTGCTTTTCTGTGGTACACGCGCCTCGTGCTCAGGATTCTCTCCGGCGGTGGACATGGACCAACTGGAGATCGATGCTCCTGGCTCAGGCTCACCTCACAGTTTCAGAATGCAGCTCATTGTCTCCAAGATGTTTCATTGTTTCGTCAGTTATTTTCGTGTTTATATTGGCGTTAGTTGTTTTGGAATACAGTATTCGTCAGGTAACCAAACGAAGATATATCCACCAGTGCAATTAGCTACTTCAACTTTGCATTGGAACACACATACGCTGATCCACTCACATGAGTGTGAATTGACCAAATTAAACATCAGTAATGCACATCATTGTTCGAGCTGGAGTAGATTGGATATAGTACAAGTTGTTCATGCCAGACCGACACTCACTCTCACAACCAAAACACTAAATGGATTAAATCTGCTTTTCCTGGTAGTCAAGGCAGTAATGGCAGCGGCATGGAATAATCGATTGAGGCCCATCGAAAGGTGTCCTTTATCCAAGTCAGGATCAGCAAGCCTGTGTGCCACCATGTGCTTCAAGTACTTATGCAAAAAGACTTTAAAGCGGAGAGCGCGCTATCAGAGTCTGTTTTCAGTAAAGCCCAGTTGCTTAGAGCATCCCCTGGAGCTCAGATCCTCCGAATACCCTTATAGATTATCATCCAAAAAAATTCATCATCCATATCCCTTCTAGCTCCAACAGATCATCCATATTACATCATCCTATATTTTAGTAATATCTTCCAACTAATCTTACATTTGTATTTTAAGGGATATATTTTGAACGACTTGATTTTAACGGTGTTATTTATTGCGATAATATTTTGAAATGAGTAAATTTTAATGGATATATTTTTAATGGGTAGTTTTTAATTAATATATTAAAATGATAACCCAAGGAATTAACATAACTATATTTTCTCTCCTCATTTAACTGCTTCTTCTCTACCTTTTATGCCTTCTCTGCTAGTACTACTTTTCTCTGCAGGGTTTGTAGCGGGGCGGTCGATAGGCGGCGGCGGGCGTGCAGCTGAGGGGCGGCGGTGGCTAGGCGGGCGAGGTGCAGCGGCGGACGACGACCGGATAGGCGACTGGCAGTGAGGATGCACGCGGCGGCCGTGGAGGCGAGCAACTGGGCAGGCGAGGGCCGCGGATGGCCGGAGATGAGGCAGCCGCCGACAGACGTGCGAGAGGCGGAGGACGCCTATGGTGGCCGCGTGCATCGCGACAGCGCGGCGGAGGAGCAGCGGCATGGGTGGAGTCCCGATGGGGGCGGCACAGACGGCGGGGCCTCCTCTTCAGCAAACTCCAACGGCATACTCGGTATGTCCATCCTCTCCATTCCCCACGGTACAGTCTGGATGGTGGCGCGAGTTCGTCAGAGGGAGGATAGCGTGAGAAGAGAGAAACACCAAATTTGGCATGGAGAGAGCTCGGTTTGGATGACATCTAAAGATGGCGTGTGTGATGGAGACTTTGGTGGACCTTATTTTTTCACCTCCATACGCTAAATATAGGATGGATGGCCGGATGGAAGATCTGCTGGGCATGTTCTTAGTGCCGGCAGAATTCTTTTTCGAACCTTTTTAATTTTAATTTAAAAACAAACCATTCCAAAACTCATTTCTAAAATCTGAATTTTTAGCATGCGCAACTCGCTTAGCGTGACAAAATAACACTGACACGCCACCCGCAACGGGTATGTCAGTTTTATCCTAATACACCAGCTACAATGATGTAATAAGACCACTACCATGCCAACTAGAAACAACGTGATTAATATTGCCACACTAGTTAGACCGGCGTGACAATATTGTTTTGACATGACTAAAAACTTCAAAATTTTATTTAAGTTTTTAAAAAGTTTATTTTGAAATTTAAATAAAAAATTTCGTGCTAGCACACCCCTCGCCGAGTCGCATGACACATTAATGATGGAAGTATACACACATTTTGGCGCGATTAAAGCCTAAATTTATTCTAATTGAAAACCCATTTGTTTGGGCCGATCTACTTGTGATTTATTGCACTCACCAAACCTATCAAGAGGTTAAAAAAAAAGCTAAAGTTACGAAAAGTAACTATATTCGTTTCATATTATAAATCGTTTTGATTTTTTTAAAGCCAAATTTCTTCAAGTTTAGAACCAAATTTAGAGGAAAATATAATACTATTTTCAACGTAACAAAGAGACTATTAAAATATATTCGGTATTAGATTTAATAACATAAAATTGATATTGTAAATGGTACTATGTTTTTTTAAAATCTGATTAAACTTTTAAGAACTTTGATTTAAAAAAGGTTAAAAATCTATTATAATATGAAACAGATCTGGCACGTCATGGAGTATGTACGTGTACGGTGCACTGCAGCTTACCACCGACACGTGCGTACAGGCACAGCCGCACAGGCCCCTCGCGGTAGACGGCGGTAAACACGCGGCGCATATGGTTCGACGCCGACGCGACAGTTTGCATCTCTGCGGCGCACAGTGGCTCGTCCCCCGTGTCCGTCTAGCTCGTCTGGGCCGACGTCGCGATCGGAAGGGCGAGGAGAGAAGCACCGAAAAATCACGCGCCCGCGCATGTGCGCGTCGTGCATGTGATGTGTTGGGTGAGCCAATTAAAAGCTCCCCCCACCCAACTGTAACTGTAAACTGCACAGGCCTACACGGCCTCCTCCTCGGCCTACCATGCGCAGTGCTGCGGGGCGCCGAGTACTCAATTCCTTGATTTGGAAAGCCTGCGCGCCGGGGAAATGCAAATTTCATGCTTAGCTCATCATTCAGAACAGAGTCTGGACTTCAGACCAGCTTGCGACCAGGGGATGGCAGAACAATGGTTGTTGCCCTCTTTGCCGCCGCGAGACTGAGACGGCATTGCACCTCGTTGCTACTTGTAGATACACCAAGAGGATCTGGCACCTCGTCTCTGCATGGGTGGGCTATCAGCAGATGGACCCAACGGAATGGGAGGAAGCCCAGTCAGTCATACAGTGGTGGGAGAACATTGCAAACACGCCTAGTGTCCCGAAAAAAGGACTTCGATCGCTCATTCTGTTAGTCGTCTAGGAAATTTGGAAAGAGAGAAATCGGCGGATTTTTGATCACAAAGAGGTGGCAACGAATTTCCTACTAATGAAAATCAAAGAGGAGGCGAGCCTTTGGGCTTTAGCAGGAGCTAAGCGGTTGCGTGAGTTAATCCCGCACTCTGTATAGTGTACAGCTATAGTGGTTCTTCGTTTTCCTTTTACCCCTAGGGGTTTGTATTTTCTCCTGCTCTTAGATGAAAAGGCACTCTAGTGCTGTTTTCCGTTCATTTTTTTTTAAACTGCACAGGCGAGCGTGGCCGCCGACTCGTACTAGTGATTCCATTCGTGTGGACGGTGCATGATATGCGTGCAGCTGACGAGCGGGCCAAGCCGCTCGATCATCTACCGCTCGCCGCGTGAAATAAATCCTGACCATTAATGCCATGTTCGGTCGCGCGCACCGCAGCCCAGCGTCGAGTTGTCGAGTTGACCGAGCTAGGTTCGGATGCATGCATCGGTTGAGTATGCGCACCAACCAACTTCCTTTATGATTTAGGCCACGTTGGTCGAGAAGATATATAGTGGAAACACCATCTCCAGTGCAAACATAGAAACCACACTTGGATGGAAAATGTAGGTTCCAGATAAGTCCACGTCACCCCATGTTGAAATGTTCAGGAAACACCCCGCCTAGTGACAAACTTTAGCATCTCAGCCCTCAAATTGTTCAACAGCACAGGACCCCGATTCAAAAGGATCCATCCCCAAACCTAACTCTCTACGGTAGCACAACGGTGGGGACGGCGGCGGCGGCGGTGGCGGCACGGTGGTGGGGTGGGTTGGGGCAGCGGCGGCGGTGACGGCGTCGCGGCAGTGGTTGGTAGTAGCGCCGCCGTTCCACGCGATTCGCGGCAACACGAATCAACCCACATGCTGTTCCGGTGATGTCGAGACATCTACGAACACCGGTGGGAAGAGGCGAGAGCGGGGCGGCGGCTCACCGGCAGAGCGGCGACGCCGAGGCCCCCGTGCACGGCGCTCTAATGCCGTGCACGGCTCTGGTGGGAAGAGACGGGCGGCGGGTGGCTCGCCGGCGGAGCGGCGTCGCTGAGGCCCCCGCATGCGCGGCAAGCTAATGCCACGCACGGCTTAGGCGGCGGTCAAAACCACGGCGCACCGGCGGAGCAAAATCCGTGCAAGCTAACGGCGGTGGGTCACCGGTGGAGCGGCGATGCGGAGGCCCCAGTCGGCGGCGTGCTTGATGGCGACGTGCGGCGACGCTGATGCCGCACGTCGTCTCATCCTCCCGCCTCGGTCCTCCTCCTAGGTGCGGCCGGAGCCACACCGAGGCGAGCCTCGACCTCACGCGGCGATGGACTGATGCGAGCGTGAGGCCGGTCCGAGATGGCGGCTAAGGGGATGCACGGCGACGCGTGAAGCCATGCGCCATTCGCATGAAGACAGTGAGGAGCTCGGAGACACACGCGCACGGCGGTGCTCATGCCACGCGCGGCGAGACTCCGACGACCTGAGCCCCAAATCGGTGAGTCCCAATTCCTTAGGGTTTTCTCATGATTTGGGAAATTGCCAATCGGGATCAATCTAATTCGAGAATTCATCATGCTTTGTTCTTAATTTGGGGAAATTTCAGAAATTAGGGTTTCGGGTTTTAGGAACTTGGGGAAAAAAATTGGGGATTTTCTTAATCTCAACCCCGATCTGAGTCCCCTCCTTCCAATTGCTGCCCAAGCCATAAACTGAGTAGGGATAGCAATCTAAACATAAAACTTAGTCTAATATCGATCAACAGAACATGAATCACAAAATTGAACTTAATTGCGACATGAACAAAACCTAACAGAACATAAACCCTAAAACTTTAACAAGCCGGCGCTTAGGGAGACTTGATGCGGCTTAGTGGCTTCACCACCGGAGTGATGGAACATGCAAAGGCCTAAGAAGGCTCTGATACCACAATATTGTACTTAAATCTTAAATTCATAAACCTAGGCTATGCATGATCACCTAATATCTCATATGCGGAATTTGGTGGTATACTAACCGGATGAAGAAGCCATTGATCGCCTTAGATGCGTTGGTGTAGTCGCCGTGAGGAGCCGGTGATGGAGATCACCGTGCGGTGGCGGCGATGGGAATTCGCCCTTCGCTCCCCTCCAATACGCCTTAAGATCGATAGTCTGAGGGTAATCTTAGGGGTTTTGGGAAGGCTTAGAGTGTGTGAGTAGACCCTCGTACCCGTGAGTCAAGGTTCCCTTTATATGCGTATTAAGGGGATCGGGGGCGATTTCTTCTTGAGGAAAAAAACGCTTCCGATCATAGCGCTAGAAAGAGCGACGTGTATTCGGGACCGAGGGAATCGGTCCTTAACGTTAGGTGCGCGTGGGCTTGGGGTGGGCCAAGCCCATTAGAGCAATTCTCTGACTCGATGGCCAGAGATCAATCTAACACAAACATACCCATACCACATGGAGTACAAATTTACCCCTCCACCAATTCTACTGCACTACTACCGGGTGCAGTAGGACAGCATCTCCGTTGGATCTAACCCAATAAATAGCTAGTGTCCACTTTAATGTACTCCAAAAATCCCCTTCATATTTAATACTGAATTACTCCATCCGTTTCAGGTTATAAGATGGCTACTCTAAGTTTGACTAATTTTATAGAAAAAAATAGTAATATTTACAACACCAGTATAGTTTCATTAAATCTATAATTGAATAAAAATAAATGTTCATAATATATTTATCTTGGGTTAAAAATATTATATTTTTTTTTATAAAATTAGTCAAACTTAGAGTAGTTTGACTTGGACTAAAGTCAAAACGTTTTATAACCTGAAACAGAGGGAGTACTATTTTTTCTGCAAGGAATACTGAATTACTACTTGGATGTTGGTGCATTGCAACGGAGAAAAATATGCATCAATTGGGCGCCGGTATATTTATGGATTATGGCTCAGTTGGTATATTGACAAGTTCGGGTAATAAACGGGAGTAAGTATAATTGTGCATCGATGAGAAGTTCAGTTAAAAAAAATGGGAGTTTCCTTTCAAGAAAAGCAGTGCATCAATGGTTCACCTGAACAGTATATGTTTCGTGATAGAGGTTTGCTCCGATCCGGTCCAACAAAAAAAATATCTCGAAATACCGGTACCTTATGGTACCTCGTTTCCGACTGTTAGATTTAACAATTCTCATTCTACCCAGCTAGATCCAACGACCGAAAATGATTTAGTACAATGAGGTACCAGTATCTTGAGATACTTTTTGCCGGACCGGAGCAAATCTCTTTGTGATAACCCATCTGAGAATCATGGACACTTTATGAGAAGCAAGCATGTAATTTGCAAGACCTTGTTCTGATTGCTTGGTAGTTATAATCCCTGACTTTTCATCAAATTTCTAGCAGCATTATATTTCTTATGCTGTAAAATCACGGCGAACAATCAACATTTCAATTTCAAGCCCCTACAGATTTATCTCATATATTTCCTGCTCTAAAACCTGATTTGACAAAATATATTTCACAACCTGTGAAATCTTGCCCCAGTTTTTCCTAATTGCTTGATGGTTCAAGCAAAATTTTCATACCATGGATTGCTTGATTCCCACAAGAACTAGCAAGTTATCACTATCCAAATATCGTAGGATATCGATAGTTTTGCTAAATCTTCATATCATTCAACTACGCCTAAACGTGTGGCGCCATTCAAGAACGCCTGAATATGTGCAGCGTGTGGCACCATGCACACAATAATTAAAGTAACTCCAATATCTCTAACAGCACAAAAATAGCTGCTGCAACGAGATCCAATTATAGCATATCATCAAGGAAGAATTATACCACACTTGACCCCGTACATGAATTGTAAAACCTGCAACTTACTGTAGCAGTCTAGCAGAGATCATGTAAAAACAGGTAAAAACCATATTTGTGGAGCAATACGATTGAGGCAAATAGAGGTACTCGTGGTTCCATATTTGACAATTTGCAAAAAAAAAAAAGAAAAAAAAGAAGCACTATATGCTCAATTACACACGCTTGGGTCAATCTTCGGATGTTGATTCATTTTTGTGCAGAT